>NW_026734291.1:0-300000 GCF_949786415.1 Peromyscus eremicus
ATTGGATTGAAGACAAAATACTGTTATTGTCACTTTCCAAAGCAGAGTTGAACTAATATGGCCCATGTGTGTAGGAAGCACAGTACATTTGCTCTGAGCAAGCTCACTGTTCTAGCCATATAGGAAACACAGTAGAGTAGAAGAGTGCTCTGTTCTCAAATCAGAAAGAGTTTCTTCTATGGCGAGCTAGCATTTGTTTCCCATTCATAAATGGAGTTGAATCACATGCAGTTTCTGGGCCTACGAGCAAGAGAAGTTTTTTTGTAAGGAAAGTCACTATTGCGCTGCCTTTGCCATACACAGTGCAAATAGCCCTCACGTCTCTTCCCAGCAAGTACAGTGTATTGGACTGAAGAGAATCTACTGTTCTTGTCAGTTTCCTAAGCAGAGTTGAACTAGATATGGCCCGTGTGTATAGGAAGCACACTTCTTTGTTCTGAGCAAGCTCACTGTTCTGGCCCTATGGAAACACAGTATAGTAGAAGAGTGCTCTTCTGTCAAAAGCAGAATGTGTTTCTTGCAAGGCGATCTAGTGTTTGTTTCCCATTCATAAATGAGTTGAATGACAGGCAGTTTCTGGTCCTACAAGCAAGAGATGTTCTCTGGTAAGGAAAGTCACTATTGCGCTCCCCATTGCCATACACAGTGCAAATAGCACTTGCTTCTCTTCACAGAAAGTAGAATGTACTGGATTGAAGGGAAGACACTGTCCTGGTCAGATCACTAAGCAGAATTGAACTAGATATGGCCCGTGTGTGTAGGAAACACAGTTCTTTTGTCTGAACTAGATCAATGTTCTGGCACTATAGGAAACACAGTTGAGTAGAAGAGTGCTCTTTTCTCAAAAGCAGAGTGTGTTTTCTTGTAAGGTGATCTAGTGTTTGTTTCCCATTCATAAACAGAGTTGAATCACATGCAGATTCTGGACCTATGAGCAAGAGTTGTTTTCTGGTAAGGAAAGTCACTATTGCACTCCATTGTCATACTCAGTGCAAATACCACTCACGTATGTTTGCAGCATGTACACTTTATTTTACTGAAGAGAAGCTATTGTTTTTGTCAGTTTCGTAGCAGAATTGAACTAGATATGACCCGTGTGTGTAGGAACCACAGTTCTTTTGTTGTGAGCAACCTAACTGTTCTGGCACTTTGGAAATACAGTAGAGTAGAAGAGTGCTCTTTTCTCAAAAGCAGAGTATGTTCATGTAAGGTGAGCTAGTGTTTGTTTCCCATTCATAAGCGGAGTTGAATCACATGCAACTTTTAGTAAAATGAGCAAGAGTTGTTTTCTGGTAAGAAAAGTCTCTATTGCGCTCCAATTTGCCAAACACAGTGCAAATAGCACTCGCGTCTCTTCCAGCAAATACAGTGTATTGATCTGAAGAAAAGCTACTGTTCTTGTCAGTATCCTAAGCAGAATTGATGTAGATATGGCTTGTGAGTGTAGGAAGCACAGTCTTTTGTTCTGAGCAAGCTCACTGTTCTCGCCCTATAGGAAACACAGTAGAGGAGAAGAGTGTTCTTTTCTCAAAAGTAGAGTGTGTTCCTTGTAAGGTGAGCTAGTGCTTGTTTCCCATTCATTTACAGAGTTGAATCACATGCAGTTTCTGGTCCTATGAACAAGATTTGTTTTCTGATAAGGAAAGTCACTATTGTGCTGCATTGCCATACACAGTGCAAATAGCACTCATGTCTGTTCCCATCAAGTACCTTGTATTGGAGTGAAGAGAAGCTACTGTTCTTGTCAGATTCATATGCAGAGTTGAACTAGATATTGCCCGGGTGTGTGTAGGTAGCACAGTTCTTTTGATCTGAGCATGCTCAATCTTCTAGATTATAGGAAACCCAATAGAGTAGTAAAATGCTCCTTTCTCAAAAGCAGAGTGTGTTTCTTTTAAGGTGATCTAGTGTTTGTTTCCCATTCATAAACGGAGTTGAATCACATGCAGATTCTGGTCCTACGACCAAGAGTTGATTTCTGGTAAGGAAAGTCACTATTGCTCTCCCATTGCCATACACAGTGCAAATAACACTCTTCTCTGTTCCAAGCAAGTACAGTGTATTAAAATAAAGAGAAGCTACTGTTCTCGTCAGTTTCCTAAGCAGAGTTTAACTAGATATGGCCTGTGTGTGTAGGAAACACAGTACTTTTGTTCTGAGCAACCAAAATCTTCTGGCACATTGGAAACACAGTAGAGTAGAAGAGTGCTCTTTTCTCAAAGCAGAGTGTGTTTCTTATAAGAAGAGCTAGCATTTGTTTCCCAGTCCTAAACGGAGTTGAATCACATGCAGTTTCTGGTCCTACAAGCAAGAGTTGTTTTCTGCTATGAAAACTCACTATTGTGCTCACATTGCCATACACAGTGCAAATAGCACTCACTTCTGTTCCCAGCAAGTACAGTGTATTGGACTGAAGAGATGCTACTGTTCATGTCAGTTTCCCAAGCAGAGTTGAACAAGATATGGCTCATGTGTGTAGGAAGCACAGTTCTTTTGTTCTGAGCAAGCTCACTGTTCTGGCCTTATAGGAAACACAGTAGGGTAGAGGAGTGCTCTTTTCTCAAAAGCATAGTGTGTTTGTTGTTATGCGAGCTAGTGTTTGTTTCCCATTCATAAAGAGAGTTGAATCACATGCAGTTTCTAGTCCTACGAGCAAGAGTTGTTTTCTGGTAAAGAAAGTCACTATTGCGCTCGAAGTTCAATATAGAGTACAAATAGCACTCGCGTCTGTTCCAAGCAAGTACAGTATATTAAACTGAAGAGAAGCTACTGTTCTTGTCAGTTTCCTAAGCAGAGTTGAACTAGATATGGCCCATGTGTGTAGGAAGCACAGTTCTTTTGTTCTGAGCAAGCTCACTGTTCTGTCCCTATAGGAAATACAGTAGAGTAGAAGAGTCCTCTTTTCTCAAAAGCAGAGTGTGTTTCTTATAACACGAGCTAGTTTTTGCTTCCAATTCATAAACGGAGTTGAATCACCTGTAGTTTTTGGTCCTATGAGCAAGAGTTGTTTTCTGGTAAGGAAAGTCACTATGGTACTCCCATTGCCATACACAGTGCAAATAGCACTCGCGTCTGTTCCCAGCAAGTAGAGTGCATTGGATTGAAAAGAAGCTACTGTTCTGGTCAGATTCCTAAGCAGAGTTGAACTAGATATTGCCCGTGTGTGTAGGAAGCACAGATCTTTTGTTCTGTGCAAGCTCACTGCTCTGGCCCTATAGGAAACACAGTAAAGTAGAAGAGTGCTCTTTTCTCAAAAGGAGAGTGTTTTTCTTGTAAGGCGAGCTAGTGTTTGTTTCCCATTCATAAACGGAGTTGAATCACATGCAGTTTCTTGTCCTACGAGCAGGAGAAATTTTTTGGTAAGGAAAGTCATTATTGCGCTCCCATTGCCATACACAGTGCAAAAAGCAATCGCGTCTGTTCCAAGCAAGTATAGTGTATTGGATTGAAGACAAGATACTGTTATTGTCACTTTCCTAATCATAGTTGAACTAATATGGCCCGTGTGATTAGGAAGCACAGTTCTTTTGCTCTGAGCAAGCTCAATGTTCCGGGCCTCTAGGAAACACAGTGAAGTAGAAGAGTGCGCTTTTCTCAAAAGCAGAGTGTGCTACATGTAAGGCGAGCTAGTGTTTGTTTCCAATTATAACCGTAGTTGAATCACATGCAGTTTCTGCTCCTATGAGCAATAAAGTTTTTTTTTAAGGAAAGTCAATATTGCACTCCCAATGCCATACACACTGCAAATAGCCCTCATGTCTCTTCCAAGCAAGTACACTGTATTGGGCTGAAGATATGATACTGTTCTTGTCAGTTTACTAAACAGAGATGAACTATCTATGGACTGTGTGTGTAGGAAGCACAGTACTTTTCTTCTGAGCAATCTCACTCTTCTGGCGCTATAGGAAACTCAGTAGAATAGGAGAGTGCTCTTTCTCAAAAGCAGAGAATGTTTCTTGTAAGGCAAGCTAGTGTTTGTTTTCCATTCATAAACGGAGTTGAATTACATGCACTTTCTGGTCCAACAAAAAAAAAGTTGTTTCCTTGTAAGGAAAGTCACTATTGAATTCCCATTGCATACACAGTGCAAATAGCACTCGCGTCTGTTCCCAGCAAGTACAGTGTATTGGACTGAAGAGAAGCTACTGTTCTTGTCAGTTTCCTAAACCGAGTTGAACTAGATATGTCCGTGTGCGTAGGAAGCACAGTTCCTTTGTCCTGAGAAAGCTCACTGTTCTGGCTCTATAGGAGAACCAGTAGAGTAGAAGAGTGCTCTTTTCTCAAAAGTAGAGTGTATTTCTTGTAAGGTGAGCTAGAGCTTGTTTCCCACTCATTAACAGAGTTGAATCACATGCAGTTTCTGGTCCTATGAACGAGTTGTTTTCTGATAAGGAAAGTCACTATTGTGCTCCCATTGCCATACACAGTGCAAATAGCACTCGTGTCTGTTCCCAGTATGTACAGTGTATTGGAGTGAAGAGAAGCTACTGGTCTTGTCGGATACGTATGCAGAGTTGAACTAGATATTGCCCGTGTATGTAGGAAGCACAGTTCTTTTGTTCTGAGCAAGCTCACTCTTCTGGCCCTATACCAAACACAGTAGAGTAGAAGAGTGCTCATTTCTCAAAAGCAGAGTGTGCTTCTTGGAAGGCAAGCTAGATTTTGCTTCCAGTTCATAAACAGAGTTGAATCACATGCAGTTTCTGGTCCTACGAGCAAGAGTTGATTTCTGGTAAGGAAAGTCACTATTGTTCTCCCATTGCCATACACAGTACAAATAGCACTCGCATGTGTTTCCAGCATGTAGAGTATATTGTATTGAAGAGAAGCTACTGTTCTGGGCAGATTCCTAAGCAGAGTTGACCTAGATATTACCCTTGTGTGTAGGAAGCACAGATCTTTTGTTCTGTGCAAGCTCATTGTTCTGGCATTATAGGAAACACAGTAGAGTAGAAGAGTGCTCTTTTCTCAAAAGCAGAGTGTGTTTCTTGTAAGGCGAGCTAGTGTTTGTTTCCCATTCATAAACAGAGTTGAATCACATGCAGGTTCTTGTCCTACGAACAAGAGAAATTTTTTGGTAAGTGAAGTCAGTATTTCGCTCCCATTGCCATACACAGTGTATATAGCACTCCCGTCTGTTTCCAGCAAGTTCAGTGTGTTGAACTGAAAAGAAGCTACTGTTCTTTTCAGTTTCCAAGCAGAGTTGAATTATATATGGCCCGAGTTTGTAGGAAGCACAGTTCTTTGTTCTGAGCAAGCTCACTGTTCTGGCTTAAAGGAAATACAGTAGAGTAGAAGAGTGCTCTTTTCTCAAAAGCAGAGTGTTCTTCTTGTAAGGCAAGGAAGTGTTTGTTTCCCATTCATAAATTAGTTGAACATGCAGTTTCTGGTCTTACGATTAAGAGTTGTTATCTGGTAAAAAAAAAAAGTCACTATTGCGCTCCCATTGCCATACACAGTGCAAATAGCTTTCGCCTCTGATCCCAGCAAGTACATTGTATTGGACTGAAGAGAAGCTACTCTTTGTGTCTGTTTCCTTAGCAGAGTTGAACTAGATATGGCCCCTGTGTGTAGGAAGTACAGTTTTTTTTCTTAGCAAGCTCAATGTTCTGGCCCTATTGGAAAAACAGAAGAGTAGAAGAGTGCTATTTGTTCAAAAGCAGAGAGTGTTTCTTGTAAGGAGATCCAGTGTTTTTTTCACATTCATAAACGGAGTTGAATCACATGCAGTTTCTGGTCCAACGAGAAAGAGTTGTTTTCTTGTAAGGAAAGTCACTATTGAATTCCCATTCCTATACACAGTGCAAAAAGAACTAGCGTCTTTTCCCAGCAAGGACAGTGTATTGGACTGAAGAGAAACTACTCTTCATGTCAGTTTCCTAAGTAGAGTTGAACTAGATATGGCCCGTGAGTGAAGGAATCACAGTTCTTTTGGCCTTAGCAAGCACAATGTTCGGGCCTTATAGGAGACACAGTAGAGTAGAAGAGTGCTCTTTTTTCAAAAGTAGAAGGTGTTTCCTGGAAGAGGAGCTAGAGTTTGTTTCCCATTCATAAATGAAGTTGAATCACATGCAGTTTCTGGTCTTACGAGGAAAAGTTGTTTTCTGGAAACAAAAGTCACTATTGTGCTCCCCTTGTCATTCATAGTGCAAATAGCATTCACATCTGTTCCCAGCAAGTACAGTGTATGGAGTGAAGAGAAGGTACTCTTCTTGTCAGTTTCCTAAGCAGAGTTGAACTTGATATGGCCCGTGTGTAGGAAGCACAGTTCTTTTGTTCTGAGCAAGCTAACTGTTCTAGACATATGGAAACACAGTGGAGTAGAAGAGTTCTCTTTTCTCAAAAGCAGAGTATGTTTCTTGTAAGGCGAGCTAGTGTTTGTTTCCCAGTCATAAATGCAATTGAATCACATGCAGTTTCTGATCCTACGAGCAAGAGTTGTTTTCTGTTAAGAAAATTCACTTTGTACTCCCATTGCCATACACAGGGCAAATAGCACTTGCGTATGTTCCCAGCAAGTACAGTGTATTGCACTGAAGAGAAACTACTGTTCTTGTCAGTTTCCTAAGCAGAGTTGAACTAGATATGGCCTGTGTATGTAGGAAGCACAGTTCTTTTGTTCTGAGCAAGCTAACTGTTCTCACCCAATGGAAACACAGTAGAGTAGAAGAGTGCTCTTTTCTCAAAAGCAGAGTGTGTTTCTTGTAAGGCGAGCTAGTGTTTGTTTCCCAGTCATAAACCGATTTGAATCACATGCAGGTTCTGGTCCTTCGAGCAAGAGTTGTTTTGTGGTAAGGAAAGTCACTACTGTGCTCCCATTGCCATACAAAGTGCAAATAGCACTCATGTCTGTTCTCAGCAAGTATAGTGTATGGACTGAAGAGAAGCTAGTGTTCATGTCAGTTTCCTCAGCAGAGTTGAACTAGATATGGCCCGTGTGTGTAGGAAGCACAGATCTTTTGTTCTGAGCTTCATCAATGTTTTGGCAATGTAGGAAGCACAGTTGAGTAGATGCGTGCTCTTTTCTCAAAAATAGAATGTGTTTCTTGTAAGGCGAGCTAGTGTTTGATTTCCATTCATAAAGAGAGTTGATTCACATGCAGTTTCTGGTACTATGAGCAAGAGTTGTTTTCTGGTAAGGAAAGTCACTATTGTGCTTCCATTTACCCACACAGTGCAAAACGCACTTGCGTCTGTTCCCAGCAAGTACAGTGTATTATATTGAAGAGAAGCTACTCTTCTTGGAATTTTCCTAAGCAGAGTTGAACTAGATATGGCCCTTGTGTGTAAGAAGCACAGTTCTTTTTTTGTGAGCAGCGCACTCTTCTGGCCCTACAGGAAACACAGTAGAAGAGTGCTCTTTTCTCAAAAGCAGAGTGTGTTTATTGTAAGGCGAGCTAGTGTTTGTTTAACATTCATAAACGGAGTTGAATCACATGCAGTTTCTGGTCCTATGAGCAAGAGTTGTTTTCTGGTAACGAACGTCACTGTTGCGCTCCCATTGTCATACTCAGTGTAAAGAGCACTCGTGTCTGTTCCCAGAAATTACAGTGTATTGTACTGAAGAGAAGCTACTGTTCTTGTCAGTATCCTAAGCAGATTTGAACTAGATATGGCCCATGTGTGTAGGAAGCACAGTTCTTTTGTTAGCAGCAAGCTTAGTCTTCTGGCCATGTAGGAAACACAGTAGAGTAGAAGGGTGCTCTTTTCTCAAAAGCAGAGTGTGTGTCTTGTAAGGCAAGCTAGTGTTTGTTTCCTATTCATAAATGGAGTTGAATCACTTGCAGTTTCTCGACCTACGAGCAAGAGTTGTTTTCTGGTAAGAAAAGTCACTACTGTGCTCCCATTTCCATATACAGTGCAAATATCACTCCCGTCTTTTTCCAGCAAATAGAGTGTATTGGACTGAAGAGAAGCTACTGTTCTTGTCAGTTTCCTAAGCAGAGTTGACCTAGATATGGGCCGTGTGTGTAGGAACTACAGTTCTTTTGTTCTGACAAGGTCACTCTTCTGGCCGTATAGGAAACAGTAGAGTAGAAGAGTGATCTTTTCTCAGAAGTAGAGCGTTTTTTGTAAGGTGAGCTAGTGTATGTTTCCCATTCATAAACGAAGTTGAATCACGTGCAGTTTCTTGTCCTACGTGCAAGAGTTGTTTTCTGGTAAGGAAAGTCACTGTTTCGCTCCCATTGCCATACACAGTGCAAATAGCACTCATGTCTGTTCCCAGCAAGTACAGTGTTGGACTGAAGAGAAACTACTGTTCTTGTCAGTTTCCTAAGCAGAGTTGAACTAGATATGGCCCGTGTGTAGGAATCACAGTTCTTTTCTTCTCAGCAAGCTCATGGTTCTGGCCCTACAGGAAACACAGTAGAAGAGTGCTCTTTTCTCAAAAGCAGAGTGTGTTTATTGTAAGGCGAGCTAGTGTTTGTTTAACATTCATAAACGGAGTTGAATCACATGCAGTTTCTGATCCTATGAGCAAGAGTTGTTTTCTGGTAACGAATGTCACTGTTGTGCTCCCATTGTCATACTCAGTGTAAAGAGCACTCGTGTCTGTTCCCAGAAATTACAGTGTATTGTACTGAAGAGAAGCTACTGTTCTTGTCAGTATCCTAAGCAGATTTGAACTAGATATGGCCCATGTGTGTAGGAAGCACAGTTCTTTTGTTAGCAGCAAGCTTAGTCTTCTGGCCATGTAGGAAACACAGTAGAGTAGAAGGGTGCTCTTTTCTCAAAAGCAGAGTGTGTGTCTTGTAAGGCAAGCTAGTGTTTGTTGCCTATTCATAAATGGAGTTGAATCACTTGCAGTTTCTCGACCTACGAGCAAGATTGTTTTCTGGTAAGAAAAGTCACTACTGTGCTCCCATTTCCATATACAGTGCAAATATCACTCCCGTCTTTTTCCAGCAAATAGAGTGTATTGGACTGAAGACAAGCTACTGTTCTTGTCAGTTTCCTAAGCAGAGTTGACCTAGATATGGGCCATGTGTGTAGGAACTGCAGTTCTTTTGTTCTGACAAGGTCACTCTTCTGGCCGTATAGGAAACAGTAGAGTAGAAGAGTGATCTTTTCTCAGAAGTAGAGCGTTTTTTGTAAGGTGAGCTAGTGTATGTTTCCCATTCATAAACGAAGTTGAATCACGTGCAGTTTCTTGTCCTACGTGCAAGAGTTGTTTTCTGGTAAGGAAAGTCACTGTTTCGCTCCCATTGCCATACACAGTGCAAGTAGTACTCGTGTCTGTTCCCAGCAAGTACAGTGTTGGACTGAAGAGAAACTACTGTTCTTGTCAGTTTCCTAAGCAGAGTTGAACTAGATATGGCCCGTGTGTAGGAATCACAGTTCTTTTCTTCTCAGCAAGCTCATGGTTCTGGCCCTACAGGAAACACGATAGAGTAGAAGAGTGCTCATTTCTCAAAAGCAGAGTATGTAACTTGAAAGGCTAGCTAATGTTTGTTTTCCATTCATAAACGGAGTTGAGTCACATGCTGTTTCTGATCACATGAACAAGAGTTGTTTTCTGATAAAGAAAGTCACTATTGTGCTCTTATTGCCATACACAATGCAAATAGCCCTCGCATCTGTTCCTAGCAAGTACAGTGTATTGGACTGAGGAGAAGCTACTGTTCTAGTAAGTTTCTCAAGCAGAGTTGAACTAGATATGGCTACTGTGTGTAGGAAGCACAGTTCTTTTGTTCTGAGCAAGCTCACTGTTCTGGCCCTATAGGACACACAGTACAATAGAAAATGCTCTTTTCTCAAAAGCAGATTATGTAAGTTGTAAGATTAGTTAGTGTTTGTTTCCCATTCACAAACAGAGTTGAATCATGTGCAGTTTCTGATCCTATGAGCAAGAGTTGTTTTCTAATAAGTAAAGTCACTATTGTGCTACCTTTGCCATACACAGTGCAAATAACACTCGCATCTGTTCCCAGGAAGTACAGTGTATTAGACTGAAGAGAAGATACTGTTCTTGTCAGTTTCCTAAGCAGAGTTGAACTAGATAAAACTCCTGTGTGTTTTAAGCACAGTTCTTTTGATCTTAGCAAGCTCACTATTCTGGCATTATAGTAAACACAGTAGAGTAGAACAGTGCTCTTTTCTCAAATCAGTATGTGTTTCTTGTAAGGAAAGCTAGTGTTTGTTTCCCATTCATAAAGGGAGTTGAATCACATGCAGTTTCTGGTCCTATGAGCAAGAGTTGTTTTCTGGTAAGAAAAGTCAGTATTGTGCTCCCTTTGCCATACACAGTACAAATAACACTCGCGTCTGTTCCCAGCAATTACAATGTATTGGACTGAAGAGAAGCTACTGTTCTATTCAGTTTCTAGCATACTTGAAATATATATGGCCAGTGTTTGTAGGAAGCACAGTTCTTTTGTTCTGAGCAAGCTCATTTTTCTGGCCCTATAAGAAAATGTAGAGTGGAAGAGTGCTCTTTTATCAAGACCAGAGTATGTAACTTGTAAGACGAGCTAAAGTTTGTTTCCCATTCATAAACGTAGTTGAATCAAATGCAGTATCTGGTCCTACGAGCAAGAGTTGTTTTGTGGTAAGGAAAGACTCTATTGGGCTCCCAATGCCATACACAATGCAAATAGCATTCGTGTCTGTTCCCAGCAATTACAGTGTATTTAACTGAAGAGTAGCTACTGTTCTTGTCAGTCTCTTAAGCAGGGATGTATTAGATATGGCTTGTGTGTGTAGGAAGCACAGTTTATTTTTTTTTTCTGAGCTAGATCTCTGTTCTGGCCATATATGAAACACAGTAGAGTAGAAGAGTGCTCTATTCTCAAAAGCAGAGTGTGTATTGTATGGTAAGTTAGTGTTTGTTTCCCATTCACAAACGGAGTTGAATAACATGCAGTTTTTCTTCCTACCAGCAAGAGCTGTTTTCTGGTAAGGAAAGTCACTATTGTGCTCCCATTACCATACACAGTACAAATAGCACTCACGTCTTTTACCAGCAAATACAGAGTATTGGACTGAAGAGAAGGACTGTTCTTGTCAGTTTCCTAAGCAGAGTTGAACTAGATATGACCCGTTTGTGTACAAACCACATTTCTTTTGTTCTGAGCAAGCTCACTGTTCTGGCCCAATAGAAAACAGTAGAGTAGAAGAGTGGTCTTTTCTCAAAAGCAGAGTATGTAACCTGTAAGGCGATTTGTGTTTGTTTCCCATTCATAAATGGAATTGAATCACGTGCATTTTCTGATCCTATGAGCAAGAGTTGTTTTCTGGTAAGGAAAGTCACTATTGCACTCCCTTTGTGATACACAGTGCAAATAGCACTCGTGTCTGTTCCCAGCAAATACAGTTTATTGGACCGAAGAGAACCTACTGTTCTTGTCAGTTTCCTAACCAGAGTTGAACTAGATATGGCCCGTGTGTGTAGTAAGGACAGTTCTTTTTTCCTGAGCAAGCTCACTGTTCTGGCCCTATAGGAAACACAGTAGAGTAGAAGAGTGGTCTTTTCTCAAAAGCAGAGTGTGTTTCTTGTTCAGCCAGCTAGTGTTTGTTTCCCATTCATAAACGGAGTTGAATCACATGCAGTTTCTTGTCCTACGAGCAAGAGTTGTTCTCTGGTAAGAGAAGTCACTATTGTGCTCCCATTGCCATACACTGTGCAAATAGCACTCGGGTCTGTTCCCAGCAAATACAGTGTATATGACTGAACAGAAGCTACTGTTCTTCTCAGTTTCCTAAGCAGAGTTTAACTAGATATGGCCCATTTGTGTAGGAAACACAATTCTTTTGTTCTGAGCAAGCTCAATATTCTGGCCCTATAGGAAACACAGGAGCGTAGAAGAGTGCTTTTTTCTCAAAAGCAGAGTGTGTTTCTTGTAAAGCGAGCTAGTGTTTGTTTCCCACTCATAAACAGAGTTGAATCACTTGCAGTTTCTTGTCCTACGAGCAAGAGTTGTTTTCTGCTAAGAAGAGTCACTATTGCGCTCCCATTGCCATACACAGTGCAAATAGCACTCGCGTCTGTTCCCAGCAAGTACAGTGTATCAGACTGAAGAGAAGCTACTGTTTTTGTCAGTTTCCTAAGCAAAGTTCAACTAGATATGGCCCGTGTGTGTAGGAAACACAGTTCTTTTGTTCTGTGCAAGCTCACTGTTCTGGCCCTATAGGAAACACAGTAGAGTAGAAGAGTGCTCTTTTCTCAAAAACAGAGTGTGTTTCTTGTAAGGCAAGCTCATCTTTGTTTTCCATTCATAAACGGAGCTGAATCACATGCAGTTTCTGGTCCTATGAGTAAGAGTTGTTTTCTGGTAAGAAAAGTCAATGTTGTGCTCCCATTGCCATACACAGTGCAAATAGAACTCGCTTCTGTTCCTAGCAAGTACAGTGTATTGGACTGAAGAGAAGCTACTGTTCTTGTCAGTTTCTTAAGCAGAGATGAACTAGATATGGCCCGTGTGTGTAGGAAGCACAGTTCTTTTGTTCTGAGCAAGCTCACTGTTTTGGCCCGATAGGAAACACAGGAGAGTAGAAGTGTGCTCTTTTCTCAAAAGCAGAGTGTTTTTCTTATAAGACCAGCTAGTGTTTTTTTCCCATTCACAAATGGAGTTGAATCCCATGCAGTTTTCGGTTGTATGAGCAAGAGTTGTTCTCTGGCAAGAAAAGTCACTCTTGTGCTCCCATTGTCATACACAGTGCAAATATCACTCACGACAGTTCCCAGCAAGTATAGTGTATTGGACTGAAGAGAAGCTACTGTTCTTGTCAGTTTCCTAAGCAGAGTTGATTTAGATATGGCCTGTGTGTGTAGGAATGTCAGTTCTTTTGTTCTGAGCTAGCTCACTGTTCTGGCCCTATAGGAAACCCAGTAGAGTAGTAGAGTGCTCTTTTCTCAAAAGCAGAGTATGCAACTTATAAGGTGAGTTAGTGTTTGTTTCCCACTCATAAATGGAGTTGAAACACATGCCGTTTCTGTTCCTAGAGCCAGAGTTGTTTTCTGGTAAGGAAAGTCACTATTGCCAGCCCATTGCAATACACAGTGCAAATAGCACTCACATCTCTTCCCAGCAAGTACAGTGTATTTAACTGAAGAGAAGCTACTGTTCCTGTGAGTTTCCTAAGCATAGTTGAACTAGATATGGCCCGTGTGTGTAGGAAAGTCAGTGCTTTTTTTTTGAGCAAGCTCACTGATCTGTCCCTATAGGAAACACAGTAGGGTAGAAGAGTGCTCTTTTCTCAAAAGCAGAGTGTGTTTCTTGTAAAGCGAGCTAGTATTTGTTTCCCATTCATAACTGGAGTTGAATCACATGCAGTTTCTGGTCCTAGGACAAAGAGCTGTTTTCTCTTAAGGAAAAACACTATTGTGCTCCTGTTGCTAAACACTGTGCAAATAGCACCAGGTCTTTTTTCAGCAAGTACAGTGTATTGGACTGAAGAGAAGCTACTGTTCTTGTGAGTTTCCTAAGCAGAGTTCAACTAGATATGGCCTGTGTGTGTAGGAAACACAGTTCTTTTGTTCTGAGTAAGCTCTCTGTTCTGGCTTCTTTAGAATCTAATTAGAGTAGAAGAGTGCTCTTTTCTCAAAAGCAGAGTATGTAACTTGTAATGCGAGCCTGTGTTTGTTTCCCATTCATATATGGAGTTGAATCACATGCAGTTTCTGATCCTATGAGCAAGAGCTGTTTTCTGGTAAGGAAAGTCACTATTGTGCTCCCATTGCCATACACAGGGAAAATAGCACTCGCGTCTGTTCCAAGCAAGTACAGTGTCTTGGACTGAAGAGAAGCTACTGTTCTTGTCAGTTTCCTAAGCGGAGTTGACCTAGATATGACCCGTTGTCAGGAGCCAATTAGCCTAACTGATTCTCATGGGAAAAAGCTTTGTACCCAATCTTCCGTTAACAGTTTCAATAGCAACCATTTTTCAACAAGACCACAGTATGTACCTTTTGATCTACTCCCTGAAACATAATGGTTTGCTGTATGGTCCATTGATCAGGCCCTGGAACAAAGAGACCTTTTCCTGAACCCTACCTTACCATAACTTCCTCCTAGTAACTTTCCATACCCCTATCTACTTCTCCTAACTCCTAGCATATATAAGCCTGATTCCCCTTGCAATAAACGAGACCTTGACACAACTCAGACTGACTTTGTCTTCCTTCATGCGCCTGGTCTCCTTTCTCTCTCACCCCCATTGATCTTTCAGGAGGTGCCTCCTTGGGTCTCATCAAATAACGTGGCCCGCGGGACGGGTCAGCCCGTATGTAGGAAGCACAGTTCTTTTGTTCTGAGCAAGCTCACTGTTTTGGCCTTATAGGAAACATAGTAGAGTAGAGGAGTGCTCTTTTCTGAAAAGCAGAGTGCATTTCTTGTAAGGCGAGCTAATGTTTGTTTCCCATTCACAAACGGAGTTGAATCACATGCAGTTTATGGTCCTACGAGCAAGAGTTTTTCTCTGGTAAGAAAAGTCAATATTGTGCTCCCATTGCCATACACTGTGCATATAGCCCTCGAGTCTCTTCACAGCAAGTACAGTGTATTGCACTGAAGAAAAGCTACTGTTCTAGTCAGTTTCGCAAGCTTTGTTGAACTAGATATGGCCCGTGTGTGTAGGAAGCACAGTTCTTTTGTTATGAGCTAGATCATTTTTTGGCCCTCCCGGAAACACAGTAAATTACAAGAGTGCTCTTTTCTCAAAAGCAGAGTGTGTTTCTTGTAAGGCGATCTAGTGTTTGTTTCCCATTCATAGACGGATTTGAATCACATGCAGTTTCTGGTCCTACAAGCAAGAGTTGTTCTCTGGTAAGAAAAGTCACTATTGTGCTCCTATTGCCATACACAGTGCAAATAGCTCTCGAGTCTCTTCACAGCAAGTCCAGTGTATTGGACAGAAGAGAAGCTATGCTTCTTGTCAGTTTCCCAAGCAGAGTTGAAATATATATGGCCCGTGTGTGTAGGAAGCACAGTTCTTTTGTTCTGAGCAAGCTCACTGTTCTGGCCCTAAAGGAAACACAGTAGAGTAGAAGAGTGTTCTTTTCTCAAAAGCAGAGTGTATTTGTTGTAAGGTGAGCTAGTGTTTGTTTCCCATTCATAAAAGGAGTTGAATCACATGCAGTATCCGGTCCTACGAGCAAGAGATGCTTTCTGGTAAGGAAAGTCACTATTGTGCTCCCATATCCATACATAGGGCGAATAGCACTCGCGTCTGTTCCCAGCAAGTATAGTGTATTGGACTGAAGAGAATGTACTGTTCTAGTCAGTTTCTCAAACAGAGTTGAACTAGATATTTCCGGTGTGTGTAGAAAGCACAGCTCTTTTGTTCTGAGCAAGCTCAATGTTCAGGCCCTAAAGGAAACACAGTAGAGTAGAAAAGTGCTCTTTTCTCAAAAGCAGAGTGTGTAACTTGTAAGGCGAGTTAGTGTTTGTTTCCTGTTCATAAACGGAGATGAATCACATGTAGTTTCTGATCCTATGAGCAAGAGTTGTTTTCTGGTAAGGAAAGTCACTATTGCACTCCACTTGCCATACACAGTGCAAATAGCACTCGTGTCTGTACCCAGCAAGTACAGAGTATTGGACTGAAGAAAAGCTACTCTTCTTGTCAGTTTCCTAAGCAGAGTTTAACTAGTTATGGCCCGTGTGTGTACGAGGCACAGTTCTTTTTTTCTGAGCAAGCTCACTGTTCTGGCCCTATAGGAAAAACAGTAGAGTAGAAGAGTGTTCTTTTCTCAAAAGCAGAGTGTGTTTCTTGTAAGGTGAGCTGCTTTGTTTCTGATTCATAAAAGAGTTGATTCATATGCAGTTTCTTGTCCTACAAGCAAGAGATGTTTTCTGATAAGGAAAGTCAATATTTTCTCCCTATTCCATACACACTGCAAATAGCACTCGCGTCTGTTCCCAGAAAGTACAGTTTATTGGACTGAAGAGAAGCTACTCTTCTTGTCAGTTTCTTCAACAGCGTTGAACTTGTTATGGCCTGTGTGTTTAGGAGGCACAGTTCTTTTGTTCTGAGCAAGCTCACTTTTCTGGCCCTATAGGAAAAACAGTAGAGTAGAAGAGTGTTCGTTTCCCCAAAGAAGATTGTGTTTCTTGTAATGTGAGCTACTGTTTGTTTCTGATTCATAAACGGAGTTGAATCACATGCAGTTTCTGGTCCTATGAGCAAGAGTTGTTTTCTGGTAAGGAAAGTCACTATTGTGCTTCCATTTCTATACACATTGCGAATAGCACACTCTTCTGTTCCCAGCAAATACAGTGTATTGGACTGAAGAGAAGCTACTGTTCTAGTCAGTTTCTCAAGCAGAGTTCAACTAGATATGGCCCATGTGTGTAGGAAGCACAGACCTTTTGTTCTGAGCTAGCTCATTTTTCTGGCCCTATAGGAAACACAGTAGAGTAGATGAATGCTTTTTTCTCAAAAGCAGAGTGTGTTTCTTGTAAGGAGGCTAGTGTTTGTTTCCCATTTATAAACGGAGTTGAATCATATGCAATATCTGGTCCTATGAGCAAGAGTAGTTTTCTGGTAAGGAAAGTCACTAATGCGCTCCCATTGCCAAACACAGTGCATATAGCACTTGTGTCTGTTCCCAGAAAGTACAGTGTATTGGACTTAAGAGTACCTACTGTTCTTGTCAGTTTCCTAAGCATAGATGATCTAGATATGACGCCTGTGTGTAGGAAGCCCAGTTCTTTTGTTCTGACCAAGCTCACTGTTCTGGCCCTTTAGGAAACACAGTACAGTAGAAGAGTGCTCTTTTCTCAAAAGCAGAGTGTGTTTCTTGTAAGGTGAGCTAGTTTTTGTTTCCCATTCATAAACAGAGTTGAATCACATGCAGTTTATTCTGCGACCAGCCAGAGTTGTTTTCTGGTAAGGAAAGTCAATATTGTGCACCCATTGCCATACCCAGTGCAAAAAGCCCTCGAGTCTGTTCCCAGCAAATACTGTACATTGGACTGAAGAGAAGCTACTCTTCTTGTCAGTTTCCTAAGCAGAGTTGAACTGGATATGTCCCGAGTGTGTAGGAAGCACAGTTCTTTTTTTCTGAGCAAGCAAACTGTTCTGGGTCTGTAGGAAACACAGTAGAGTAGAAGAGTGCTCTTTTCTCAAAAGCAGAGTGTGTTTCTTGAAAGTCGAGCTAGTGTTTGTTTCCCAGTCTTAATCGGAGTTGAATCTCATGCAGTTTATTGTCCGACCAACAAGAGTTGTTCTCTGGTAAGGAAAGTCACTATTGTGCTTCCATTGCCATACACAGTGCAAATAGCACTCCGTCTATTCCCAGCAAGTACTCTTTGTTGGACTGAAGAGAAGCTACTCTTCGTGTCGGTTTCCTAAGCAGAGTTGAACTAGATATGGCCCATGTGTGTAAGAAGCACAGTTCTTTTGTTCTGAGCAAGCTCACTCTTCTGGCCCTATAGGAAACTCAGTAGACTAGAAGAGTGCTCTTTTCTCAAAAGCAGAATGTGTTTCTTGTAAGGCATGCTAGTGTTTGTTTCCCATTCATAAACGGAGTTGAATCACATGCACTTTCTGGTCGTACAATCAAGAGTTGTTTTCTGGTAAGCAACGTCACTATTGTGCTCCCCTTGCCATACACTGTCAGAGACCAAATATGTACCATGGAAAATACTAGCTAAGCCAGAGAACAAGCCCCTACCCTTAACCAAAGATAAAGAACAGGTCAGACAGGTCAGGTAGCATAGCAACAGAACAATGGGCCCTGACCAGTGACCTTACCACCTAGCAGCCTCATGACTGGCACAACTTGCACGTAGCCCTTCACCTGCACGTCCCCCTTCACCTGCACGTACGGCACGTCGTGCACCCTTCCCTCCTTCCTGCACCCTCCCATGCTATATAAGCCTTGCTGAGGAGAAGAAAATTTGCAGCTTGATCAGAACAATCTGTCTTGCTGTCTTCTCTTGTGTCTCCTCCATCCCTCTCATTCTTTCCCGCAGGTGGGTCGCCCCCATTGACACCCCGCTGGTCGGGGCAATACACAGTTCAAATAGCACTCGCGTCTGTTCACAGGAAGTACAGTGTATTGGACTGAAGAGAAGTTACTGTTCTTGCCAGTTTCCTAAGCAGAGTTGAACTAGATATGGCCCGTGTGTAGGAAGCACAATTCTTTTGTTTTTTGCAAGCTCACTGTTCTGGCCATATAGGAAACACAGTAGAGTAGAAGAGTGCTCTTTTCTCAGAAGCAGAGTGTGTTTCTTGTAAGGCGAGCTAGTGTTTTTTTTCCATTCATAAATGGAGATGAATCACATGCAGTTTCTGGACATAGGATCAAGTGCTGTTTTCTCCTAAGGAAAAATACTATTGTGCTCCCGTTGCCAAACACTGTACAAATAGCACTCAGATCTCTTCCCAGGAAGTACAGTGTATTGGACTGAAGAGAAGCTACTGTTCTAGTCAGTTTCCTAAGCAGCGTTGAACTAGATATGGCCCGTGTGTGTAGGAAGCACAGTTCTTTTGTTCTGAGCAAGCTCACTGTTCTGGCCATTCAGTAAACTCATTAGAGTAGAAGAGTGCTCTTTGCTCAAAAGCAGAGTGTGTTTCTTGTAAGGCATGCTGGTGTTTGTTTCCCATTCATAATCGGAGTTGAATCACATGAACTTTCTGGTCGTACAAGCAAGAGTTGTTTTCTGGTAAGCAATGTCACTATTGTGCTCCCATTTCCATACACAGTTCAAATAGCACTCGTGTCTGTTCCAAGGAAATACAGTGTATTGGACTGAAGAGAAACTACTGCTCTAGTCAGTCTCTCAAGCATAGTTTAACTAGATATGGCCCGTGTGTGTAGGAAGCACAGTTCTTTTGTTCTGAGCAAGCTCATTTTTTTGGACCTATAGGAAGCAGCAGAGTAGAAGAGTGCTGTTTTCTCAAAATCGGAGTGTGTTTCTTGGAAGGCGAGCTAGTGTTTGTTTCGTATAAATAAATGGAGTTGAATCACATGCAGTTTCTGGTCCTACGAGCAAGAGTTGTTTTCTGGTAAGAAAAGTCACTATTGTGCTCCCATTGCCATACACAGTGCATATAGCACACGCGTTTTTTCCCAGCAAGTACAGTGTATTGGACTGAAGAGAAGCTACTGTTCTTGTCAGTTTCCTAAGCAGAGCTGAACTAGATATGGCCAGTGTGTGTAGGAAGAACAGTTCATTTGTTCTCAGGAAGCTCAATTTTCGGGCCGTATAGGAAACACTGTAGAGTAGAACAGTGCTCATGTCTCAAAAGCAGAGTATGTAACTAGTAAGGCGAGTTAGTGTTTGTTTCTGATTCATAAATGGAGTTGAATCACATGCAGTTTCTGGTCCTATGAGCAAGAGTTGTTTTCTTGTAAGGAAAGTCAATATTGTGCTCCCATTTTCATACACAGAGCAAATAGCCCTCGCGTCTGTTCCCAGCAAGCACAGTTTATTGGATTGAAGTGAAGGTACTGTTCTAGTCAGTTTCTCAAGCAGAGTTGAACTAGATATGGCCCCTGTGTGTAGGAAGCACAATTCTTTTGTTCTGAGAAAGCTCACTGTTCTTGCCCTATAGGAAACACAGTAGAGTAGAAGAGTGTTCTTTTTTCAAAAGCAGACTATGTAACTTGTAAGGCGAGTTAGTGATTGTTTCCCATTCATAAACGGAGTTTAATCACATTGAGTTTCTGGTCCTATGAGCAAGAGTTTTTTTCTGGTAAGGAAAGTCACTATTCTGCTTCCTTTTCCATACACATTTCAAATAGCACTCCTGTCTGTTCCCAGCAAGTACAGTGTATTGGACTGAAGAGAAGCTACTGTTCTTGTCAATTTCCTAAGCATAGTTGAACTAGATATGGCCCGTGTGTGTATGAAGCACAATTCTTTTGTTCTGAGCAAGCTCACTGTTCTGGCCCTATAGGAAACACAGTAGAGTAGAATAGTGCTTTTTTCTCAAAACCAGAGTGTGTTTCTTGTAAGGCAAGCAAGTGTTTGTGTCCCATTCATAAATGGAGTTGAGTCACATGCAGTTTCTGGTCCTAGGATCAAGAGCTGTTTTCTCTTAAGGAAAGTCACTATTGAGCTCCTTTTGCCATACACAGTGCAAAAAGCACTCGCCTATGTTCCCAGGAAAATACAGTGTATTGGACTGAAGAGAAGCTACTGTTCTTGTCAGTTTCCTAAGCAGAGTTGATCTAGATATGGCCTGTGTGTGTAGGAAGCACAGTTCTTTTGTTCTCAGCAAGCTCATTGTTCTGGCCCTCTAGGAAATAGTAGAGTAGAAGAGTGCTCTTTTATCAAAATCAGATTATGTAACTTGTAAGGGAAGTTAGTGTTTGTTTCCCAATATAAATGGAATTGCATCACATGCAGTTTCTGGACCTACAAGCAAGAGTTGTTCTCTGGTAAGAAAAGTCACTACTGTACTCACTTTGCCATACACAATGCAAATAGTCTCGTGACTCTTCACAGCAAGTACAGTGTATTGGACTGAAGAGAAGCTACTCTTCTTGTCAGTTTCCTAAGCAGAGTTGAAAAATATAAGGCCCCTGTGTGTAGGAAGCAGTGTTCTTTTGTTCTGAGCAAGCTCACTGTTCTGGCCCTATAGGAAAAACAGTAGAGTAGAAGAGTGCTGTTTTCTTAAAAGACGAGTGTGTTTCTTGTAAGGCGAGCTAGTGTTTGTTTCCCATTCATAGACAGAGTTGAATCACATGCAGTTTCAGGTTCTATGAACAAGAGTTGTTTTCTGGTAAGGAAAGTCAATATTGTATTCCCATTTCCATACACAGTGCAAAAAGCACTCGGGTCTGTTCCCAGCAAGTACAGTGTATTGGACTAAAGAGAAGCTATGGTTCTTGTCAGTTTCCTAAGCAGAGTTGAACTGGATATGGCCCGTGTGTGTAGGAAGCACAGTTCATTTGTTCTGAGCAAGCTCAATGTTCTGGCCCTATACAAAAACAAGAGAGTAGAAGAGTGTTCTTTTTTCAAAAGCAGAGTATGTAAGTTGTAAGGCAAGTTAGTGTTTGGTTACCATTCATTAACGGAGGTGAATCACATTCAGTTTCTGATCCTATGAGCAAGAGTTTTTTTCTGTTAAAGAATGTCACTATTGCGCTCCCATTGCCATACACAGTGCAAATAGCATTCACGTGTGTTCCCAGCAAGTACAGTGTATTGGACTGAACAGAAGCTACTGTTCTTGTCAGTTTCCTAAGTAGAGTTGATCTAGATATGTCCTGTGTGTACAGGAAGGACAGTTCTTTTGTTCTGAGGAAGCTCACTGTTTTGGCCATATAGGAAACACAGTAGAGAAGAAGAGTGCTCTTTTCTCAAAAGCAGAGTGTGTTTCTTGGAAGGCAAGCTAGTGTTTTTTTTTTCCCATTAACAAACGGAGTTGAATCACATGCACTTTCTGGTCCTATGAGCAAGAGTTGTTCTCTGGTAAGAAAAGTCACTATTGTGCCCCCATTGCCATACACAGTGCAAATAGCACTCATGTCTGTTCCCAGCAAGTACAGTGTATTGGACTGAGAAAAGCTACTGTTCTTGTCAGTTTCCTACGCAGAGTTGATCTAGATATGTCCTGTGTGTGTAGGAAGGACAGTTCTTTTGTTCTGAGCAAGCTCACTGTTCTGGCCCTATAGGAAACACAGTAGAGTAGAAGAGTGCTCTTTTCTCAAAAGCAGAGTGTGTTTCTTGTAAGGCGAGCTAGTATTTGTTTCACATTCACAAACGGAATTAAATCACATGCAGTTTCTGGTCCTACGTGCAAGACTTGTTTTCTGGTTAGATAAGTCAATATTTTGCTCCTATTGCCATACACAGTGCAAATAGCACTTGTGTCTGTTCCAAGCATGTACAGTGTATTGCACTGAAGACAAGCTACTGTTCAAGTCAGTTGATCAAGCAGAGTTGAACTGGATATGTCCCATGTGTTTAGGAAGCAAAGTTCTTTTGTTCTGAATAAGCTCATTGTACTGGCCCTATAGGAAACAGTAGACTAGAATAGTGCTCTTTTCTCAAAAACAGATTGTGTCTTTTAGGGCGAGCTAGTGTTTGTTTCCCATTCTCAAATGGAATTGTATAACATGCATTTTCTGATCCCATGAGCAAGAGTTGTTCTCTGGTAAGAAAAGTCACTATTGTGCTCCCATTGCCATAAACAGTGCAAATAGCACTCATGTCTGTTCCCAGCAAGTAGAGTGTATTGGACTGAAGAGAAGCTACTGTTCTTGTCAGTTTCCTAAGCAGAATTGATCTAGATATGGCTTGTGTGTGTCGAAAGCAGTCTTTTGTTCTGAGTAAGCTCACCTTTCTGACACTATAGGAAACACAGTAGAGTAGAAGAGTGTTCTTTTCTCAAAAACAGAGTGTGTTTCTTGTAAGGCGAGCTAGTGTTTGTTTCCCATTCCTAATTGGAGTTGAATCACATGCAGTTTCTGTTCCTAGGAGCAAGAGTTGTTTTCTGGTAAGAAAAGTCACTATTGTGCTCCCATTGCCATACACAGTGCAAATAGCACTCGCATCTGTTCCCAGCAAGTACAGTGTATTGAACTGAAGAGAAGCTACTGTTCTAGGGAGTTTCTGAAGCAGAGTTGAACTAGATATGGCCCGTGTGTTTTGGAAGCACAGTTCTTTGTTCTGAGCAAGCTCAATGTTCTAGCCCTATAGGAAACACTGTATAGTAGAAGAGAGCTCTTTTCTCAAAAGCAGAGTGTGTTTCTTGTAAGGCGAGCTAGTGTTTGTTTACCATTCAGAAACAGAGTTGAATCACATGCAGTTTCTGGTCCTATGAGCAAGAGTTGTTCTCTGACAAGGAAAGACACTATTTTGCTCCCATTGCCATACACAGTGCAAATAGCACTAAGGTCTGTTCCCAGCAAGTACAGTGTATTGAACTGAAGAGAAGCTACTGTTCTTGTCAGTTTCCTAAGCAGAGTTGATCTAGATATGGCCCGTGTGTGTAGGAAACACAGTTCTTTTGTTCTGAGAAAGCTCACTGTTCTGGCCCTATAGAAAACACAGTAGAGTAGAAGAGTGCTCTTTTCTCAAAACAGAGTATGTAACTTGTAAGGCAAGCTAGTGTTTGTTTCCCATTCATAAAGGAAGTTGAATCACATGAAGTTTCTGGTCCTATGAGGAAGATTTGTTTTCTGGTAAGGAAAGTCACAATTGTGCTCTCATTGCCATACACAGTCCAAATAGCACTTGCGTCTTTTCCCAGCAAATACAGGGTATTGGACTAAAGAGAAGCTACTGTTCTTGTCAGTTTTCTAAGCAGAGTTGAACTAGATATGTCCTGTGTGTTTAGGAAGCACAGTTCTTTTGTTTTGAGAAAGCTCACTCTTTTGTCCCTATAGGAAACACAGTAGAGTAGAAGAGTGCTCTTTTGTCAAAGGCAGAGTGTATTTCTTGTAAGGCTAGCTAGTGTTTGTTTCCCATTCACAATTGGAGTTGAATCACATGCAGTTTCTGATCCTAGGATCAAGAGCTGTTTTCTGGTAAGGAAAAACCCTATTGTGCTCCCATTGCCAAACACAGTGCTAATAGCACTCATGTCTGTTCCCAGCAATACAGTGCATTGTACTGAAGAGAAGCTACTCTTCTTGTTAATTTCCTAAGTAGAGTTGAACTACATATGGCCTGTGTGTGTAGGAAGCACAGTTCTTTTGTTTTGAGCAAGCTCACTGTTCTGGCCCTATAGGAAACACAGGAGAGTAGAGGAGTGCTCTTTTCTCCAAAGAAAAGTGTGTTTCCTGTACGGTGAGCTATTGTTTGTTTCCCATTCATAAACAGAGTTCAATCACGTGCAGTTTCTGGTCCTACGAGCAAAAGTTGTTTTCTGGTAAGGAAAGTCACTATTGTGCTTTCATTTCCATACACAGTGCCAATAGCACTCCTGACTGTTACCAGCAAGTACAGTGTATTGGACTGAAGAGAAGGTAATCTTCTAGTCAGTTTCTGAAGCAGAGTTAAACTAGATATGGCTCGTTTGTGTAGGAAGCACTGTTCTTTTGTTCTGAGCAAGCTCATATTTCTGGCCCTATAGGAAACAGTAGGGTAGAAGAGTGCTCTTTTCTCAAAAGAGAGTATGTAACTTGTAAGGCGAGCTAGTGTTTGTTTCCCATTCATAAACGGAATTGAATCACATGCATTTTCTGGTCCTATGAGCAAGAATTGTTTTCTGGTAAGGAAAGTCACTATTGTGCTCCCATTGCCAATCACAGAGAAAAAAGCACTCACTTCTGTTCCCAGCAAGTACAGTGTATTGGACTGAAGAGAAGATACTGTTCCTGTCAGTTTCTCAAGCAGAGTAGAACTAAATATGGCCCGTGTGTTTAGGAAGCACAGTATTTTGTTCTGAGCAAGCTCACTGTTCCGGCTCTATAGGAAACACAGTAGAGTAGAAGAGTGCTCTTTTCTCAAAAGCAGAGGGTGTTTCTTGTAAGGCGAACTACTGATTGTTTCCCAATCATAAATGGAGTTGAATCACATGCAGTTTCTGGTCCTACGAGCAAGAGTTGTTTTCTGGTAAGGAAAGTCACTATTCTGCTCCCATTGCAATTCACAGAGAAAATAGCACTCGCATCTGTTCCCAGCAAGTACAGTGTATTGGACTGAAGAGAAGCTACTGTTCTGGTCAGTTTCCTAAGCAGAGTTGAACTAGATATGGCCCATGTGTGTAGGAAGCACAGTTCTTTTGTTCTGGGCAGGCTCACTGTTTTGGCCCAATAGGAAACACAGTAGAGAAGAAGAGTGCTCTTTTCTCAAAAGCAGAGTGTGTTTCTTGTAAGGCGAACTACTGATTGTTTCCCAATCATAAATGGAGTTGAATCAAATGCAGTTTCTGGCCCTACGAGCAAGAGTTGTTTTCTGGTAAGGAAAGTCACTATTCTGCTCCCATTGTCATTTAGAGAGAAAATAGCACTCGCATCTGTTCCCAGCAAGTACAGTGTATTGGACTGAAGAGAAACTACTGTTCTGGTCAGTTTCCTAAGCAGAGTTGAACTAGATATGGCCCATGTGTGTAGGAAGCACAGTTCTTTTGTTCTGGGCAAGCTCACTGTTTTGGCACAATAGGAAACACAGTAGAGAAGAAGAGTGCTCTTTTCTCAAAATCAGAGTGTGTTTCTTTTATGACGAGCTAGTGTTTGTTTCCCTTTCATAAAAAGAGTTGAATCACCTGCAGTTTCTGGTCCTACGAGCAAGGGTTGTTTTCTGATATGTAAAGTCACTATTGCGTTCCCATTGCCATACACAGTTCAAATAGCACTCATGTCTGTTCCTAGCAAGTACAGTGTATTAGACTGAAGAGAAGCTACTCTACTAGTCAGTTTTTGAAGCAGAGTTAAACTAGATATGGCCCGTGTGTAGGTAGCATAGTTCTTTTGTTCTGAGCAAGCTCACTGTTCTGGCCCTATAGGAAACACAGTAGAGTACAGGAGTGCTCTTTTCTCAAAAGCAAAGTGTGTTTCTTGTAAGGTGAGCTAGTGTTTGTTTCCCAATCATAAATGGAGTTGAATCACATGCATTTTCTGGTCCTATGAGCAAGAATTGTTTTCTGGTAAGGAAAGTCACTATTGTGCTTTCATTTGCATACACTGTGCTAATAGCACTCACGTCTGTTCCCAACAAGTACAGTGTATTAGATTGAAGAGAAGCTACTGTTCTAGTCAGTTTCTGAAGCAGAGTTGAACTAGATATGGCCCGTTTGTGTAGGAAGCACAGTTCTTTTGCTATGAGCAAGCTCATTTTACTGGCCCCATAGGAAACAGTAGGGTAGAAGAGTGCATTTTCTCAAAACAGAGTATGTAACTTGTAAGTCGAGCTAGTGTTTGTTTCCCATTCATAAATGGAATTGAATCACATGCAGTTTCTGTTCCTATGAGCAAGAGATGTTTTCTGGTAAGAAAAGTCACTCTTGCGCTCCCATTGCCATTCAATGAGCAAGTAGCACTCGCGTCTGTTTCCAGCAAGTACAGTTTATTGGACTGAAGAGAAGCTACTCTTCTATTTAGTTTCTGTAGCAGAGTTGAACTAGATATGGCTTGTGTGTGTAGGAAGCACAGTTCTTTTGTTCTGAACAATCTCAATGTTCAGGCCTTATAGGAAACACAGAAGAGTAGAATACTGCTCTTTTCTCAAAAGCAGAGTATGTAACTTGTAAGGCGAGTTAGTGTTTGTTTCCCATTTATAAACAGAGGAGAATCACATGAGGTTTTTGATCCTATGAGCAAGAGTTGTTTTGTGGTAAGGAAAGACAATATTGTGCTCCCATTTCCATACACAGTGCATATAGCACTTGAATCTGTTCCCAACAAGTAGAGTATATTGGACTGAAGAGAAGCTACTGTTCTCGTCAGTTTCTCAAGAAGAGTTGAACTAGATATGGCCCGTGTGTGTAGGAAGAACAGTTCTTTTGTTCTGAACAAGTTCATTGTTCTGGCCCTGTAGGAAACAGCAGAGCAGAAGAGTGGTCTATTCTCAAAATCAGAGTATGTAACTTGTAAGGCAAGTTAGTGTTTGTTTCCCTTTCATAAACAGAGTTGAATCACATGCCATTTTTGATCCTATGAGCAAGAGTTGTTTTCTGGTAAGGAAAGTCACTATAGCACTCCCATTGCCAAACACAGTACAAATAGCACTCGTGTCTGTTCCCAGCAATTACAGAGTATTGGACTGAAGAGAAGCTACTGTTCTTGTCAGTTTCCTAAGCAGAGTTGATCTAGATATGGCCTGTGTGTGTAGGAAGGACAATTCTTTTTTTCTGAGCAAGCTCACCGTTCTGGCCTTATGGGAAACACAGTAGAGTAGAAGAGTGCTCTTTTCTCAAAAGCAGAGTATGTAACTTGTTAGGCGAGTTAGTATTTCTTTCCCATTCATAAACGGAATTGAATCACATGCGTTTTCTGATCCAATGAGCAAGAGTCGTTCTCTGGTAAGAATTGTCACTTCTTTGTTCCTATTGCCATACACAGTGCAAGTAGCACTCGAGTCTGTTCCCAGCAATTACAGAGTATTGGACTGAAGAGAAGCTACTGTTCTTGTCAGTTTCCTAAGCAGAGTTGATCTAGATATGGCCTGTGTGTGTAGGAAGGACAATTCTTTTTTTCTGAGCGAGCTCACTGTTCTGGCCTTATGGGAAACACAGTAGAGTAGAAGAGTGCTCTTTTCTCAAAAGCAGAGTATGTAACTTGTTAGGCCAGTTAGTATTTCTTTCCCATTCATAAACAGAATTGAATCACATGCGTTTTCTGATCCAATGAGCAAGAGTTGTTCTCTGGTAAGAATTGTCACTTCTTTTTTCCCATTGCCATACACAGTGCAAATAGCACTCGAGTCTGTTCCCAGCAAATACAGTGTATTGGACTGGAGAGAAGCTACTGTTCTTGTCAGTTTCCTAAGCAGAATTGATCTAGATATGGCCCGTCTGTGTAGGAAGCACAGTCTTTTGTTCTGAGGAAGCTCACTTTTCTGGCACTATAGGAAACATAGTAGAGTAGAAGAGTGCTCTTTTCTCTTAAGCAGAGTGTGTTTCTTGTAATGCGAGCTAGTGTTTGTTTCCCATTCATAGACGGAGTTGAATCACATGCAGTTTCTGGTCCTATGAGCAAGAGATGTTTTCTGGTAAGAAAAGTCACTATTTTGTTCCCTTTGCCATACACAGTACAAATAGCACTCGAGTCTGTCCCCAGCAAGTGGAGTGTAAAGGACTAAAGAGAAGCTACTGTTCTAGGGAGTTTCTCAAGCAGAGTTGAACTAGATATGGCCCGTGTGTGTAGGAAGCACAGTTCTTTTGCTGTGAACAATCTCAATCTTCAGGCCCTACAGGAAACACAGAAGACTAGAAGAGTGCTCTTTTCTCAAAAGCAGAGTATGTAACATGTAAGGAGAGTTAGTGTTTGTTTCCCATAATAAACAGAGATGAATCACATGCAGTTTCTGATCCTATGAGCAAGAGTTGTTTTCTGGTTAGGAAAGACAATATTGTGCTCCCATTTCCATACACAGTGCAAATAGCACTCGCATCTGTTCCAAGGAAGTACAGTGTATTGGACTGAAGAGTAGCTACTGTTCTAGTCAGTTTCTCAAGAAGAGTTGAACTAGATATGGCCCGTATGTGTAGGAAGCACAGTTCTTTGTTCTGAGCTAGCTCATTTTTCTGGCCCTATAGGAAACAGCAGATTAGAAGAATGCTCGATTCTCAAAAGTAGAGTATGTAACTTGTACGGCGAGCTAGTGTTTGTTTCCCATTCATAAACGGAGTTGAATCACATGCAGTTTCTGGTCCTATGAGCAAGAGTTGTTTTCTGGTAAGAAAAGTCGCTATTATGCTCCCATCTCCCATTACAATACAGAGTGTAAATAGCACTCGTGTCTGCTCCCAGCAAGTACAGTGTATTGCACTGAAGAGAAGCTACTGTTCTTGTTAGTTTCCTAAGCATAGTTGAACTAGATATGGCCCGTGTGTGTAGGAAGCACAGTTCTTTTGTTTTGAGCAAGCACACTGTTCTGGCCATATGGGAAACACAGTAGAGTAAAAGAGTGCTCTTTTCTCAAAAGCAGAGTGTGTTTCTTGTAAGGCGAGCTAATGTTTGTTTCCCATTCATAGACGGATTTGAATCACATGCAGTTTCTGGTCACACGAGCAAGACTTGTTTTCTGGTAAAAAAAAAAATCACTATTGTTCTACCATTGCCATACACAGTGCTATAGCACTCGCGTCTGTTCCCCACAAGTACAGTGTATTGGACTGAAGAGAAGCTACTGTTCTACTCTGTTTCTCAAACAAAGTTGAACTAGATATGACCTGTGTGTGTAGGAAGCACAGTTCCTTTGTTCTGAGCAAGCTCATTGTTCTGGCCCTATAGGAAACAGTAGAGTAGAAAAGTGCACTTTTCTCAAAAGCAGAATATGTAACTTGCAGGGCGAGTTAGTTTTTGTTTCCCATTCATAAATGGAATGGAATGACATGCAGTTTCTGGTCCTACGAGCAAGAGATGTTTTCTCGTAAGAAAAGTCACTATTTTATTCCATTTGCCATACACATTGCAAATAGCACTCGAGTCTGTCCCCAGCAAGTGGAGTCTATTGGAGTGAAGATAAGCTACTGTTCTAGGGAGTTTCTCAAGCAGAGTTGAAGTAGATATGGCCCGTGTGTGTAGGAAGCACAGTTCTTTTGTTCTGAGCAATCTCAATGTTCTGGCCATATGGGAAACACAGTAGAGTAGAAGAGTGCTCTTTTCTCAAAAGCAGAGTGTTTCTTGTAAGGCGAGCTAGTGTTTGTTTCCCATTCATAGACGGATTTGAATCACATGCAGTTTCTGGTCACACGAGCAAGACTTGTTTTTCTGGTAAAAAAAAAAAGTCACTATTGTTCTACCATTGACATACACAGTGCAATAGCTCTCGCGTCTGTTCCCAGCAAGTACAGTGTATTAGACTGAAGAGAAGCTACTGTTCTACCCAGTTTTTCAAGCAAAGTTGAACTAGATATCACCTGTATGTGTAGGAAGCACAGTTCTTTTGTTCTGAGCAAGCTCATTGTTCTGGCCCTATAGGAAACAGTAGAGTAGAAGAGTGCTCTTTTCTCAAAAGCAAAGTATGTAACTTGTAGGGCAAGTTAGTGTTTGTTTCCCATTCGTAAATGGAATTGAATGACATGCAGTTTCTGGACCTACAAGCAAGAGATGTTTACTGGTAAGAAAAGTCACTATTTTATTCCATTTGCCATACACAGTGCAAATAGCACTCGAGTCTGTCCCCAGCAAGTGGAGTGTATTGGACTGAAGTGAAGCTACTGTTCTAGGGAGTTTCTCAAGCAGAGTTGAAGTAGATATGGCCCGTGTGTGTAGGAAGCACAGTTCTTTTGTTCTGAACAATCACAATGTTCAGGCCCTATAGGAAACACAGAAGAATAGTAGAGTGCTCTTTTCTTAAAAGCAGAGTATGTAACTTGTAAGGCAAGTTAGTGTTTGTTTCCCATTCATAAACAGAGATGAATCACATGCAGTTTCCGATCCTATGAGCAAGAGTTGTTTTATGGTAAGGAAAGACAATATTGTGCTCCCATTACCATACACAGTGCAAATAGCACTTGAATCTGTTCCCAACAAGTAGAGTATATTGGACTGAAGAGAAGCTACTGTTCTAGTCAGTTACTCAAGAAGATTTGAACGAGATATGGCCCTTGTGTGTAGGAAGCACAGTTCTTTTGTTCTGAGCAAGCTCACTCTTCTTGCCCTGTAGGAAACACAGTAGAGTTTGAGAGTGCTCTTTTCTCCAAAGCAGAGTGTATTTCTTGTAAGGCGAGCTAGCGTTTGTTTCCCAGTCATAAACGGAGTTGAATCACATGCAGTTTCTGCTCCGACGAGCAAGAGTTGTTTTCTGTTAAGAAGAGTCACTATTGAGCTCCCATTGCCATACACAGTTCAAATAGCACTCATGTCTGTTCCCAGCAAGTACAGTGTATTGGACTGAAGAGAAGCTACTGTTTTTGTCAGTTTCCTAAGCAGAGTTGAACTAGATATGTCCCGTGTGTAGGAAGCATAGTTCTTTTTATCTTAGCTAGCTCACTGTTCTGGCCCTGAAGGAAACACAGTAGAGATGAAGAGTGCTCTTTTCTCAAAAGCAGAGAGTTTTTCTTCTAAGGTGACCTTTGTTTGTTTCCCATTCATAAACGAAGTTGAATCACATGCAGTATCAGGTCCTACTAGCAAGAGGTGTGTTTTTTGGAAAGGAAAGTCACTATTGTGTTCCCATTGCCATACACAGTGCAAATAGCACTTGCGTCTGTAACCAGCAATTACAATGTATTGGAATGAAGAGAAGCTACTGTTCTTGTAAGTTTCCTAAGATGTGTTGAACTACATATGGCCCGTGTGTAGGAGGCACAGTTCTTTTGTTCTGAGCAAACTCACTGTTTGGGACATATGTAAACACAGTAGAGTAGAAGAGTGCTCTTATTTCAAAGCAGAGGGTGTTTCTCGTGAGGCGAACTAATATTTGTTTTGGTTTCATAAATGGAGTTGAATCACATGTAGTTTCTGTTCCTATGAGCAAGAGTTGTTTTCTGGTAAGAAGAGTCACTATTGAGCTCCCATTGCCATACACAGTTCAAATAGCACTCGCGTCTGTTCCCAGGATGTACAGTGTATTGGAATGAAGAGAAGCTACTGTTCTTGTCAGTTTCCTAAGCAGAGTTGAACTAGATATGGTGCCTGTGTGTAGGAAGCACAGTTCTTTTTTTCTGAGCAAGCTCAGTGTTCTGGTCCTATAGGAAACACAGTAGAGTAGAAGAGTGCTCTTTTCTCAAAAGCAGATTGAATTTCTTGTAAGGCTTGCTAGTGTTTGTTTCCCATTCATAAACAAAGTTGAATCACATGTAGTTTCTGGTCCTACAAGCAAGAGTTGTTTTTTGGTAATGAAAGCCACTGTTGTGATTCCATTGCTATACACAGTGCAATTAAAACTCGTGTCTGTTCCCAGCAAGTACATTGTATTTGACTGAAGAGAAGGTACTGTTCTTGTCACTTTTCCTAAGCAGATTGGAACTAGGTATGCCCGTGTGTGTAGGAAGCACATTTATTTTTTTCTGTGCTAGCTCACTTTTCTCTCTGTATAGGAAACAGATTGTATTTCTTGAAGTCGAGCTAGTGTTTGTTTCCCATTCATAAATGGAGTTGAATTAAATGTAGTTTCTGGTCCTAGGAGGAAGAATTGCGTTCCTCTAAGCAAGGTCACTATTGCACTCCCATTGTAATACACAGTGCAAATAGCACTCGCGTCTGTTCCCAGCAAGTACAGTGTATTAGACTGAAGAGAAGCTACTGTTTTTGTCAGTTTCCTAAGCAGATGTTGAACTAGATATGGCCCATGAGTGTAGGAAGCAAATTTCTTTTGTTCTGAGCAAGCTCACTGTTCTGGCCCTATGGAAAACACAGTAGAGTAGAAGACTACTATTTTATCAAAAGCAGAATGTGTTTCTTGTAAGGCCAACTAATGTTTGTTTCCATTTCATAAATGGAGTTGAATCACATGCAGTTTCTGGTCCTATGAGGAAGATTTGTTTTCTGGTAAGGAAAGTAACTATTGCGCTCCCATTGTCATACACAGTGCAAATAGGACTCACATCTGTTCCCAGCAAGTACAGTGTATTGGACTGAAGAGAATCTACTGTTCTTGTCAGTTTCCTAAGCAGAGATGAACATAATATGGCCCGTGTGGAGGAAGCACAGTTCTTTTGTTCTGAGCAAGCTCACTGTTCTGGCCTTGTAGGAAACACAGTAGAGTAGAAGAGTGCTATATTCTCAAAAGCAGAGTGTGTTTCTTCTAAGGCAAACTTGTCTCTGTTTCCCGTTCACAAACGAAGTTGAATCACATGCACTGTCTGGTCCTAAGAGCAATAGTTGTTTTCTGGTCAGGAAAGTCACTATTGTGCTCCCATTGCCATACAGAGTGCAAACAGCACTTGCATCTGTTCCCAGCAAGTACAGTGTATTGGACTGAAGAGAAGGTAGTTTTCTTGTCAAATTCCTTAGCAGAGTTGAACAGAATTTGGCCCGTGTTTGCAGGAAGCACAGTTCATTTGTTCTGAGCAAGCTCACTCTTTGGCCCTATAGGAAACACAGTAGAGTAGAAGAGTGCTCTTTTCTCAAAAGCAGAGTGTGGTTCTTGTAAGGAGAGCTAGTGTTTTTTTCCCATTCATAAACGGTGTTGAATCACATGCAGTTTCTGGTCCTATGAGCAAGAGTTTTTTTCTGGTGAGGAATATCACTATTGTGTTCCCAGTTCCATACAGATTGCAAATAGCACTCATGTCTGTTCTCAGCATGTAGAGTATATTGGACTGAGACTAGCTACTGTTGTTGTCAGTTTCCTAAGCAGAGTTGAACTAGATATGGCCTGTGTGTGTAGGAAGCACAGTTCTTTTGTTCTGAACAAGCTCACTCTTCTGGCCCTGTAGGAAACACAGTAGAGTTTGAGAGTGCACTTTTCTCCAAAGCAGAGTGTGTTTCTTGTAAGGTGAGCTAGGGTTTGTTTCCCATTCATAAAAGGTTTTGAATCACATGCAGGTTCTGGTCCTAAGAGCAAGAGTTGTTTTCTGGTAAGGAAAGTCTCTATTGCGATCCCCTTGTCATACCCAGTGCAAATAGCACTCGCGTCTGTTCCCAGCAAGTACAGTGTATTGGATTGAAGAAATGCTACTGTTCTTGTCAGTTACCTATGCAGAGTCGAACTAGATATCCTGTGTGTGTAGGAAGCACAGTTTTTTTTTGTGAGCAAGTTAACTCTTCTGGCCCTATGAAAACTCAGTAGAGTAAAAGAGTGCTCTTTTCTCCATAGCAGACTGTGTTTCTTGTAAGGTGAGCTGGAGTTTTTTTCCATTCATAAACGGAGTTGACTCCCATGCAGATTCTGGTCCTACGAGCAAGAGTTGTTTTCTGGTAAGGAAAGTCACTATTGTGCTCCCCTTGTCATGCACAGTGCAAAAAGCACTCATGTCTGTTCAAAGCAAGTACAGTGTATTTGATTGAAGAGAAGCTACTGTTCTTGTGAGTTTTCTAAGAAGAGATGAACTACATATTGCCCCTGTGTGTAGGAAGCACAGTTCTTTTGTTTTGAGCAAGCTCACCATTCTAGCCCTACAGGAAACACAGTAGAATAGAAGAGTACTCGTTTCTCAAGTGCAGAGTGTGTTTCTTGTAAGGCGAGCTAGTGTTTGTTTCCCATTCATAAACGGAGATGAATCACATGCATTTTCTGGTCCTAGGAGCAAGAGTTGTTTTTTGATATGGAAAGTCACTATTGCATTCCCATTGTCATACACAGTTCAAAGAGCACTCACGTCTGTTCCCAGCAAGTACAGTGTGTTGGACTGAAGAGAAGCCATTTTTCTGGTCAGTTTCCTTAGCAGAGTTGAACTAGATATGTCCCGTGTGTGGGAAGCGCAGTTCTTTTGATCTGAGCAAACTCACTATTCGGGACATATGTAAACACAGTAGAGTAGAAGAGTGCTCTTATCTCAAAGCAGAGGGTATTTCTTGTAAGGCGAACTAATATTTGTTTCGGTTTCATAAACAGAGTTGAATCACATGTAGCTTCTGGTCCTACGAGCAAGAGCTGTTTTCTGGTAAGGAAAGTCACTATTTTACTCCCATTGTCATATGTGGTGGAAATAGCACTCGCGTCTGTTCCCAGTAAGTACAGTGTATTGGACTGAAGAGAAGCTACTGTTCTTGTCAGTTTCCTAAGCAGAGTTGAACTAGATATGGTGCCTGTGTGTAGGAAGGAAGTTCTTTTGTTCTGAGCAAGCTCACTCTTCTGGCTTTAGAGGAAAAACAGTAGAGTAGAAGAGTGCTATTTTCTAAAAAGCAGAGTGTGTTTTGTAAGGCGATCTAGCGTTTGTTTCCCATTCAAAAGTGGAGATGAATCACATGCAGTTTCTTGTCCTATGAGCAAGAGAAATTTTTTGGTAAAAAAGGCATTATTGTGCTCGGTTTGCCATACACAGTGCAAACAACGCTAGCGTCTGTTCCCAGCAAGTACAGTGTATTGGACTGAAGAGAAGCTAGTGTTCTTGTCAGTATCTTAAGCAGAGATGTACGAGATATGGCCTGTGTTAAGAAGCACAGTTCTTTTGTTCTGAGCAAGCTCACTGTTCTGGCCATATAGGAAGCACAGTAGAGTACAATAGTGGTATTTTCTCAAAAGCAGAATGTGTTTCTTTTAAGACGAGCTAGAGTTTGTTTACCATTCATAAACGGAGTTGAATCACATGCAGTTTCTGGTCCTACGAGCAAGAGATTTTTCTGGTAAGGAAAGTCCCTCTTGCGCTCCCATTGCCATTCACAGTGCTAATAGCCCTCGAGTCTGTACCCAGCAGAGTTGAACTAGGCATGGCGCCTGTGTAGGAAGCACACTTCTTTTTTTCGGAGCAAGCTCACTCTTCTGACCCTGTAGGAAACACAGTAGAGTAGAAGAGTGTTCTCTTCTCAAAAGCAGAGTGTGTTTCATGTAAGGCAAGCTAGTGTTTGTTTCCCATTCATAAATGGAGTTGAATCGCATGCAGTTTCTGGTCCGAAGAGCAAGAATTGTTTTCTTGTAAGGAAACTAACTATTGTGCTCCCATGGCCATACACAGTGCAAATAGGATTCAAGTCTGTTCCCAGCAAGTACAGTGTATTGGACTGAATAGAAGCTACTGTTTTGTCAATTTTCTAGGCAGAGTTGAACAGAATATAGCTTTGTGTGCAGGAATCACACTTCTTTTGTTCTGAGCAAGCTCACTGTTCTGGCCCTTTGGAAACACAGTCGAGTAGAAGAGGGCTCTTTTCTCAAAAGCAGAGAGTGTTTCTTGGAAGGCGAGTTACTGTTTTTTTTTTCAAATTAATAAACGGATTTGAATCACATGCAGTTTCTGGTCCTATGAGCAAGAGTTGTTTTCTGGTCAGGAAAGTCACTATTGCCCTCCCCTTGCCATACACAGTACATATAACACTTGTGTCTCCTCCCAGAATGTACAGTGTATTAGACTGAAGAGAAGGTACTGTTCTTTTCAAATTCCTAAGCAGAGATGAACAGAATTTGGCCCGTGTCTTTAGCAAACACAGTTCATATTTCTGAGCAAGCTCACTCATCTGGCCCTATACAAACACAGTAGAGTAGGAGAGTGCTTTTTTTCTCAAAAGCAGAGTGTGTTACTTGTAAGGTGAGCTAGTGTTTGTTTCCCTTTCGTAAACGAAGTTGAATCACATGCAGTTTCTGGTCCTACGTCCAAGAGTTATTTTCTGGTGAGGAAAGACACTATTGCGCTAACATTGCCATAAACAGTGCAAATAGCACTCACGTTTGTTCCAAGCAAGTACCGTGTATTTGACTAAAGAGGAACTACTGTTTTTTTCTCTTTCTTAAGCCAAGTTGAACTATATATTGCCCATGTGTGTAGGAAGCACAGTTCTTTTGTTCTGAGCAAACTCACTGTTCTGAACATATGGAAACACAGTATAGTAGAAGAGTGCTCTTTTCTCAAAGCATAGTGTGTTTCTTGTAAGGCAAACTGATATTTGTTTAGTTTTCATAAATGGAGTTGAATCACATGCAGTTTCTGGTTCTACGAGCAAGACTTGTTTTCTGGTAAGGAAAGACACTATTGCAATCCCATTATCATACGTGGTACAAATAGCACTCGCGTTGTTCCCAGCAAGTACACTGTATTGTACTGAAGAGAAACTACTGTTCTTGTCAGTTTCTGAAGCAGAGTTGAACTAGATAAGGCCAGTGTGTGTAGGAAGCACAGTTCTTTTGTTCTGAGCAAGCTCTCTGTTCTGGCCCTGTAGGTAACAAAGTAGAGTAGAAGAGTGCTCTTTTCTCAAAAGCAGAATGTGTTTCTTGTAAGGCGAACTAATGTTTGTTTCAGTTTCATAAACGGAGTTGAATCACATGCAGTTTCTGGTCCTATGAACAAGAGTTGTTTTCTGTTAAGGAAAGCCACTATTGTGCCCCCATTGCCATACACAGTGCAAATAGCCCTCGCGTCTGTACCCAGCAAGTACAGTGTATTGGAATGAATAGAAGCTACTTTTTTTTCAGTTTCCTAAGCAGAGTTGATCTAGATACGACCCGTGTGTGTAGAAAGCACAGTTCTTTTTTTCTGAGAAAGCTCACTCTATTGGCCTTTTAGGAAACACAGTAGAGTAAAAGAGTGCTCTTTTCTCAAAAGCAGAGTATGTTTCTTGTAAGTCGAGCTAGAGTTTGTTTCCCATTCATAAACGGAGTTGAATCACATACAGTTTCTGATTCTATGAGCAAGAGTTGTTTTCTGGTAAGGAAAGTCACTATTGTGCTACCATTGCCATACACAGTGGGAATAGCACTCACGTCTGTTCCCAGGAAATACAGTGTATTGGACTGAAGAGAAACTACTGTTCTTGACAGTTTCTTAAACATAGTTGAACTAGATACGGCCCGTGTGTAGAAAGCACAGTTTTCTGTTCTGAGCAAGCTACCAGTTCTGGCCCTATAGGAAACACAGTAGAGTAGTATTGTGCTCTTTTCTCAAAAGCAGAGTGTGTTGCTTATGAGAAGAACTAGTGTTTGTTTCCCACTCATAAACAGAGGTGAATCAATGCAGTATCTGGTACTACAAGCAAGAGTAGTTTTCTTGTAAGGAAAGTCATGTTGTGCTCCCATTGCCATATATATTGCAAATAGCACTCGTGTCTGTTCCCAGCAATTCCAGTGTATTGGACTGAAGAGAAGATACTGTTCTTGTCAGTTTACTAAGCAGAGTTGAACTAGATTTAGCCCGTGTGTGTAGAAAACACAGTTCTTTTGTACTGAGCATGCTCACTGTTATGGCCCTCGTGCAAACACAGTAGAGTAGTAGAGTGCTCTTTTCTCAAAAGCAGAGTGTGATTCTTGTAAGGACACCTAGTGTTTGATTCCCATTCATAATCGGAGTTGAATCACATGCAGTTTCTGGTCCTAAGAGCAAGAGTTGTTTTCTGGTAAGGAAAGTCCCTCTTGTGCTCCCATTGCCATTCACAGTGCTAATAGCCCTCGAGTCTGTACCCAGCAAGTTGGTGTATTGGACTGAAGGGAAGCTACTGTTCTTTCAGTTTGTTAAGCAGAGTTGAACTGAATATGGACCGTGTGTGTAGGTAACACAGTTCTTTTGATCTGAGCAAGCTCACTGTTCTGGCCCTATAGGAAAAACAGTACAGTAGAAGAGTGCTCTTTTCTTAAAAGCAGAATGTATTTCTTGTAAGGCGAGCTACTGTTTGTTTCCCATTCATAAACGGAGTTGAATCACATACAGTTTCTTGTCCTACAAGCAAGAGTTGTTTTCTGGTAAGGAAAATCACTATTGTGCTCCCATTGCCATCCACAGTCCAAATAGCACTTGCGTCTGTTTCCTGCAGGTACAGTGTATTGGACTGAAGAGAAGCTACTGTTCTTCTCAGTTTCCTAAGTAGAGTTGAACTAGATATGGCCCATGTGTGTAAGAAGCACAGTACTTTTGTACTGAGCATGCTCACTGCTCTGGCCCTATAGTAAAAACAGTAGAATAGAAGTGTGCTCTTTTCTCAAAAGCAAAGTGTGATTCTTGTAAGGTCACCTACTGTTTGATTCACATTCATAAACTGAGTTGAATATCATGCAGTTTCTGGTCCCATGAGCAAGAGTTGTTTTCTGGTAAGAAAAGTCACTATTGTGCTTCCATTGCCATATACCATGCAAACAGCACATGCGTCTGTTCCCAGCAAGTACAGAGTATTTGACTGAAGAGAAGCTACTGATCTTGCCAGTTTTCTAAGCAGAGTTGAACTAGATATGGTTCGTGTGTGTAGGAAGCACAGTTCTTTTGTTCTGAGCAAGCTCAATCTTCTGGCCCTATAGGAAACACAGTAGAGTAGAAGAGTGCTCTTTTCTCAAAAGCAGAGTGTGTCTCTTATGAGATGAGCTAGTGTTTGTTTCCCAGTCAGAAATGGAGTTGAATCACATGCAGTTTCTGGTCCTACAAGCAAGAGTTGTTTTCTGGTAAGGAAAGTCACTGTTGCGCTCCCATTGCCATACACAGTGCAAATAGCCCTCACGTATATTCCCAGCAAGTACAGTGTATTGGACTGAAGAAAAGCTACTGTTCTTCAGTTTCCTAAGCAGAGTTGAACTAATATGGTCCGTTTGTGCAGGAAGTACAGTTCCTTTGTTCTTAGCAAGCTCACACTTTTCTGGTGCTACAGGAAACACATTAGAGTAGAAGAGTGCTCTCTTCTCAAAAGCAGAGTTTGTTTCTTATGAGACGAGGTAGTGTTTGTTTCCCAATCATAATCGGAGTTAAATCACATCCAGTTTCTGGTCCTATGGGCAAGAGTTTTTTTCTGATAAGGAAACTAACTATTGCGCTCCCATTTCCATACACAGTACAAACAGCACTTGCGTCTCTTCCCAGCAATTACAGACTATTGGGCTGAAGAGAAGATGCTGTTCTTGTCAGTTTCCTAAGCAGAGTTGAGCTAGATATGGCCTGTGTGTGCAGGAACACAGTTTTTTTGTTTTGAGCAAGCTCACTCTTCTGGCTCTATAGGTCACAGTAGAGTAGAAGAGTGCTCTTTTCTTAAATGTAGAGTGTGTTTCTTGTAAGGCCAGCTAGTATTTGTTTCCCATTCATACAGAGAGTTGAATCATATCCAGTTTCTGGTCCTATGAGCAAGAGTTGTTTTCTGTTAAGTAAAGTCACTATTGTGCTCCCATTGCATACACAGTGCAAATAGCATGCACGTCTGTTCTTAGCAAGCATAGTGTATGGACTGAAGAGATGCTACTGTTCTTGTCAGTTTGCTAAGTAGAACTGAATTAGATATGGACCGTGTGTGAAGGAAGCACAATTCATTTGTTCTGAGCAAGCTCACTGTTCTAGCACTATAGGAAACACAGTAGAGTAGATAGAAGAGTGCTCTTTTCTCAAAAGCAGAGTGTGTTTCTTGTAAGGCAAGCTAGTGTTTGTTTCCCATTCATAAATGGAGTTAAATCACATGCAGTTTCTGGTCCTAAGAGCTGGAAAGGAAAGTCACTATTGTGCTCTTTTTGCCATACACAGTGCAAATAGCATTTGCGTCTGTTCCCAGCAAGTACTGTGTACAGGACTGAAGAGAAGCTACTGTTCTTGTCAGTTTTCTAAGCAGAGATGAACTAGATATGGCCCGTGTGTGTAGGAAGCACAGATCTTTTGTTCTGAGCATTCTCAAACTTCTGGAGCTATTCGAAACCCAGTTGAGCAGAAGAGTGTTGTTTTCTCAAAAGCAGAGTGTGTTTCTTATGATACGAGCTAGTGTTTATTTCCCATTCATAAACGCAGTTGAATCACATTCAGTTTATAGTCCTAGGAGCAAGAGTTGTTTTCTCATAAGGAAAGTCACTATTGCGCTCCCATTGACTACAATGTTCAAATTGCACTCGCGTCTCATCCCACCAAGTACAGTGTATTGGACTGAAAAGAAGCTACTGTTCTTGTCAGTTTCTGAAGCAGAGTTGAACTAGATATGGCCTGAGTGTGTAGGAAGCACAGTTCTCTTTTCTGAGCAAGCTAACTGTTCTGGCCTATAGGAAACATAGTAGAAGAGAAGAGTGTTCTTTTCTCAAAAGCAGCGTGTTCTTCTTGTAAGGCGAGCTGGTCTTTGTTTGCCATTCATAAACGGAGTTGAATCACATTCAGTTTCTGGTTCTAAATGAAAGTGTTGTTTTCTGGTAAGGAAAGTCACTATTGAGCTACCATTGCCATACACAGTGCAAATAGCACTCGCGTCTGTTCCCAGCAAGTACAGTGTATGGACTGAAGAGAAGCTACTATTCCTGTCAGTTTCCTAAGCAGAGTTGAACTAGGTATGGTCCGTGTGTGTAGGATGTACAGTTCTTTTGTTCTGTGCAAGTTCACTCTTCTGGCCCTATAGGAAACACAGTAGAGTAGAAGACTGCTCTTGTCTCAAAAGGAGAGTGTGTTTCTTGTAAGGCGAGCTAGTGTTTGTTTCCCGTTCATAAATGGAATAGAATCACATGCAGTTTCTGGTCCTACGAGCAAGAGTTGTTTTTAGGTAAGGAAAGTCACTATCATGCTCCCTTTGCCATACACAGTGCAAGTAACACTCATGTCCTTTCACAGCAAGTACAGTGTATTGGAGAGAAGGGAAGCTATTATTCTTGTCAGTTTCCTGAGCAGAGTTGAACTACATATGGCCCGTGTGTAGGAAGCACAGTTCTTTTGTTCTGAACAAGTTCACTCTTCTGGCCCTACAGGAAACAAAGTAGAGAAGAAAAGTGCTCTTTAATCAAAAGCAGAGTCTGTTTCTTGTAAGACAATCTAGTATTTGTTTCCCATTAATAAACGGAGTTGAATCACATGCAGTTTCTGGTCCTATGAGCAAGAGTTGTTTTCTGGTAAGGAAAGTCACTATTGTGTTCCCAATGCCATAGACAGTGCATATTGCATTCTCATCTGTTCCCAGCAAAAAAGTGTATTGGACTGAAGAAAAGATACTGTTATTGTCACTTTCCTAAGAAGAGTTGATGTAATATGGCCTGTGTATTTAGGAAGCACACTTTTTTTGTTCAGAGCAACCTCACTCTTCTGGCCCTATAGGAAACATAGTAGAGTAGAAGAGTGCTCTTTTCTCAAAAGCAGAGTGTGTTTCTTGTAAGGAGAGCTAGTGTTTGTTTCTCATTCATAAACGGATTTGAATCACATGCAGTTTCTGGTCCTACAAGCAAGAATTGCTTTCTGGTAAGAAAAGTCACTATTGCGCTCCCGTTGCCATACACAGTGCAAAGAGCACTCGTGTCTGTTCGCAGCAGGTACAGTGTATTGGACTGAAGAGAAGCTACTGTTCTTGTCAGTTTTCTAAGCAGAAGTGAACTAGATATGGCTCGTTTGTGTAGGAAGCACAGTTCTTTTGTACTGAGCAAGCTCACTATTCTGGCAGTTTGGAAACACAGTAGAGTAGAAGAGTGCTCTCTTCTTAAAACAGAGTGTGTTTCTTGTAAGGCGAGCTAATGCTTGTTTCCCATTAATTAACAGAGTTGAATTACATGCAGTTTCTTGTCCTACGAGCAAGAGTTGTTTTCTGATAAGGAAAGTCACTAATGCGCTCCCATTGCCATACACAGTCCAAATAGCACTCGTGTATGTTCCCAGTAAGTACAGTGTTTTTAACTGAAGAGAAGCTACTGTTCTTGTTGGATTCATATGCAGAGTTGAACTAGATATTGCCCGTGTGTGTAGGAAGCACATTTCTTTTAATCTGACCAAGCTTACTCTTCAAGACTATAGGAAACCCAATAGAGTAGAAGAGTGCTCTTTTCTCAAAAGCAGAGTGTGTTTCTTGTAAGGTGATCTAGTGTTTGTTTCCCATTCATAAACGGAGTTGAATCACATTCAGTTTCTGTTCCTACGTGCAAGAGTTGTTTTCTGATAAGGAATGTCATTGCCATACACAGTGCAAATAGCACAAGCATATGTTCCCAGCAAGTACAGTGTATTAGATTGAAGAGAAGCTACTGTTCTTGTCGGATTCATAAGCTGAGTTTAACTAGTTATGGCCCGTGTGTGTATGAAGCACAGTTCTTTTTTTTCTGAGTAACCTAACTGTTCTGGCCCAATGGAAACATAGTAGAGTGGAAGAGTGCTCTTTTCTCAAAAGCAGAGTGTGTTTCTTTTAGGGCAAGCTAGTGTTTCTTTCCCATTCATAAATAGAGTTGAATCCCATGCAGTTTCTAATCCTATGAGACAAGTTTTGTTTTTTGGTAAGGAAAGTCACTATCGCGCTCTCTTTGCCATACACAGTACAAATAACACTCGTGTCTTTTCCCAACAAGTACACTGTATTGGAGAGAAGAGAAGCTACTGTTCTTGTGAGTTTTCTAAGCAGAGTTGAATTAGATATGGCCCGTGTGTAGGAAACACATTTCTTTTGTTTTGAGCAAGCTCACTCTTGTGGCACTTTGGAAACACAGTAGAGTAGAAGAGTGCTCTTTTCTCAAAAGCTGAGTGTGTTTCTTGTAAGAGGAGCTAGTGTTTGTTTCCCATTCATAAACGGAGTTGAATCACATGCAGTTTCTGGTCTACGAGCAGGAGTTGATTTCTGTTAAGAAAATTCACTTTGATCTCCCATTGCCATACACAGTGCAAATAGCATTCGCGTCTTTTCCCAGAAAGTACAGTGTATTGGACTGAAGAGAAGGTACTGTTCTTGTCAGTTTTCTAAGCAGAGTCGAACTAGATATGACCCATGTGTGTAGGAACCACAGTTCTTTTGTTCTCAGCAAGCTTGATCTTCTGGTGCTGTAGGAAACACAGTAGAGTAGAAGAGTGCTCTTTTCTCAAAAGCAGAGTTTGTTTCTTGTAAAGCCAGCTAGTGTTTGTTTCCCATTCATAAAAGGAGTTGAATCACGTGCAGTTTCTGTTCCTATGAGCAAGAGTTGTTATCTGATAAAAAAAAGTCACTATTGCACTCCCATTGCCATACACAGTGCAAATAGCACTCGTGTCTGTTCCCAGAAAGTACAGTGTATAAGACTAAAGAGAAGCTGCTGTTCTTGTTGGATTCATAAGCAGAGTTGAACTAGATATGGCCCGTGTGTAGGAAACACAGTTCTTTTGTTCTGAGCAAGCTTACTGTTCTGGCCCAATGGAAACACAGTAGAGTAGAAGAGTGCTCCTTTCTCGAAAGCAGAGCTTGTTTCTTGTAAAGCAAGCTAGTATTTGTTTCAAAGTCATAAGTGGAGTTGAATCACATGCAGTTTCTGGTCCTACGAGCAGAGTTGTTTTCTGATAAGGAAAGTCAGTACTTTGCTCCCAATGCCATACACCATGCAAATAACACTCGTGTCTGTTCCCAGTAAATACAGTGTATTGGACTGAAGAGAAGCTACTGTTCTTGTAGATTTATAAGCAGAGTTGAACTAGATAATGCCCGTGTGTAGGAAGCACAGCTCTTTTGATCTCAGCAATCTCACTGCTGTGGCCTATAGGAAACCCTGTAGAGTAGAAGAGTGCTCTTTTCTCAAAAGCAGACTGTGTTTCTTGTAATGCAATCTAGTGTTTGTTTCCAATTCATAAATGGAATTGAATCACATGCAGGTTCTGGTCCTAAGAGCAAGAGTTGCTTTCTGGTAAAGAAAGTCACTATTGCACTCCCATTGCCATACACAGTGCAAATAGCACTCGGGTCTGTTAAGACCAATTACAGTGTATGGAAATGAAGAAAAGCTACTGTTCTTGTCAGTTTCCTAAGAAGAGCTGAACTGGATATGGCCCGTGTTTGTTGGAAAGACAGTTCTTTTGTTCTGAGCAACCTAACTGTTCTGGCACTTTGGAAACACAGTAGAGTAGAAGAGTGCTCTCTTCTCAAACCAGAGTGTGTTTCTTGTAAGGTGAGGTAGTGTTTGTTTCCTATTCATAAACGGAGTTGAATCACATGTAATTTCCGGTCCTATGAGCAAGAGTTGTTTTCTAGTAAGAAAATTCACTTTGCACTCCCATTGCCATACACAGTGCAAATAGCACTCGAGTTTTTTCCCAGAAAGTGCAGTGTATTGGACTGAAGAGAATCTTCTGTTCTTGTCAGTTTCCTAAGCAGAGTCGAACTAGAAATGGCCCGTGTGTGTGAAACAACAGTTCTTTTGTACTCAGAAAGCTCACTCTTCTGGTGCTTTAGGAAACACAGTAGAGTAGAAGAGTGCTCTTTTCTCAAAAGCAGAGATTGTTTCTTGTAAGGCGAGCTAGTATTTGTTTCCCATTCATAAAAAAAGTTGAATCACATGTAGTTTCTGTTCCTATGAACAAGAGTTGTTTTCTGATAAAGAAAGTCACTATTGCGCTCCTTTTGCCATACACTGTGCAAATAGCACTCATGTCTGTTCCCAGTAATTACAGTGTATTAGACTGAAGAGAAGCTACTGTTCTTGTCGGACTCTTAAGCAGAGTTGAACTAGATATGGCCCGTGTGTAGGAAGCACAGTTCTTTTCTTCTGAGTAAGCTAACTGTTCTGGCCCAATGGAAACACTGTAGAGTAGAAGAGTGCTCTTTTCTCAAAAGCAGATAGTGTTTCTTGTAGGGGAGCTAGTGTTTGATTCTCAATCAAAAGACAAGTTGAATCACATGCTGTTTCTGGTCCTACGAGCAATAGTTGTTTTCTGGTAAGGAAAGTCCCTACTGTTTTCCAATTGCCATACACAGTGCAAAAAGTACTTGCATCTGTTCCCAGCAAGTACAGTGTATTGGACTGAAGAGAAGCTATTGTTCCTGTCAGTTTCCTAAGCAGAGTTGAACTAGATATGTTAAGTGTGTGTAGGAAGCACAGTTCTTTTGTTCTGAGTAAGCTAACTGTTCTGGCCCTATGGAAACACAGTAGAGTAGAAGAGTGCTCTTTTCTCAAAAGCAGAGTGTGTTTCTTGTAAGGCAAGCTAGTGTTTGTTTTCCATTCATAAATGGAGTTGAATCACGTGCAGTTCCTGTTCCTACGAGCTAGAGTTGTTTTCTGGTAAGAAAATTCACTTTGCACTCGCATTGCCATACACAGTGCAAATAGCACTTGTGTCTTTTCCCAGAAAGTACAGTGTATAGGACTGAAGAGAAGCTTCTGTTCTTGTCAGTTTCCTAAGCAGAGTCAAACTAGAAGTGGCCTGTGTGTGTAGGAACCACAGTTCTTTTGTTCTCAGCAAGCTCACTCTTCTGGTGCTGTAGGAAACACAGTAGAGTAGAAGAGTGCTCTTTTCTCAAAAGAAGAGATTGTTTCTTGTCAGGAGAGCTAGTGTTTGTTTCCCTTCATAAAAGGAGATGAATCACATGCAGTTTTTGTTCTTATGAGCAATAGTTGTTTTCTGATAAAGAAAATCACTATTGCGCTCCCTTTGCCATACACAGTGCAAATAGCACTCGTGTCTGTTCCCAGTAATTACAATGTATTAGACTGAAGAAAAGCTACTGTTCTTGTCGGATTCATTAGCAGAGTTGAATAGATATGGTCCGTGTGTAAGAAGCACAGTTCTTTTCTTCTGAACAAGCCCAATGGAAACACTGTAGAGTAGAAGAGTGCTCTTTTCTCAAAAGCATAGTGTGTTTCTTGTAAGGCAATCTAGTGTTTGTTTCCCATTCATAAACGGAATTGAATTACATGTAGGTTCTGGTCCTATGAGCAAGAGTTGTTTTCTGGTAAGGAAAGTCACTATTGCGCTCCCGTGCCATACACAGTGTAAATAGCACTCGGGTCTCTTAAAAGCAATTACAGTATATGGAAATGAAGAGAAGCTACTGTTCTTGTCAGTTTCCTAAGCAGAGTTGAACTAGATATGGCCCGTGTGTGTTGGAATGACAGTTCTTTTGTTCTGAGCAACCTAACTGTTCTGGCAATTTGGAAACACAGTAGAGTAGAAGAGTGCTCCCTTACAAAGCAGAGTGTGTTTCTTGTAAGGCGAGGAAGTGTTTCGTTCCCATTCATAAACGGAGTTTAATCACATGCAGTTTCTGGTCCTACTAGCAAGAGTTGTTTTGTGATAAGGAAAGTCACTATTGTGCTCCCATTGCCATACAAAGTGCAAATAACACTCGCGTCTGTTCCCAGAAAGTACAGTGTTTGGGACTGAAGAGAAGCTACTGTTCTTGTCAGTTTCCTAAGCAGCGTTTAGCAAGATATGGCTCATTTGTGTAGGAAGCACAGTTCTTTTGTACTGAGCAAGCTCACTCTTATGGCCCTACAGGAAACACAGTAGGGTAGAAGAGTGCTCCTTTCTCAAAAGCAGAGTGTATTTCTTGTAAGGCGAGCTAGTGTTTGTTTCCTAATCATAAATGGAGTTGAATCACATGCAGTTTCTGGTACTATGAGCAAGTGTTGTTCTCTGGTAAGGAAAGGTATTTTTGTGCTCCCATTGCCATACACAGTTCAAATAGCGCTTGGGCTATTCAGAGCAAGTACAGTGTATTGATATGAAGAGAAGCTACTGTTCCTGTCAGTTTCCTAAGCAGAGTTGAACTAGATATGGCCCATGTGCATAGGAATGACAGTTCTTTGTTCTGAGCAACCTAACTGTTCTTGCACTTTGGAAACACAGAAGAGTAGAAGAGTGGTCTCTTCTTAAAACAGAGTGTATTTCTTGTAAGTTGAGCTAGTGATTGTTTCCCATTAATTAACAGAGTTGAATCACATGCAGTTTCTTGGCCTACTAGCAAGAGTTGTTTTCTGATAAGGAAAGTCACTATTGCGCTCCCATTGGCATACTCAGTGCAAATAGCACTCGTGTATGTTCCCAGTAAGTACAGTGTATTGGACAGAAGAGAATTTACTGTTCTTGTCGGATTCATAAGCAGAGTTGAACTAGATATAGCCCGTGTGTATATGATGCACAGTTCTTTTTTAATGAGCAAGATAACATTTCTGGCCCAATGGAAACACAGTAGAGAAGAAGAGTGCTCTTTTCTCAAAAGCAGAGTGTGTTTCTTGTAAGGCGAGCTAGTGTTTGTTTCCCATTCATAAAAGAGTTGAATCACATGCAGTTTCTAATCCTATGAGCAAGTTTTGTTTTTTGGTAAGGAAAGTCTCTATTGCGATCCCATTGCCATACACAGTGCAAATAGCACCCTTGTCTGTTCCCAGCAAGTACAGTGTATTGTATTGAAGAGAAGATACTGTTATTGTCACTTTCCTAAGCAGAGTTGAACTAATATGGCCTGTGTGTGTAGGAACTACAGTTCTTTTGTTCTGAGCAACCTAACTGTTCTGGCAATTTAGAAACACAGTAGTGTAGAAGAGTTCTCTTTTCTCAAAAGCAGAGTGTGTTTCTTGTAAGGCAAGCTAGTGTTTGTTTTCCATTCATAAACAGAGTTAAATCACATGCAGTTATTGGTGCTATGAGCAAGAGTTGTTTTCTGATAAGAAAATTCACTTTGCGCTCCCATTGCCCAACACAGTGCAAATAGCATTCTCGTCTTTTTCCAGTAAGTACAGTGTATTGGACTGAAGATAAGCTATTGTTCTTGTCAGTTTCCTAAGCAGATTCGAACTAGATATGTCCCGTGTGTATAGCAATCACAGTTTTTTTGTTCTCAGCAAGCTCACTCTTCTGGTGCTGTAGGAAACACAGTAGAGTAGATGAGTGCTCTTTTCTAAAAGCAGAGTTTGTTTCTTGTAAGGCAAACTAGTGTTTGTTTCTCATTCATAAATAGAAATGAATCACATGCAGTTTCTGGTCCTACGAGCAGAGTTGTTTTCTGGTAAGGAAATTCACTATTGCGCTCCCATTGCCATACCCCATGCAAATAGCACTCGTGTCTGTTCCCAGTAAGTACAGAGTATTGGACTGAAGAGAAGATACTTTTCTTGTCAGTTTCCTAAGCAGAGACAGACTAGATATGGCCCGTGTGTGTAGGAACCACAGTTCTTTTGTTCTCAGAAAGCTCACTCTTCTGGCGCTGTAGGAAACACTGTAAAGTAGAAGAGTGCTCGTTTCTCAAAAGCAGAGTTTGTTCTTATAAGGCGAGCTAGTGTTAGTTTCCCATTCATAAAAGGAGTTGAATCACATGCAGTTACTGTTCCTATGAGCAAAAGTTGTTTTTTGGTAAGGAAAGTTGTTTTCTGATAAAAAAAAGTCACTATTGCACTCCCATTGCCATTACAGTGCAAATAGCACTTGTGCCTGTTCCCAGTAAGTACAGTGTATTAGACTGAAGAGAAGCTACTGTTCTTCTCAGATTCATAAGCAGAGTTGAATTAGATATGGCCCGTGTGTATGAAGCACAGTTCCTTTGTTCTGAGCAAGCTAACTGTTCTGGCCCAATGGAAACACAGTAGAGTAGAAGAGTGCTTTTTTCTCAAGAGCAGAGTGTGTTTCTGGTAAGGCGAACTAGTGTTTGTTTCCCATTCATAAACGGAGTTGAATCACATGAAGTTTCTGGTCGTATGAGCAAAAGTTGTTTTCTCATAAGGAAAGTCTCTATTATGCTCTGATTGCCATACCCAGTGCAAATACACTTGAGTCTGTTCCCAAAAAATACAGTGTATTGGACTGAAGCGAAGCTACTGTTGTTGTCAGTTTCCTAAGGAGAGTTGAACTAGACATGGCCCGTGTGTGTAGGAAGCAGAGTTCTTTTGTTCTGAGCAGGCTAACTGTTCTAAACTTATGGAATCACAGTAGAGTAGAAGAGTGCTCTTTTCTCAAAAACAGAGTGTGTTTCTTGTAAGACGAGCTAGTGTTTCTTTCCCATTTAGAAACGGAGTTGAATCACATGAAGATTCTGGTCTTAACAGCAAGAGTTGTTTTCGGGTAAGGTAAGGTAAGCACTGTTGTGCTCCCCTTGACATACACAGTACAAAGAGCACTCGCGTCTGTTCCCAGCAAGTACAATGTATGGAATGAAGAGAAGCTAATGTTCTTGTCAGTTTCCTAAGCAGAGTTGAACTAGATATGGCCCGTGTGTGTAGGAAGCACAGTTCTTTTGTCCTGAGCAAGCTCAATCTTCTGGCCCTATAGGAAAAACAGTAGAGTAGAAGAGGACTCTTTTATCAAAAACAGAGTGTGTTTCCTGTAAGACGAGCTAGTGTTTGTTTCCCATTCATAAACAGAGTTGAATCACATGCAGTTTCTTGTCCTACAAGCAAGAGTTGTTTTCTAGTAAGGACAGTCACTATTGACCTCCCATTACCATACATAGTACAAATAGCTCTCACGTCTGTTCCCAGCAAGCACAGTGTATTGGACTTAAGAGAAGCTACTGTTCTTGTCAGTTTCCTAAGCAGAGTTGAACTACATATAGTCAGTGTATGTAGGAAGCATAGTTCTTTTGTTCTGAGCAAGCTCACTCTTCTGGCCCTATAGGAAACACAGTAGAGTACAAGACAGCTTTTTTCTCAAAAGCAGAGTGTGTTCCTTGTAAGACGAGCCAGTGTTTGTTTCCCATTCATAAACAGAGTTGAATCACATGCAGTTACTGGTTCTATGAGCAAGAGTTGTTTTCTGTTAAGGAAATTCACTTTGAGCTCCCACAGCCATGCACAGTGCAAATAGCACTCGCATCTGTTCCCAGCAAGAACAGTGTGTTGGACTGAAGAGAAGCTACTGTTCCTGTCAGTTTCCTATGCAGAGTTGAACTAGATAAAGCCCGTGGGTGTAGGAAGCACAGTTCTTTTGTTCTCAGCAACCTCACTCTTATGGCCCTATAGGAAACACAGGAGAGTAGAAGAGTGCTCTTTTCTCAAAAGAGGATTGTGTTTCTTGTAAGACGAGCTATTGTTTGTTTCCCATTCACAATCGGAGTTAAATCCCATGCAGTTCCTGTTCCTACAAGCTAGAGTTGTATTCTGGTAAAGAAAGTCACTATTGCACTCCCATTGCCATACACAGTGCAAATAGCACTCACGTCTGTTCCCAGCAAGTACAGTGTATTGGAATGAAGAGAAGCTACTGTTCTTGTCAGTTTCCTAAGAAGAGTTGGAATAGATATGGCGCATGTGTGTAGGAAGCACAGTTTTTCTGTTCTGAGCAGGCTCACTGTTCTGGCCCTATAGGAAACAGAATAGAGTAGAAGAGTGCACTTTTCTCAAAAGCAGAGTGGGTTTCTTGTAAGGCTAGCTACTGTTACTTTCCCACTCATAAACAGAGATGAAGCACATGCAGTTTCTGGTCCTATGAGCAAAAGTTGTTTTTTGGTAAGGAAAGTCACTATTGCACTCCCATTGCCGTACTCTGTGCAAATAGCACGCGTGTCTGTTCCCTGCAAGTACAGTGTATGAAAATGAAGAGAAGATACAGTTTTTGTGAGTTTCCTAAGCAGAGTTGAACAAGATATGGCCCGTGTGTTTAGGAAGCACAGCTCTTTTGTTCTGAGTAAGCTCACTCTTCTGGCCGTGTTGGAAACAGAGTAGATAGAAGAATGCTCAATTCTCAAAAGTATAGTGTGTTTCTTGTAAGGAGAGGTAGTGTTGGTTTCCCATTCATAAACGGAATTGAATCCCATGCAGTTTCTGGTCCTACGAGCAAGAGTTGTTTTCTGTTAAGGAAATTCACTTTGAGTTCCCACAGCCTTACACAGTGCAAATAGCACTCGCATCTGTTCCCAGCAAGTACAGTGTATTAGACTGAAGAGAAGCTACGGTTCCTGTCAGTTTCCTATGCAAAGTTGAACTAGATAAAGCCCGTGGGTGTAGGAAGCACAGTTCTTTTGTTCTCAGCAAGCTCACTCTTATGGCCCTATAGGAAACACAGAAGAGTAGAAGAGTGCTCTTTTCTCAAAAGAGGATTGTGTTTCTTGTAAGGCGAGCTATTGTTTGTTTCCCACTCACAATCGGAGTTGAATCACATGCAGTTCCTGGTCCTACAAGCAAGAGTTGTTTTCTGGTAAGGAAACTCACTATTGTGCTCCCATTGCCATACACAGTGCAAATAGCACTTGTGTCTGTTCCCAGTAAGTACAGTGTATTAGACTGAAGAGGAACTACTGTTCTTGCCAGTTTCCTAAGAAGAGTTGGAATAGATATGGTCCATGTGTGTAGGAAGCACAGTTTTTATGTTCTGAGCAAGCTCACTGTTCTGGCCCTAAAGGAAACAGAATAGAGTAGAAGAGTGCCCTTTTCTCAAAAGCAGAGTGGGTTTCTTGTAAGGCTAGCTAGTGTTACTTTCCCACTCATAAAAAGAGATGAAGCACATGCAGTTTCTGGTCCAATGAGCAAAAGTTGTTTTTTGGTAAGGAAAGTCACTATTGCGACCCCATTACCATACACAGTGCAAATAGCACTCGTGTTGTTCCCTGCAAGTACAGTGTATTGGACTGAAGAGAAGCTACTGTTCTTGTGAGTTTCCTAAGCAGAGTAGAACAAGATGTGGCCCGTGTGTGTAGGAAGCACACCTCTTTTGTTCTGAGTAAGCTCACTCTTCTGACACTATTGGAAACAGAGTAGAGTAGAAGAATGTTCATTTCTCAAAAGTAGAGTGTGTTTCTTGTAAGGAGAGCTAGTGTTTGTTTCCCATTCATAAACGGAATTGAATCACATGCAGTATCAGGTCCTACGAGCAAGAGTTGTTTTCTGGTAAGGAAAGTCACTATTAAACTCCCATTGATATGTACTGTTTTTGTCAGTTTCCTATGCAGAGTTGATAAAAAATAGAGTAGATAAGTGTTCTTTTCTCAAAAGCAGAGTGTGTTTCTTGTAAGTTGACCTAGTGTTTGTTTCCCATTCATAAGCGGAGTTGAATCACATGCAGTTACTTGTCCTCTGAGCAAGAGTTGATTTCTGGTAAGAAAATTCACTATTGTGTTCCTATTGCCATACTCTGTGCAAATAGCACTCATGTCTGTTTCCAGCAAATACAGTGTATGGGACTGAAGAGAAGCTACTGTTCCTGTCAGTTTAGAAGCAGAGTTGACATAGATATGGCCCGTGTGTGTAGGAAGCACAGTTCTTTTTTTCTGAGCAAGCTCACTGTTCTGGCCCTATAGGAAACACCATAGAGTAGAGAGTGCTCTTTTCTCAAAAGTAGAGTATGTTTCTTGGAATGCGAGCTAGTGTTTTTTTTTCCCATTCATAAATGGACTTGAATCACATGCAGTTTCTTGTCCTAAAAACAAGAGTTGTTTTTTTGGTAAGGAACGTTATTATTGCGCTCCCATTGCCATACACAGTGCAAATAGCACTCGCGTCTGTTCCCAGCAAGTACAGTGTATTGGACTGAAGAGAAGCTACTGTTCTTGTCAGTTTCTTAAGCAGAGTTGAACTAGATATGGCCCGTGTGTGTAGGAAGCACAGTTCTTTTGTTCTGAGCAAGCTCACTGTTTTGGACCTTTAGGATATACAGTAGAGTAGATGAGCGATCTTTTCTCAAAAGCAGAGTGTGTTTTTTGTAAGTCGACCTAGTGTTTTTTTCCCATTCATAAACTGAGTTGAATCACATGCTGTTTCTTGTCCTATGAGCAAGAGTTGATTTCTGGTAAGGAAAGTACCTATTGCTCTCCCATTGACAAACTCTGTGCAAATAACACTCGCGTAGGTTCCCAGGAAGTACAGTGTATAGGACTGAAGAGAAGCTACTGTTCCTGTCAGTTTTGAAGCAGAGTTGACCTAGATATGGCACTTGTGTATAGGAAACACAGTTCTTTTCTTCTGAGCAAGCTTACTGTTCTGGCAATATAGGAAACAGAGTAGAGTAGAAGAGTGTTCTTTTCTCAAAAGTAGAGTGTGTTTCTTGTAAGGCAAGCTAGTGTTAGTTTCCCATTCATAAATGGAGTTGAATCACATGCAGTTTCTGGTCCTATGAGCAAGAGTTTTATCTGGTAAGGAAAGTCATTATTGCGTTCCCATTGCCATACAAAGTGCAAATAACACTTGCATCTCTTCCCAGCAAGTACAGTGTATTGGACTGAAGAGAAGCTACTGTTCTTGTCAGTTTCCTAAGCAGAGTTCACCTAGATATGGCCCGTGTGTGTAGGAACCACAGTTCTTTTGTTATGAGCAAGCACACTGTTCTGGCCCTATAGGAAACACAGTAGAGTAGAAGAGTGCTCTTATCTCAAAAGTAGAGTGTGTATCTTGTAAGGCGAACTAGTGTTTTTTTCCTTGTCATAAATGTAGTTTAATCACATGCAGTTTCTGGTCCTACGAGCAAGAGTTGTTTTCTGGTAAGAAGAGTCACTATTGCGTTCCCATTGCAATACACAGTGAAAATAGCACTCGCGTCTGTTCCCAGCAAGGACAGTGTATTGGACTAAATAAAAGCTACTGCTCTTGTCAGTTTACTAAGCAGAGTTGAAGTAGATATGGCCCGTGTGTGTAGAAAGTACAGTTCTTTTGTTCTGAGCAAGCTCACTGTTCTGGCACTACAGGAAACATTGTAGAGTAGAAGAGTGCTCTTTCTCAAATCCCGATTGTGTTTCTTGTAAGGCTAGCTGGTGTTTATTTCCCATTCATAAATGGAGTTGAATCACATACATTTTCTGGTCCTATGAGTAAGAGTTTTTTTCAGGTGAGGAAAGTCACTATGGCGCTCCCCTTGCCATACACAGTGCAAATAGCACTCGCGTCTGTTCCAAGCAAGTACAGTATATTGGACTGTAGAGAAGCTACTGTTCTTGTCATTTTACAAAGCAAAGTTGTACTAGATATGGCCCTTTTGTGTAGGAAGCACAGTTCATTGTTCTGAGCACGCTCACTGTTCTGGCCCTATAGGATACACAGTAGAGTAGAAGAGTGATCTTTTCTCAAAAGCAGAGTATATTTCCTCTAAGGTGAGCTAGTGTTTGTTTCCCATTCATAAATGGAGTTGAATCACGTGCAGATTTTGGTCCTACAAGCAAGAGTTGTTTTCTGCTAAGGAAAGTCACTATTTCGCTCCCATTGCCATATTCAGTGCAAATAGCACTGGCATCTGTTCCCTGCAAGTATAGTGTATTGGACTGAAGAGAAGCTACTGTTCTTGTCAGTTTCCTAAACAGATGACCTAGATATGGCCCATGTGTTTAGGAAGCACAGTTCTTTTGTTTTGAAAAAGCTCACTGTCCTGGCCCTATAGGAAAGAGAGCACAGTAGAAGAGTGCTCTTTTCTCAAAAGCAGAGTGTGTTTCTTGTAAGTCAAGCTAATGTTTCTTTCCCATTCATAAACGGAGATGAATCACATGCAGTTTCTGTTCCTACAACAAAGAGTTGTTTTCTAGTGAGGAAAGTCACTATTGTGCTCCCATTTCCATGCACTGTGCAAATAGCTCTCGCGACTGTTCCCAACAAGTACAGTGTATTGAATTGAAGAGAAGCTACTGTTCTTGTCAGTTTCCTAAGCAGAGTTGAACTAGATGTGGCTCGTGTATTTTGGAAGCATAGTTCTTTTGTTCTGTGGAAGCTCACTGTTCTGGCCCTTTAGGAAACACAGAAGAGAAGATCAGTGATCTTTTCTCAAAAGCAGAGTGTGTTTCTTGTAAGGTGAGCTAGTGTATGTTTCCCATTCATAAATGGAGTTGAATCACACGCAGTTTCTACTCCTATGAGCAAGAGTTGTTTTCTGGTTAAAAAAAAAAGTCACTATTGTGCTCCCATTGCCATACACAGTGCAAATTGCACTCTCATCTGTTCTCAGCAAGTACTGTGCATTGGACTGAAGAGATGCTACTGTTCTTGTTAGTTTCCTAGGCAGAGTTGAACTAGATATGGCACGTGTGCGTAGGAAGCCCAGTTCTTTTATTCTGAACAAGCTCACTGTTCTGGCCCTATAGGAAACCCAGTAGAGTAGATGAGTGCTCTTTCCTCGAAAAAAGACTGTGTTTCTTGTAATGCGAGCAAGTGTTTGTTTCCCATTCATAAACGGAGTTGAATCACATGCAGTTTCTGGTCATAGGAGGAAGAGTTGTTTTCTCATAAGGAAATTCACTATTGTGCTCCCCTTGCCATACACATTGCATATAGTACTCATGTCTGTTCCCAGCAAGTACAGTATATTGAACTCAAGAGAAGCTACGGTTCTTTTCAGTTTCCTAAGCAGAGTTGAACTAGGTATGGCCCATGTGTGTAGGAAGCACAGTTTTTTTTTTCTGAGCAAGCTCACTGTTCTGGTCCTATAGGAAAGACAGTAGAGTAGAAGAGTGCTCTTTTCTCGAAAGCAGAGTGTGTTCCCTCTAAGGTGAGCTAGTATTTGTTTCCTATTCATAAACAGAGTTGAATCACATGCAGATTCTGGTCCTACAACCAAGAGTTGTTTTCTGGTAAGGAAAGTCACTATTGTGCACCAATTGCCATACACAGTGTAAATAGCACTCGCATCTGTTCCCAGCAAGTACAGTGTATTGGACTGAATAGAAGCTACTGTTGATGTCAGTTTCCTAAGCAAAGTTGAACTAGACATGCCCCGTGTGTGTAGGAAGCACAGTTTTTATGTTCTGAGTAAGCACACTGTTCTGTCCCTATAGGAAACACAGTAGAGTAGAAGAGTGCTCTTTTCTCAAATTCAGAGTGTGTTTCATGTAAGACGAGCTTGTGTTTGTTTCCCATTCATAAACGGAGTTGAATCAAATGCAGTTTCTGTTCCTAGGAATAGGAGTTGTTTTCTGGTAAAAAAAAAAAAAGAATCACTATAGCCCTCCCATTGCCTTACACAGTTCTAACAGCACTCGCGTTTGTTCCCAGAAAGTACAGTATATTGAATTGAAGTGAAGCTACTGTTCTTGTCAGTTTCCTAAGCAGAGTTGAACTAGGTATGGCCCTTGTGTGTGGGAAGCACAGTTCTTTTGTTATGAGCAAACTCACTGTTCTGGTCCTATAGGAAACACACTAGAGTAGAAGAGTGCTCTTTTCTCAAAAGCAGGGTGTGTTTCATGTAAGGCGAGCTAGTCTTTGTTTCCCATTCATAAATGGAGTTGAATCACATGCAGTTTCTGGTCCTATGAGCAATAGTTGTATTCTGGTAAGGAAAGTCACTATAGCGCTCCCATTGCCATACACAGTACAAATAGCTTTCGCGTCTATTCTCAGCAAATACAGTGTGTTGGACTGAATAGAAGCTACTGTTCATGTCAGTTTCCTAAGCAAAGTTGAACTAGATATGCCCCGTGTGTGTAGGAAGCACAGTTTTTATGTTTTGAGCAAGTACACTGTTCTGGCCCTATAGGAAACACAGTAGAGTAGAAGAGTGCTCTTTTCTCAAATTCAGAGTGTGTTTCATGTAAGACGAGCTTGTGTTTGTCTCCCATTGATAAATGGAGTTGAATCAAATGCAGTTTCTGGTCCTACAAACAGAAGTTGTTTTCTGGTAAAGAAAGTAACTATTGTGCTCCCACAGCCTTACACAGTTCTAACAGCACTCGCGTATGTTCCCAGCAAGTACAGTATATTGAATTGAAGTGAAGCTACTGATCTTGTCAGTTTCCTAAGCAGAGTTGAACTAGGTATTGCCCTTGTGTGTAGGAAGCACAGTTCTTTGGTTCTGAGCAAACTCACTGTTCTGGTCCTATAGGAAACACACTAGAGTAGAAGAGTGCTCTTTTCTCAAAAACAGGGTGTGTTTCATGTAAGGCGAGCTAGTCTTTGTTTCCCATTCATAAACAGAGTTGAATCACATGCAGTTTCTGGTCCTATGAGCAATAGTTGTTTCCTGGTAAGGAAAGTCACTATAGCGCTGCTATTGCAATACACAGTACAAATAGCTTTCGCGTCTGTTCTCAGCAAGTACAGTGTATTGGACTGTATAGAAGCTACTGTTCATGTCAGTTTCCTAAGCAGAGTTGAACTAGATATGGCCCGTGTGTTTAGGAAGCACAGTTCTTTTGTTCAGAGCAAGCTCACTGTTCTGGCGTTACAGGAAACACAGTAGAGTAGAAGAGTATTCTTTTCTCAAAAGCAGAGTGTGTTTCTGGTAAGGCGAGCAAGTGTTTGTTTCCTATTCATAAATGGAGTTGAATCACATGCAGTTTCTGGTCGTAGGATCAAGAGTTGTTTTCTTGTAAGAAGAGTCACTATTGTGCTCCCATTGCCATACACAGTGCAAATAGCACTCGCATCTGTTCCCTGCAAGTACAGTGTATCAGACTGAAGAGAAACTACTGTTCTTGGCAGTTTCCTGAGAGGAGTTGAACTAGATATGGCATGTGTGTGTAGAAAGCACAGTTCTTTTTTGCTGAGCAAGCTCAATGTTCTGGCTCTGTAGGAAACACAGTAGAGTAGAAGAGTACTCTTTTGTCAAAAGCAGAATGTGTTTCTTGTAAGGCAAGCTAGTGTTTATTTCCCATTCATAAATAGAGTTGAATCACATGCAGTTTCTGGTCCTATGAGCAAGAGTTGTTTTCTGGTAAAGAATATCACTTTTGTGCTCCCATTGCCATACACAGTGCAAATAGTACTCGAGTTTGTTCCCATCAAGTACAGTGTATTGGACAGAAGAGAAGCTACTGTTCTTGTCATTTTCCTAAGCAGAGTTAAACTAGATATGGCCCGTTTGTGTAGAAAGCACAGTTCTTTTGTTCAGGGCAAGCACACTGTTCTTGCCCTCTAGGAAAGTCAGTACATTAGAAGAGTGCTCTTTTCTCAAAAGCAAAGTGTGGTTCTTCTAGGTGAACTAGTGTTTATTTCCCATTCATAAACGGAGTTGAATCACCTGCAGGTTTTGGTCCTACCAGGAAGAGTTGTTTTCTGGTAAGGAAAGTCACTATTGCGGACCCATTGCCATACACAGTGCAAATAGCACTCCCGGGTGTTCCCAGCAAGTAACGGGTACTGGACTGAAGAGAAGCTGCTGATCTTGTCAGTTTCCTAAGCAGAGTTGAACTAGATATGCCCCGTGTGTGTAGGAAGCACAGTTCTTTTGTTCGGAGCAAGCTTACTATTCTGGCCCTATTGGAAACACAGTGGAATATAAGATTGCTCTTTTTTCAAAAGCAGAGTGTGTTTTTTGTAGGGTAACTAGTGTTTGTTTCCCATTCATAATCGGAGTTGAATCACATGCAGTTTCTGGTCCTACGAGCAAGACTTGTTTTCCAGTATGGAAAGTCACTATTGTGGTCCCATTGCCAAACACTGTGCAATTAGCACTCGTGTCTGTTCCCAGCAAGTACAGTGTATTGATTTAAGAGAAGCTATTGTTCTTGTCAGTTACCTAAGCAGAGCTGAACTACATATGGCCTGTGTGTGTAGGAAGCACAGTTCTTTTGTTCTGAGCAAGCTCACTTTTCTGGCCTTTAGGAAACACAGTAGAGTAGAAGAGTGCTCTTTTGTCAAAAGCAGAGTGGGTTTCTTGTAAGAGGAGCTGGTGTTTGTTTCCCATTCATAAACGGAGTTGAATCACATGCAGTTTCTGGTCCTACAAACAAGAGTTGTTTTCTGGTAAGGAAAGTCACTATTGCGCTTCCATTGACACACACAGTGCAAATAGCACTCGGGTTTGTTCCCAGCAAGTACAGTGTATTGAACAGAAGCAAAGGTACTGTACTTGTCCGTTTTTTAAGCAGAGTTGAACTAGATATGGCCGTGTGCTTAGGAAGCACAGTTATTTTGTCTGAGCAACCTACCTCTTCTGGTCCTATAGGAAACACAGTAGAGTAGAAGAGTGCTCTTTCTTAAAAGCATAGTGTGTTTCTTGTAAGGTGAGCTAGTGTTTGTTTCCAATTCATAAATGGAGTTGAGTCACATGTAGTTTCATGTCCTACGAGCAAAGGTTGTTTTCTGGTAAGAAAGTCACTATTGTGCTCCCATTGCCATACACAGTGCAAATAGCACTCGCGTCTGTTCCCAGCAAGTACAGTGTATTGGACAGAAGCGAAGCAACTGTTCTTGTCAGTTTTCTAAGCAGAGTTGAACTAGATATGGCCGTGTGCTTAGGAAGCACAGTTCTTTTGTCTGAGCAAGCTACCTCTTCTGGCCCTGTAGGAAACACAGTAGAGTAGAAGAGTGCTCTTTTCTCAAAAGCAGAGTTGCTTCTTGTTAGTCGAGCTAGTGTTTGTTTCCCATTCCTAAACGGAGTTGAATCATAGTCAGTTTCTGGTCCTAGGAGCAAGAGTTGTTTTCTAGTAAGGAAAGTCAGTACTGGGCTCCTTGATCCATACAGAGTGTAAATAGCACTCGCGTCTGTTCCCAACAAGTACAGTGTATTTGATTGAAGAGAAGCTACTGTTCTTATCATTTTCCTAAACAGAGTTAAAATAGATATGACCCGTGTGTGTAGGAAACACAGTTCTTTTGTTCTGAGCATGCTAACTGTTCTGGCCCTAAAGGAAAAGCAGTAGAGTAGAAGACTGCTCTTTTCTCAAAAGCAGAGTGTGTTTCTTGTAAGGGGAGCTAGTGTTTTTTTCCCATTCATAAACAGTGTTGAATCACATGTAGTTTCTGGTCCTACGAATAAGAGTTATTTTCTAGTAAGAAAAGTCACTATTATGTTCCCTTTGCTATACTCAGTGCAAAAAGCACTTGCGTATGCTCCCAGAAAGTACAGTGTATTGGACTGAAGAGAAGCTACTGTTCTCGTCAGTTTCCTAAGTAGATTCGAACTACATATGGATTGTGTGTGTAGGAAACACAGTTCTTTTTTTCAGAGCAAGCTCACTTTTCTGGCCCTATGGAAACAAAGTGGAGTATAAGAGTGCTGTTTTCACAAAAGCAGAGTGTGATTCTTGTAAGGCGAGCTAATGTTAGTTTCCCATTCATAAACGGAATTGAATCACATGCAGTTTCTGGTCCTAGGAGCAAGAGTTGTTTTCTTAAAGGAAAGTCACTATTGTGCTCCCATTGCACTTCACAGTGCAAATAGCACTCGCATCTGTTCCCAGCAAGTAGAGTGTATTAGACTGAAGATAAGCTACTGATCTTGTCAGTTTCCTAAGCAGAGTTGAACTAAATATGGCCTGTGCGTGTAGGTAGCACAGTTCTTTTGTTCTGAGCTAGCTCACTGTTCTGACCTTATAGGAAACACAGTAGAGTTGAAGAATGCTCTTTTCTCAAAAGTAGAGTGTGTTTCTTGTTAGGCGAGCTAGTGTTTGTTTCCCCTTCATAAACGGAATTTAATCACATGCAGTTTCTGGTCCTAGGAGCCAAAATTGTTTTCTGGTAAGGAAATTCACTATTGTACTCCCATTAGCATACACATTGCAAATAGCACTCTCGTCTGTTCCCAGCATTTACAATATATTGGACTGAAGAGAAGCTACTGTTCTTGTCAATTTCCTAAGCAGAGTTGAACTGGATATGGCTCGTGTGTAGGAAGCACATTCTTTATTTCTGAGCTAGCTAACTGTTCTTGCCCTATAGGAAAAACAGTAAAGTAGAAGAGTGCTCATTTCTCAAAAGCAGAGTATGTTTCTTTTAGGCGAGCTAGTTTTTTTTCCCATTCATAAACGGAGTTGAATCACATGCAGTTTCTGGTCCTAGGAGCAAGAGTTGTTTTCAGGTAAGGAAAGTCAGTATTATGCTCTCAGTTCCTTACAAAGTGCAAATAGCACTAGCGTCTGTTCCCAGCAAGTACAGTTTATTGGACTGAAGAGAAGCTACTGTTCTTGTCATTTTCATAAGCAGAGTTGAACTAGATATAACCCGTGTGTGTTGGAAGCACAGTTTTTTTGTTCTGAACAAGTTCTCTCTTGTGGCCCTTTAGGAAACACAATAGAGTAGAAGAGTGTGCTTTTCTCAAAAGCAGAGTGTGTCTCTTGCAAGAGGAGCTAGTATTTGTTAGCCATTCATAAAAGGTGTTGATTTACATTCAGTTTCTTTTTCTACGAACAAGATTTGTTTAATGGTAAGGAAATCACTATTGTGCTTCCATTGGTAGACACAGTGCAAAGAGCACTAGCGTCTGTTCCCAGCAAGTACAGCGTATTGGACTGAAGAAAAGCTACTGTTCTTTTCAGTTTCCTAAGCAGACGTGAACTAGATATCGCCGGTGTGTGTAGGAAGCACAATTCTTTTGTTCTGAGCAAGCTCACTCTTTTGGCCCTATAGGTAACATAGTATATTAGAAGAGTGCTCTTTTTTCAAAAGCAGATTGTGTTTCATGTAAGGCGAGGAAGTGTTTGTTTCCCATTCATAAACGGAGTTGAATCACATGCAGTTTCTGGTCCAAAAAGCAAGAGTTTTTTTCTGGTAAGGAAAGTCACTATTGCGCTCACATTGCTTTACACAGTGCAAATAGCACTCGCATCTCTTCCCAGCAAGTACAGTGTATTGTACTGAAGAAAAGCTATTGTTCTTGTCAGTTTCCTAAGCAGAGTTGAATTATATATGGCCTGTGTGTGTGTAGGAAGCACACTTCTTTTGTTCTGAGCAAGCTCACTATTCTGGCCATATAGAAAACACAGTAGAGTAGAAAAATGCTCTTTTCATAAAAGCAGAGTATGTCTTGTAAGACAAGCTAGTGTTACTTTCCCGTTCATAAACAGAATTGAATCATAAGCAGTTTCTTGTCCTATGAGCAAGAGTTGTTTTCTGGTAAGGAAAGCCACTATTGTGCTCCCATGCCATACATAGTACAAATAGCACTCGCGTCTGTTCCCAGCAAGTACAGTGTATTGTACTGAAGAAAAGCTATTTTTCTTGTCAGTTTCCTAAGCAGAGTTGAATTAGATATGGCCTGTGTGTGTGTAGGAAGCACACTTCTTTTGTTCTGAGCAAGCTCACTATTCTGGCCATATAGAAAACACAGTAGAGTAGAAAAATGGTCTTTTCATAAAAGCAGAGTATGTCTTGTAAGAAAAGCTAGTGTTACTTTCCCATTCATAAACAGAATTGAATCATAAGCAGTTTCTTGTCCTATGAGCAAGAGTTGTTTTCTGGTAAGGAAAGCCACTATTGTGCTCCCATGCCATACATAGTACAAATAGCACTCGCGTCTGTTCCCAGCCAGTACAGTGTATTGGACTGAAGAGAAGCTACTGTTCTTGTCAGTTTCCTAAGCAGAGTTGAACTAGGTATGGCCCGTGTGTGTAGTCAGCACAGTTCATTTGTTCTGAGCAAGCTCACTGTTCTGGTCCAATAGGAAACACAGTAGTGTAGAAGAGTTCTCTTTTCTCAAAAGCAGAGTGTGTTTCTTGTAAGGCGATCTAGTGTTAGTTTCCCATTGATAAACAGAGTAAATCACATGCAGTTTCTTGTCCTATGAGCAAGAGTTGTTTTCTGGTAAGGAAAGTAACTATTGTGCTCCCTTTGCCATACACAGTGCAAATAGCACTCGCGTCTGTTCCCAGAAAGAACAGTGTATTAAAATGAAGAGAAGCTACTGTTCTTGTCAGTTTCCTAAGCAGAGTTGAACTAGGTATGGTCTGTGTGTGTAGGAAGCACATTTCTTTTGTTCTGAGCAAGCTCACTGTTCTGGCCCTATAAAAAACACAGTAAAGTAGAAGAGTGCTCCTTTCTAAACAGCAGAGTGTATCTTGTAAGGCAAGCTAGTGTTAGTTTCCCACTCATAAACGGAGATGAATCACATGCAGTTTCTGGTCCTACAAGCAAGAGTTGTTTTCTGGTAAGGAAAGTCACTAATGTGCTCACTTTCGCATTCACAGTGCAAATAGCACACGCGTCTCTTTCAAGCGACTACAGTGTATTGGACTGAAGAAAAGCTATTGTTATTGTCAGTTTCCTAAGCAGATTTGAACTAGATATGGCCCTTGTGTGTAGGAAGCACAGTTCTTTAGTTCTGAGCATGCTTGCTGTTCTGGTCCTATAGGAAAGTGAGTAGAGTAGAAGAGTGCTCTTTTCTGAAAAGCAGAGTGTGTTTCTTGTAAGGTGAGCTAGTGTTAGTATCCCATTCATAAACGGAGTTGAATCACATGCAGTTTCTGGTCCTATGAACAAGAGTATTTTTGTGGTAAGGAAAGTCACTATTTTGCTCCCACTGCCATAGACAGTACAAAGAGCACTGGCATCTGTTCCCAGCAAGTACAGTGTATTGGACTGAAGAGAAGTTACTGTTCTTGTCAGTTTCCTAAGCAGAGTTGAACTAGATATGGCTCGTGTGTGTAGGAAGCACAGTTCCTTTGTTCTGAGCAAGCTCACTGTTCTGGTCCTGTAGGAAACACAGTAGAGTAGAAGAGTGCTCTTTACTCAAAAGCAAAGTGTGTTTCTTGTAAGGCGAGCTAGTGTTTGTTTCCCATTCATGAATGGAGTTGAATCACATGCAGTTTCTGGTCCTATGAGCAAGAGTAATTTTCTGGTAAGGAAAGTTACTATTGTGATCCCAATCCCATACTCACTGCAAATAGCACTTCTTCTGTTCCAAGCAAGTACAGTTTATTGGACTGAAGAGAAACTACTGTTATTGTCAGTTACCTATGTAAAGTTGAACTAGATATGTCCCCTGTATGTAGGAAGCACAGCTCTTTTGTTCTGAGCAAGCTCACTGTTCTGGCACTATAGGAAACACAGTAGAGTAGAAGTGTAGTGAGCTGCGGGAAGCTGCACTCTTAAGATGGTGCTGGCTCCCGCCCCCTGCCCTCCCGGTGGCGAGCCCTCTTTGTTTCAAGCAGCACCTTATTTGGCTTGGTTTCAGATTTTGGCTTGCTAGGGCATACGTGTACCTATCCAGGAATCCATGTGGCGCATGGGGGCTGGTGGACTGAGACCTATATAAGGCTGGGGTGGGCTCTCCCCAGGGGTAGAAGAACAAAGAAACAGATTAAGAGGCCTGAATAAAACAGCTTGAATAAGAGCTCTGTGTTGAGTCTTTTTTGCTGGTCCAGTTAGATGCGACAATTTTCGGCCCCCTATGGGGAAAACTCTTTGAAAAGAGGGAGCTCAGAACTTCTCACTGTCAGGGTAGGTATACCTGGTAAGTCCCCGGGTTAATTGGGGAACTGCGACAAGAGCAGATATTCGCAGAGCTGCTGACAAGAGGCAGAAGGGAAAGGAAACTAGTTTGACTAGTTTGACTGGATATTCGCAGAGCTGCCGACAAGAGGCAGATGGGAAAGGAAACTAGTTTGACTAGTTTGACTGTTACTTCCCCGTGGACGTGCAGAGCAAAAGTTAAAAAAAAAAAAAGTAATAAAACTGGGGCTGTTTGGCAAAGGCTCCGAGAAACCTCTTAGGTTAAAAAAACAGGGTTGTACAAGGATGGGCACTTCCTCCTCACACCCAATTTTTTTTGCTCTCAACGAGCTGCTTCTAACAAAAGACTTAAAGATAAAGAAAGGAACTTTACAAAGATTCTTAGAGGAATGTGATGTTGTGGCCCCATGGTTTGCTGTTTCTGGGAGTCTCACAGTGTCCTCCTGGGAAAAATTGGGACGAGATTTGGACTTTGCAGCAGAACAGGGGACCCTGAAACCGGGGGTGAGACCAGTTTGGAAATTAGTACGTGGATGTTTAGAAAATGAGCGATGCAGCAATGCCTTGGAAAACGGGCAAGCAGCTTTAGAACATTTGCAAGAGGAGAGATCTGAGAAGGCGGAGTCTGTAAAATGCAAGGGCAGTAAAAAGACAATAGGAAAGGAGACACGACTCTATCCCTCCCTATCGGACCTTGAAGACCCTGAGTCTACTGACTCTTCTCTCGGTTCGGAGGAGGTAGAGTCTCTACTTAGATCATTACAAAAGGTAAGAATTAAAAACAAGATGAGAAAGAAAAACAAAAGAAAACAGGATTGTGGGCCCATAATCCCCCCGCCTCCTCCCCCTTACCCTGAGGCTGCAGCAGCTCCCGGAGCGTTGCTGGTCAGCAGCAGCCTTCACCCACAACTGTGGAGGGAAGTTAGGAGAGAAATGCAGGTAGCTTGTCCTGTTTTTGTAGATAATCAGAATCAAAGATATCATGAACCTTTGGATTTTAAACTTGTCAAGTCTATAGCGGAGTCTGTAAAAAGTTATGGGGTCACGGCTGCATTTACACTTACTCAAATTGAGACTCTGCAAAGACAATGCATGACTGCCTCAGATTGGATGAATCTTGCCTGTGCCTGCCTCAGCCAAGGTCAGTATTTGGACTGGAAAGCTTTCTTTATCGAATTTGCTAATGAGCAGGTGGCGGCCAACCACAACACAGGCCTGCAATGGGATGCTGATATGTTGCTTGGTCTGGGTAGATATGCCAATCAACAAACTACCTACCCTCCTAATGTATATACTCAAATTAATCAAATAGCCATCAGAGCCTGGAAATCTTTGCCTAACAAAGGTAAAGTGAGTGGCAATTTGACCAAGATACTCCGAGGTCCCATGGAGCCCTTTTCAGATTTTGTGGCTCGCTTGATAGAGGCTTCTGGTAGAATTTTTGGGGACACAGATGCTGCAATGCCCCTAATAAAGCAGCTAATATATGAGCAGTGTACAAAGGAGTGCAGGGCCGCTATCACCCCGTATAAGACCAGGGGTTTGGAAGCCTGGATGAAGGCTTGCAGGGAATTAGGAGGACAACTGACCAATGCAGGTCTGGCAGCTGCAGTCCTTCAGCTTACCCAGAGAAAAGGAGGCAATACTCAAGATGCTTGTTTTAAGTGTGGGAAAAGAGGACATATAAGACGCAACTGCCCACTAGGGGCAGGTAGTAGACAGGAACAAGGAAGTAGCCAGTGCCATGTTCAGCTGGGGCTCTGCCCAAAATGCAGAAAGGGGAGGCACTGGGCTAATGAATGCCGGTCCATTAAAGATATAAATGGACAACCCATTGCAGTAGACAGCTTTCCAAAAAACGGCCAGCGGGGCCCATGCTCCCAGGGCCCTCAAATATATGGGGCAATGGAGACCCCGAGACAGGAATCCCCTCCGGAGCAGTGGACCTCCCTTCGCCATCCCAAGCACCGCGGAGAGCTACTGCGGGCTCAGCAGGACTGGACCTCCGTGCCACCGCCAGACTGGTACTAACTCCACAAATGGGGGTACAAGTAATAGAGTCTGATTTTTCAAGGCCCCCTTGACACAGGAACAGTAGGGCTGTTAATAGGGAGATCATCTACCTTATTGAAAGGATTGCGTATTCATCCAGGGGTGATTGACTCTGACTACACAGGAGTAGTAAAGGTTATGGTAGAGTCACCAAAAGGAATTACTGCCATATCCCCAGGGGATAGAATTGCACAACTTATTTTACTCCCCAGTCTGCATGGTGCCCACCCAGCTTATGACAAAGAAAGAGGAGACAAAGGATTTGGGTCATCAGGGACAGATCTCACATTTTTATCACTGGATTTAGATCAGAGACCTACATTACAACTAACTGTTAATGGTATTAAACTTATGGGAATTCTGGATACTGGAGCGGACCGCAGTATTATTGCTAGCAAAGATTGGCCTTGGGATTGGCCAATATAAGTTTCTTCCCAGACATTACAAGGACTGGGTTATGCTAGCACTCCTAATATTAGTGCAAGTTTGCTAAATTGGCATGATGAAGAAGGACATTCCGGCGTTGTGCAACCCTATGTCCTTGAGCTTCCAGTTTCCCTTTGGGGGAGGGACCTCATGAAGTCTATGGGTTTCAAATTAAGCAATGACTATTCCAAAGAATCTCAAGATATTATGAAAAAGATGGGATGTCATCCCAATTTTGGATTAGGAAAGTTTTTACAAGGAAGAAAGGAGCCAATAGAGGCAACACCTAGAAAGCCCAGGCAAGGGCTGGGTTTTTCTTAGGGGCCATTGAGGAAGGAATTCCCATATCCTGGAAAACGGAAGAACCAGTGTGGGTTCCTCAGTGGCCACTTTCCTCCAAGAAACTGCTAGCAGCAAGGCAGCTAGTGGAAGAGCAGTTGAGAGAGGGGCATATCAAACCTTCCCTTTCTCCTTGGAATACACCCATTTTTGTTATAAAGAAAAAATCAGGGAAATGGAGATTGTTGCATGACCTTAGAGCAATAAATGACCAGATGAATATTATGGGGCCTGTACAGAGAGGTCTTCCATTATTATCAGCCTTACCAGAGAACTGGCCCATTATTGTGATTGATATTAAAGATTGTTTTTTCTCCATCCCCTTGCATGACAAGAATAGTGAAAGATTTGCATTTACAGTGCCATCTACTAATCATGAAGAGCCAGATAAGAGATATCAGTGGATTGTCCTACCACAAGGAATGGCTAACAGCCCTATTATGTGTCAGTTGTTTGTCGCACAAGCTCTAGAGCCATTAAGGGCCCGCTTCCCTACTGTTAGATGTGTCCATTATATGGACAACATCCTCCTCGCAGCAAAAGAAAAGGATGTTTTACAAGCTGCATATCACTTTTTAGGGACAGTGTTAAGAACTAAAGGGTTGTACATTGCTTCTGAGAAGGTACAACAGGATCAGGTGGTTACTTATTTAGGCTCTAAGATTACCAGTCAACAGATTAGGCCTCAAAAGGTAGAATTGAGAAGAGATCATTTATGTACACTAAATGATTGTCAAAAATTATTAGGGGACATAAATTGGATAAGAGGCAGTTTAAAAATGGCAAATTATGAGCTAAAGCCGCTTTATGATACATTAGCAGGTGACACAGCTTTGGATTCCCCTAGACAGTTAACCACGGAAGCACGTGAAGCACTATGCAAAGTTGAGGATAGATTACAGGAAGCCTTTCTTCAGAGAGTTCGAGATCCCAACACAATTGTATTATGCATCCTGCCCACCTTTTTGCAGCCCACCGGTATTTTATGGCAGGATGGACCTTTATTGTGGGTTTACACTAGAATTTCCCCTGCAAAATCCATTGAATATTATCCCACAACTGTGGCACTACTTGCCCAGCAAGGTATTCAGCAGTGCTTGCAATATTTTGGAACTTCCCCACAAATGCTGATTGTACCTTATGATGTCAATCAGGTGAAAGTTTTATGTGCTACTGTTGATGATCGGGCCATATTGCACTGTAGCTTGCCATTATCCAAAACATCCATTATTGAATTTTTTTAAGGAACATCCTGTAGTCTTTCCTAAAATAACTGCTTCCTGGCCAATTCCCGGAGCCACCGTTGTTTTTACTGATGGATCTAAAACAGGTTGCGGGGCCTAAATGGTGGGCTCAGGGGAGCCTGTGAAGCACCAATATTTACCAGGCGCACCTCAGCAGGTGGAACTTTTAATTGCTCTAGAAGTTTTTAAGGTTTGTCCATTTCCATTTAATTTGGTATCAGACTCCTGCTATGTTGTTAATGCCTTAAAAATTCTTGAATGTGCAGGGACTCTTAAATCCTCTAGTCCCGTACAGTCAGTTTTTTGCCAATTGCAACAACTGATTTGACAGCGGAAAAATCCATTCTATGCACAACATATTCGTGCTCATACTGGCCTACCAGGCCCATTAGCTGAGGGAAACAATGTTGTAGACCTCTGTACCAGGCAAGAGTGGATGTTTGTGGCCTCAGCAGTGCAACGAGCACAAGAATTCCATAAGGAATATCATGTTAATGCTAAAACATTACAACAAAGGTTTTCTCTCTCACGTGCTGATGCACGTAAGGTAGTTCTAGATTGTCCTCAATGTGTCGTTTTTCAGCACCCTCTTGCATTAGGAGTCAACCCTCGTGGTTTGCTCCCTCTGAAAATATGACAAATGGATGTTACACATATCTCTGAATTTGGACGGGTCAAATATGTCCATGTTTCTGTTGACACTTTTTCTGGAGTCATCCACACCACCCCAATGGCAGGTGAGAAGGCATTTCACGTGATCACCCATTGCCTAGAGGCATGGGCAGCGTGGGGCAAACCACAACAAATAAAAACAGACAACGGTCCTGCTTACACGGGCCACAAGTTTGCCTCCTTCTGCCGTCAAATGGATGTTCAACTTGCACATGGCCTGCCCTATAATCCCCAGGGTCAAGGCATTGTGGAGCGCGCACATCGCTCCTTGAAGGAACTGCTTCAAAAACAAAAAGGGGGAATAGGCCATAGCCGTACCCCTAAGGATAGACTCTCTCTTGCATTATTTACCTTGAATTTTTTAAATTTGGATGGATCAAACTGTTCAGCTGCAGATTGACATCAATGTCAGCACAGTCCCTCTAAAGGGATGGTAAAATGGAAAGATGCCTTGACAGGTATCTGGCATGGACCTGATCCCGTGCTTGCATGGGCACGAGGTTCTGTTTGTGTTTTCCCACAGGGTCAACAAGATCCAATCTGGGTACTGGAAAGATTGGTGAGAAAAGCACAATTGACGCAGTCTCAGGAAGATGCTTCTGCAAACATGCCTGATGTTCCTGCTGAGTCTACAGCCAGGGAAGATGGAACAGAGATGGGGGATCCTGTCTGCATTCCCGAAACCAATGCCAGTACAACATGATGCACAGGTTTTTCCTAGGATGTTTACCTCTAATAAAGCTATTAATCTCTCTTATTTGTATTTGGATCTGGAACGAATGCCTCTAGGAGAGAATCGTAGTTTCCCCGAAAAAGGATCCCTGTGCTTTCAAATAGATGAATCTGGAGACTGCATTCCCCTGACCAAAGGCCTTTATGGGTGGTTTAATGGAGCTAGAAATTATGCCCCAGGCATTAAGCAACAGCAAATTAGCCATGGGAATGACTGTTTTACCCTGAAACATAGTTTATACTACAGCTGTTATCTGGCTGAATGGCACTATGCTCACCTATAATATCACCTTGCCTAATAATACTTATACACCCCCTAAGCAAGCCAAGTGGGGTCCTACTTGTTGGGGAGCATATGAAGGCGACCCCTGGCCCTGGACAGACTGCCAATCCACTATTGTCAGATGGGCCGATAAAGTACAATGATTTACTTTCTCATCTGATATGAGTGGCCGCCTTGAAAAGGGGGGTATCAAAGGAGACATGAAGACAGGGCTATTCTTGCAGGACCAGCGCATGAATCCGTTTCATAAATTGATGCTGTGCGGCATAAACAGAAACTGCACCTATACAGCCCCTATTGTCATGACTCAGGGAGGAAGTTATGGAGTGCATGAACTTCTTTGTTCTGTTCAGCATGATCAGTGTGGGTATGGAGAATATGTCTCTGACCCCCAGAATGTTTCTATAACTTGCACTCAATTTTTTAAGCCCATAGTGAATACCACCACTTTTAAAGCCAGTCCTGTATGTGTGCATCTTCCATTTCTGTTTATCTTGTCAAATTTTAGCTTTGCAAATTGTACAAATAGTACTTGTTGGATGTCCCAATGCTGGGACAGTAAGCTGTTTACCAGAGCCCTTATTGCTCGGGTGCCTTGGTGGATTCCAGTACCAGTAGAAGTGCCTAGTACTATGATGCTGTTTAGAACCAAGAGAGATTTTGGCATAACTGCAGTGATTATAACCGCTATCTCCATGGCCGCAGTCTCTGCCACTGTTGCAGGTATAGCTATGTCTACCACTGTGCAAACAGCCGCAACTTTAAATAATTTGTCTGCTACAGTGTCCCAGGCCCTGGATGCCCAAACCTCTCTGAATGCACAGTTGAAAGGAGGCCTCATGGTACTCAACCAGCGCATTGATTTGGTGCAGGAACAAGTTGATATCCTTTGGCAAATGGCCCAGTTGGGCTGTGAGTGGAGAATGCCTGGCCTGTGTGTTACCAGTGTTCAATTTCAGAATGCTTCTCGAGCTGCAAATTTGTCTAAAGAACTTTCTAGATTTCTTGTAGAAAACTGGTCTGGAAAGTTCGAAGCAACCCTGGAGAAATTGAGAGTAGCGGTGGTGACCATTAACTCCACTCAAGTAGACATCAGCATGGCTGAGGGCTTGAGTTCCTGGATCAAGCTTGCAGCAAATCATTTGAAGGAGTGGGCAAGACTAGGAGCCTTATTGGTTCTTGTGATACTTGCCTTCCTTGTTTGCCTATGGTGTTTCCATAAGATGAGGTTTGCACAGCGCCGTCAGGCAGCCATGATTGTCCAAGCATTTACCGCCATCGAGGCTGGTCAGTCCCCTCAGGCTTGGCTAGTAAAGCTATAGCCTTGAAGCACAGGCTGCGAGGCATGGCACTGCACTTGAGGTCAAAATAACACTGACCTCAAGAAGAGCATGTTTGATTGCATGCGGGTTGGCATCTATCTACCGCCTCTGAAAAAAAGATGCTGAACTGGTCTGGTACTCTCTAGGTGGATGACACCTGGATAGCATTAGTACAGGTTCTTGTTTTCACAGAGATCAAACCTCTACTCTTGCCTGTTGTCAAAAACAAAAAGGGGGAACTGTATAGAGCTGCGGGAAGCTGCACTCTTAAGATGGAGCTGGCTCCCGCCCCCCGCCCTCACGATGGTGAGCGCTCTTTGTTTCAAGCAGTACTTTATTTGGCTTGGTTTTAGATTTTGGCTTGTTAAGACATACTTGTACCTATCCAGGAATCCCATGTGGCGCATGGGGGCTGGTGGACTGAGACCTATATAAGGCTGGGGCGGGCTCTCCCCAGGGGTAGAAGAACAAAGAAACAGATTAAGAGGCCTGAATAAAACAGCTTGAATAAGAGCTCTGCGTCGAGTCTTTCTTGCTGGTCGAGTTAGACGCGACATAGAAGAGTGCTCTTTTCTCAAAAGCAGAGTGTGTTTCTCGTAAGGCGAGCTAGTGTCTGTTTCCCATTCATAAACGGAGGAGAATTACATGCAGTTTCTGGTCCTACGACGAAGAGTTGTTTTCTAGTAATGAAAGTCACTTTTGTGCTCCATTTGCCATACTCAGTTAAAATAGCACTCGCGATTGTTCCCAGCAAGTACAGGGTATTGGACTGAAGGGAAGCTACTGATCTTGTGAGTTTTCTAAGCAGAGTTGAACTAGATATGGCCCGTGTGTGTAGGAAGCACAGTTCTTTTGTTCTGAGCAAGCTCACTGTTATGGCCCTATAGGAAACACAGTAGAGTAGAAGAGTGCTCTTTTCTCAAAAGCAGTGTATGTTTCTCGTAAGGCGAACTAGTGTTTGTTTCAAATTCATAAATAGAGTTGAATCACATGCAGTTTCTGGTCCTACAAGCAAGAGTTGTTTTCTGGTAAGAAAAGTCACTATTGTGCTCCCATTGCCATACACAGTGTAAATAGCACTGACGTCTGTTCCCAGAAAGTAGAGTGTACTGGACTGAAGAGAAGCTACTCTTCCGGTCAGATTCCTAAGCAGAATTGAACTAGATATGGCCTGTGTGTATAGGAAGCACAATTCTTTATTCTGAGCAAGATCACTGTTTTGGCCCTATAGGAAACACAGTAGAGTAGAAGAGTGCTCTTTTCTCAAAAGCAGAGTTTGTTTCTTGTAAGGCGAGTTAGTGTTTGTTTCCCATTCATAAACGGACTTGAATCACATGCAGTTTCTGCTCCAACAATCAAGAGTTGTTTTCTGGTAAGGATAGTCACTATTGCGCTCCTATTGCCATACACTGTGCAAATAGCACTGACGTCTCTTCCCAGCAAGTACAGTGTATTGGACTGAAGAGAAGTTACTGTACCTGTCAGTTTCTTAAGCAGAGTTGAATTAGATATGGCCCATGCGTAGGAAGCACAGTTCTTTTGTTTAGTGCAATCTCACTGTTCTGGCCCTATAGGAAACACAGTAGAGTAGAAGAGTGCTCTTTTCTCAAAAGCAGAGTGTCTTTCTTGTAAGGCGAGCTAATGTTTGTTTCCCATTCATAAACGGAGTTGAATCACACATAGTTACTGGTCCTATGAGTAAGAGTTGTTTCCTGGTGAAGAAAGTCACTATTGCGTTCCCCTTGCCATACACAGTGCAAATAGCACGCACTACTGTAACCAGCAAATACACTGTATTGAACTGAAGAGAAGGTACTGTTCTTGTCAGTTTCCTAAGCAGAGTTGAACTAGATATGGCCCATGAGTGTAGGAAGCAAAGTTCCTTTGTTCTGAGCAATCTCACTGTTCAGGCCCAATATGAAACACAGTAGAGTAGAACAGTGCTCTTTTCTCAAAAGCAGAGTGTGTTTCTTGTAAGGCGAGCTAGTGTGTGTTTCCCATTCACAAACGAATTTGAATCACATTCACTTTCTTGTCCTATGAGCAAGAGTTGTTTTATGGTCAGGAAAGTCACTATTGCGCTCCCATTGCCATACACTGTGCAAACAGCACTTGCGTCTGTTCCCAGGAAGTACAGTGTATTGGACTGAAGAAAAGGTAGTGTTCTTATCAAGTTCCTAAGCAGAATTGAACAGAATTTGACCCGTGTCTGTAGAAAGAACAGTTCATTTGTTCTGAGCAAGCTCACACATCTTGCCATATATGAAACACAGCAGAGTAGAAGAGGGCTCTTTTCTCAAAAGCTGAACGAATTTCTTTTAAGGCGAGCTAGTGTTTGTTTCCAATTCATTAATGCAATTGAATCACTTGCGGTTTCTGATCCTAGAAGCAAGAGTTGTTTTCTGGTAAGGAAAGTCACTATTGCGCTCTCATTGCCATACTCTGAGAAAATAGCACTTCCGTCTGTTCCCAGCAAGTACAATGTATTGGACTGAAGAGACGCTACTGTTCTTTTCAGTTTCCTAAGCAGACGTGAACTAGATATCGCCCGTGTGTGTAGGAAGCACAATTCTTTTGTTCTTAGCAAGCTCACTGTACTGGCCCTTTGGAAACACAGTGGAGTAGAAGAGGGCCCTTTTCTCAAAAGCAGAGTGTGTTTCTTGTAAGGTGAGTTAGTGTAATTTTTGAATTCATAAACGGATTTGAATCACATGCACTTTCTGGTCCTACCAGCAAGAGTTTTTTTCTGGTCAGGAAAGTCATTATTTCGCTCCCCTTGCCATACACAGTACAAATAGCACTTGCGTCTCTTCCCAGAAAGTACAGTGTATTGGACTGAAGAGAAGGTACTATTCTTCTCAAATTCCTAAGCAGAGATGAACAGAATTTGGCCCATGTCTGTTTGAAGCACAGTTCATTTTTTCTGAGAAAGCTCACTCTTCTGGCTCTATAGGAAACACAGTAGAGTAGGAGAGGGCTCTTTTCTCAAAAGCAGGGTGTATTTCTTGTAAGCCGAGCTAGTGATTGTTTCCCATTCATAAACGGAGTGAAATCACATGCAGTTTCTGGTCCTACCAACAAGAGTTGTTTTCCTGATTAGGAGAGTCAATAATAAGTCCCCATTGCCATATATAGTACAAATAGCACTCGTGACTGTTCCCAGCAAGCACAGTGTATTAGACTGAAGAGAACCTGCTGATTTTGTCAGTTTCCTAAGCAGAGTTGAACTAGATATGGCCCGTGTGTGAAGGAAGCATAGTTGTTTTGTACTGTGCAGGTTCACTTTTCTGGCCCTATAAGAAACAGAGTAGAGTAGAAGTGTGCTGTTTTCTCAAAAGCAGAGTGTGTTTCCTGTAAGGTGAGCTAGTGTTTTTTCAAATTCATAAACGGAGTTGAATGACACGCACTTCCTGGTCCTACGAGTAAGAGTTGTTTTCTTGTCAGGAAAGTTACTATTGCGCTCCCATTGCCATACACATTGCAAATTGCACTTGCGTCTCTTCCCAGCAAGTACAGTGTATTGGACTGAAGAGAAGGTAGTGTTCTTGTCAAATTTCTAAGCAGAGCTGAACAGAATTTGGCCAGTGTGTGTAGGAAGCACAGTTCATTCATTCTGAGCAGCTCACTCGTCTGGACTTATAGGAAACACAGTAGAGTAGAAGAGTGCTCTTTTCTCCAAAGCAGATTGAATTTCTTATAAGGCTTGCTATTGTTTGTTTCCCATTCATAAACAAAGTTGAATCATATGCAGTTTCTGGTCCTAAAAGCAAGAATTGTTTTCTGGTAGGGAAAGTCAGTATTGTGCTCCTATTGCCATTCACAGTGCAAATAGCATTCGCGTCTGTTCCCACCAAGTACATTGTATTTGACTGAAGAGAAGGTACTGTTCTTGTCAATTTCCAAAGCAGAGTTAAACTAGATTTGGCCCATGAGTGTAGGAAGCAAAGTTCTTCTGTTCTGAGCAAGCTCACTGTTCTGGCCCTATAGGAAACACAATAGAGTAGAAGAGTGCTCTTTTCTCAAAAACAGAGTGTGTTTCTTGTAAGGCGAGCTAGTGTTTGTTTCCCATTCATAAATGGAGTTGAATCACATGCAGTTTCTGGCACTACGAGCAAGAGTTGTTTACTGCTAAGAAGAGTCACTATTGCACTCCCATTGCCATACACAGTGCAAATAGCACTCGCGTCTGTTCCCAGCAAGTACAGTGTATTGGACTGAAGAGAAGCTACTGTTCTTGTGAGTTTCCTGAGCAGAGTTGAACATGATACGGCTCGTGTGTGTAGGAAGCACAGTTCATTCATTCTGAGCAGCTCACTCGTCTGGCACTATAGGCGACACAGTAGAGTAGAAGAGTGCTCTTTTCTCAAAAGCAGAGTGTTTTTCTTCTAAGGAGAGGTTGTGTTTGTTTCCCATTCACAAACGAATTTGAATCACATTCACTTTCTGGTCCTATGAGCAAGAGTTGTTTTCTGGTCAGGAAAGTCACTATTGCGCTCCCATTGCCGTACACAGTGCAAACAGCACTCGCGTCTGTTCCCAGCAAGTACAGTGTATTGGACTGAAGAGAAGGTAGTGTTCTTGTCAAATTCCTAAGCAGAGTTGAACAGAATTTGACCCGTGTCTGTAGAAAGCACAGTTCATTTGTTCTGAGCAAGCTCACTCTTCTGGCCCTATAGGAAACACAGTAGAGTAGAAGAGTGCTCTTTTCTCAAAAGCAGTGTGTGTTTCTTTTAACGCGACGTAGCATTTGTGTTGCATTCGTAAACAGAGTTGAATCACATGTAGTTTCTGGTCCTACAAGCAAGAAATGTTTTCCTGTAAGGAAAGTCACTATTGCGCTCCCATTGCAATACATACTGCAAATAGCACTCACTTCTGTTCCTAGAAAGTACAGTGTATTTGACTGATGAGAAGCTACTGTTCTTGTCAGTTTCCTAAGCAGAGTTGAACTAGGCATGGCCCCTGTGTAGGAAGCACACTTCTTTTGTTCGGAGTATGCTCACTCTTCTGACCCTATAGGAAACACAGTAGAGGAGAAGAGTGCTCTTTTCTCAAAAGCAGAGTGTGTTTCATGTAAGCAAGCTAGTGTTTGTTTCCCATTCATAAATGGTGTTGAATCACATGCAGTTTCTGGTCCTAAGAGCAAGAATTGTTTTCATGTACGGAAAGTCACTGTTGCGCTCCCTTTGCCATACACAGTGTAAATAGCACTCTTGTCTGTTCCCAGCAAGTAAAGTGTATTGCAGTGAAGAGAAGCTACTGTTCTTGTCAGTTTCCTAAGAAAAGTTGAACTTGATATGGCCCGTGTGTTTAGGAAGCACAGTTCCTTTTTTTCTGTGCAAGCTCACTTTTCTGGCTGTATAGAAAAGAGTGTAAAGTAGTAGAGTGCTTTTTTCTCAAAAGCAGAGTGTGTTGTTTGTAAGGTGAGCTAGTGTTTGTTTCCACTACATAAACGAAGTTGAATCACATGCAGTTTCTTGTCTTACGAGCAAGAGTTGTTTTCTGGTGAGGAAAGTCACTATTGCGCTCACATTGCCATAAACAGTGCAAATAGTACTCGCGTTTTTTCCCAGCAAGTACAGTGTATTGGACAAAAGAGGAGCTTCTGTTTTTGTCTGTTTCCTAAGCCCAGTTGAATTATATATTGCGAGTGTGTGTAGGAAGCACAGTTCTTTTGTTCTGAGCAAACTCACTGTTCAGAACATATGGAAACACAGTAGAGTAGAACAGTGCTCTTTTCTCAAAGCATAGTGTGTTTCTTGTAAGGCAAACTTACATTTGTTTCGGTTTCATAAATGGAGTTGAATCACATGCAGTTTCTGGTTCTACAAACAAGAGTTGTTTTCTGGTAAGGAAAGTCACTATTGTGCTCCCATTGCCATACACAGTGCAAATAGCACTCTCGTATGTTCCCCGCAAGTACAGTGTATTGGACTGAATATAAGCTACTGTTCTTGTCAGTTTCCTAAGCAGAGTTGAACTAGATGTGGCCCATGTGTTAGAATCACAGTTCTTTTGTTCTGAGCAAGCTCACTCTTCTGGCCCTATAAGAAGCACAGTAGTGAAGAAGAGTGCTCTTTTCTCAAAAGCAGAGTGTGTTTCTTGTAAGGCGATCTAGTGTTTGTTTCCCATTCATAAAGGGAGTTGAATCACATACAGTTTCTGGTTCTACGAGCAAAAGTTGTTTTGTGGTAAGGAAAGTCACTGTTGTGCTCCCATTGCCATACACAGTGCAAATAGCACTCTTGTATGTTCCCCGCAAGTACAGTGTATTGAACTGAAGAGAAGCTACAGTTCTTGTCAGTTTCTTAAGCAGAGTTGAACTAGATATGACCCGTGCATGTATAAAGCACAGTTCTTTTGTTCTGAGTAAGCTCACTCTATTGGCTCTTTAGGAAACACTGTAGAAAAGAAGAGTGCTCTTTTCTCAAAAGCAGAGCATGTTTCTTGTAAGTCGAGCTATAGTTTGTTTCCAATTCATAAATGGAGTTGAATCACATACAAATTCTGATCCTACGAGCAAGAGTATTTTTTCTGTAAGGAAAGTCATTATTGTGCTACCATTGCCATACACAGTGCAAATAGCACTCATGTCTGTTCCCAGCAAGTACAGTGTATTGGACTGAAGAGAAACTACTGTTCTTTTCAGTTTCTTGAACATAGTTGAACTAGATATGGCCCGTGTGTAGGAAGCACAGATTTTTGTTCTGAGCAAGTTACCAGTTCTGGCACTATAAGAAACACAGTAGAGTAGTATTGTGCTCTTTTATCAAAAGCAGAGTGTGTTTCTTATGAGAAGAGCTAGTGTTTATTTCCCATTCATAAACAGAGTTGAATCAATGCAGTTTGTGGTCCTACAAGCAAGAGTAGTTTTCTGGTAAGGAAAGTCACTGTTGTGTTCCCATTGCCATATATATTGCAAATAGCACTCGTGTCTGTTCCCAACAATTCCAGTGTATTGGACTGAAGAGAAGATACTGTTCTTGCCAGTTTACTAAGCAGAGTTGAACTAGTTATGGCCCGTGTTTTTAGGAAGCACAGATCTTTTGTTCTGAGCAAGATCACTGCTAAGGCTCTATTGGAAAAACAGCAGAGTAGAAGAGTGCTCTTTTCTCAAAAGCAGAGTGTGTTTCTTATAAAGCGAGCTAGTGTTTGTTTCCCATTCATAGACGGCGTTGAATCACATGGAGTTTCTGGTGCTCCGAGCAAGAGTTTTTTTCTTGTAAGGAGAGTCAGTATTGTGCTCCCATTGCCATTCCCAGTGCAAATAGCACACCCGTCTGTTTCCAGCAAGTACAGTGTATTGGACTGAAGAGAAGATACTGTTCCTGTCAGTTTCCTAAGCAGAGTTGAACTAGATATGGCCCGTGTGTGTAGGAAGCACATTCTTTTGTTCTGTGCATGCTAAATATTCTGGTCCTATGGAAACACAATAGTGTAGAAGAGTGCTGTTTTCTCAAAAGCAGAGTGTGTTTCTTGTAAGCTGAGCTAGTGCTTCTTTTCAATTCATAAACGGAGGTGAATTACATGCAGTTTCTGGTCCTACGAGGAAGAGTTGTTTCCTGGTAATTAAAGTCACTATTGTGCTCCCTTTGTCATACACAGTGCAAATAGCACTCACACCTGTTCCCAGCAATTACAGTGTATTTGACTGAAGAGAAGCTACTGTTCTTGTCAGTTTCCTAAGCAGAGTTGAACATGATATGGCCCATGTGTGTAGGAAGCACAGTTCTTTTGTTCTGAGCAAGGTCACTCTTGTGGCCCTATAGGAAACACAGTAGAGTAGAAGAGTGCTCTTTTCTCAAAAGCAGAGTGTGTTTCTTGTAAGGCGAGCTTGTGTTTGTTTTCCATTCACAAACGAATTTGAATCACATGCACTTTCTGGTCCTATGAGCAAGAGTTGTTTTCTGGTCAGGAAAGTCACTATTGCGCTCCCATTGCCATACACAGTGCAAACAGCAATTCCGTCTGTTCCCATCAAGTACAGTGTATTGGACTGAAGAGAAGGTAGTGTTCTTGTCAAATTCCTAAGCAGAGTTGAACAGAATTTGACCCGTGTCTGTAGAAAGCACAGTTCATTTGTTCTGATCAAGCTCACTATTCTGGCCCTATAGGAAACACAGTCGAGTTGAAGAGTGCTATTTTTTCTAAAGCAGAGTGTGTTTCATGTAAGGTGAGCTAGTGTTTTTTTTTGTCATTCATAAACGGAGTTGAATCATATGCAGTTTCTGTTCCTACCAGCAAGAGTTGTTTTCTGATAAGGAAAATCACTTTTATGCCTCCATTGCCATTTACAGTGCAAATAGCACTCGTGTCTGTTCCTAGCATGTACAGTGTATTGTACTGAATAGAAGCTACTGTTCTGTCAGTTTATAAGCAGAGTTGAACAGAATATGGCCCGTGTGTGCAGGAAGCACAGTTCTTTTGTTCTGAGCAAGCTCACTCTTCTGTCCCTATATGAAACACAGCAGAGTAGAAGAGGGCTCTTTTCTCAAAAGCTGATTGAATTTCTTTTAAGGCCAGCTAGTGTTTGTTTCCCATTCATCAACGGAGTTGAATCACTTGCAGTTTCTTGTCCTAGAATCAAGGTTGTTTTCTGTTAAGGAAAGTCACTATTGCGCTCCCATTGCCATACACTGAGAAAATAGCCCTTGTGTCTGTTCCCAGCAAGTACAGTGTATTGGACTGAAGAGAAGCTACTGTTCTTGTCAGTTTCCTTAGCAGAGTTGAACTAGATATGGCCCGTGTGTGTAGGAAGCACAATTCTTTTTTTCTGAGCAAGCTCACTGTCTGGCAATTTGGAAACACAGTAGAGTAGAAGAGGGCTCTTTTCTCAAAAGCAGAGTGTGTTTCTTGTAAGGCGAGTTAGTGTTTTTTTTTTCAAATCCATAAACAGATTTGAATCACATGAACATTCTGGTCCTACGGACAAGAGTTGTTTTCTGGTCACGAAAGTCACTATTGTGCTCCCCTTGCCATACACAGTAAAATAGCACTTTCGTCTCTTCCCAGAAAGTACAGTGTATTGGACTGAACAGAAGGTATGTTCTTCTCTAATTCTTAAGCAGAGATGAACAGAATTTGGCCCATGTCTGTAGGAAGCACAGTTCATTTTTTCTGAGCAAGCTCACTCTTCTGGCCCTATAGGAAACACAGTAGAAAAGGAAAGTGCTCTTTTTTCAAAAGCAGAGTGTGTTTCTTGTAAGCCGAGCTAATGTTTGTTTTCCATTCATAAATGGAGGTGAACCACATGAAGTTTCTGGTCCTACCAGCAAGATTTGTTTTCTGTAAGGAAAGTCACTAATAAGCCCCCATTGCCTTATATAGTGTAAATAGCACTCTCGTCTGTTCCCAGCAAGTACAGTGTATTGGACTGAAGAGAACCTGCTGAATTTGTGAGTTTCCTAAGCAGAGTTGAACTAGATATGGCCCGTGTGTGAAGGAAGCATAGTTGTTTTGTACTGTGCAGGTTCACTTTTCTGGCCCTATAAGAAACAGAGTAGAGTAGAAGAGTGCTCTTTTCTCAAAATCAGAGTGTATTTCTTGTAAGGTGAGCTGGTGTTTTTTCAAATTCATAAACGGAGTTGAATGACACGAACTTTCTGGTCCTACGAGTAAGAGTTGTTTTCTTGTCAGGAAAGTTACTATTGCGCTCCCATTGCCATACACAGTGTAAATTGCACTTGCGTCTCTTCCCAGCAAGTACAGTGTATTGGACTGAAGAGAAGGTAGTGTTATTGTCAAATTTCTAAGCAGAGTTGAACAGAATTTGGCCCGTGTGTGTAGGAAGCACAGTTCATTTATTCTGAGCAAGCTCACTCTTCTGGACCTATTGGAAACACAGTAGAGAAGAAGAGTGCTCTTTTCTCAAAAGCAGATTGAATTTCTTATAAGGCTTGCTATTGTTTGTTTCCCATTCATAAACAAAGTTGAATCATATGCAGTTTCTGGTCCTAAAAGCAAGAATTGTTTTCTGGTAGGGAAAGTCAGTATTGTGCTCCTATTGCCATTCACAGTGCAAATAGCATTTGCGTCTCTTCCCAGCAAGTACATTGTATTTGACTGAAAAGAAGGTATTGTTCTTGTCAGTTTCCTAAGCAGAGTTGAAATAGATACGGCCCATGAGTGTAGGAAGCAAAGTTCTTTTGTTCTGAGCAAGCTGACTGTTCTGGCCCTATAGGAAACACTGTAGAGTAGAAGAGTGCTATTTTCTCAAAAGCAGAATGTGTAGCTGGAGAATTTCTAGCTACAAGAATGTGTTTCTTTTAAGACCAAATAATGTTTGTTTCCATTTCATAAACGGAGTTGAATCACATGCAGTTTTTGGTCCTACGAGGAAGAGTTGTTTTCTGGTAAGGAAAGTCACTATTGTGCTCCCTTTGTCATACACAGTGCAAATAGCACTCACATCTGTTCCCAGCAAGTATAGTGTTTTTGACTGAAGATAAGCTACTTTTCCTGTCAGTTTCCTTAGCAGAGTTGAACATGATATGGCCTGTGTGTGTAGGAAGCACAGTTCTTTTGTTCTGAGCAAGCTCACTGTTCTGGCCTTATAGGAATCTCAGTAGAGTAGATGAGTGCTCTTTTCTCAAAAGCAGAGTGTTTTTCTTCTAAGGCGAGCTTGTGTTTGTTTCCAAATCATAAACAATTTTAATCACATGCACTTTCTGGTCCTACAAGCAAGAGTTGTTTTCTGGTCAGGAAAGTCACTATTGCGCTCCCATTGCCATACACAGTGCAAAGAGCACTTGCGTCTGTTCGAGGAAGTACAGTGTATTGGACTGAAGAGAAGGTAGTGTTCTTGTCAAATTCCTAAGCAGAGTTGAACAGAATTTGACCCGTATCTGTAGAAAGCACAGTTCATTTGTTCTGAGCAAGCTCACTTTTCTGCCACTATAGGAAACACAGTAAAGTAGAAGAGTGCTCTTTTCTCAAAAGCAGAGTGTGTTTCTTTTAACGCGAGGTAGCGTTTGTTTCGCATTCATAAATGGAGTTGAATCACATGTAGTTTCTGGTCCTACGAGCAAGAAATGTTTTCCTGTAAGGATAGTCACTATTGCACTCCCATTGCCATACACAATGTAAATAGCACTCGCGTTTGTTCCTAGCAAATACAGTGTATTTGACTGAAGAGAAGCTACTGTTCTTGTCAGTATTCTAAGCAAAGTTGAACTAGGCATGGCCCCTGTGTAGGAAGCACACTTCATTGTTCTGAGCAAGCTCACTCTTCTGACCCTATAGGAAACACAGTAGAGGTGAAGAGTGCTCTTTTCTCAAAAGCAGAGTATGTTTCATGTAAGGCAAGCTAGTGTTTGTTTCCCATTCATAAATGGAGTTCAATCAAATGCACTTTCTGGTCCTAAGAGCAAGAATTGTTTGCTTGTACGGAAAGTCACTATTGTGCTCTTTTTTTCATACACAGTGCAAATAGCACTCACCTCTGTTCCCAGCAATTACAGTGTATTGGAATTAAGAGAAGCTACTGTTCTTGTCAGTTTCCTCAGAAAAGTTGAAGTAGATATGGCCCGTGTGTTTAGGAAGCACAGTTCTTTTTTTTCTGTGCAAGCTCTCTTTTCTGGCCATATAGGAAAGAGTGTAGAGTAGTAGAGTGCTTTTTTCTCAAAAGCAGAGTCTGTTACTTGTAAGGCGAACTAGTGTTTGTTTCCCCTTCATAAACGACGTTGGATCACATGCAGTTTCTGGTCCTACGAGCAAGAGTTGTTTTCTGGTTAGGAAAGTCACTATTGCACTCACATTACCATAAACAGTGCAAATAGCACTCGCGTTTGTTCCCAGGAAGTACAGTGTATTGGACTAAAGAGGAGCTACTGTTTTTGTCAGTTTCCTAAGCCCAGTTGAACTATATACTGTGCGTGTGTGTAGGAAGCACAGTTCTTTTGTTCTGAGCAAACTCACTGTTCTAAACATATGGAAACACAGTAGAGGAGAACAGTGCTCTTTTCTCAAAGCATAGTATGTTTCTTGTAAGGCAAACTAATATTTGTTTCGGTTTCATAAGTGGAGTTGAATCACATGCAGTTTCTGGTCCTATGAGCAAGAGTTGTTTTCTGGTAAGGAAAGACACTTTTGTACTCCCATTGTCATACTTGGTACAAATAGCACTCGCGTCTGTTCCCAGCAAGTACAGTGTATTGGACTGAAGAGAAACTACAGTTCTTGTCAGTTTCCGAAGCAGAGTTGAACTAGATATGGCCAGTGTGTGTAGGAAGCACAGATCTTTTGTTCGGAGCAAGCTCACTATTCTGGCACTATAGGAAACAAAGTAGAGTAGAAGAGTATTCTTTTCTCAAAATCAGAATGTGTTTCTTATAAGGCAAACTAATGTTTGTTTCAGTTTCATAAACAGAGTTGAATCACATGCAGTTTCTGGTCCTACGAATAATAGTTGTTTTCTGGTAAGGAAAGTCACTATTGCATTGCCATTGTCATATACAGTGAAAATAGCACTCATGTATGTATGTACAGTGAGTTGGACTGAATAGAAGATTCTGTTCTTGTCAGTTTCCTAATCGGAATTTAACTAGATATGACCCATGTGTGTAGGAAGCACATTTCTTTTGTTCTGAGCAAGGTCACTCTTCTGGCCCTATGGAAACACAGTAGAGTCGAAGAGTGCTCTTTCTCAAAAGCAGATCGTGTTTCTTGGAAGGCGATCAAGAGTTTGTTTCCCATTCTCAATTGGAGTTGAATCACATGCAACTTCTGGTCCTACGAGCAAGAGTTGTTTTCTGGTAAAGAAAGTAACTAATGTGCTGCCACTGTCATAGACAGTGCAAATAGCACTCCCGTCTGTTCCAAGCTAGTACTGTGTACTGGACAGAAGAGAACGTACTGTTTTTGTCAGTTTCATAAGCAGAGTTGAACAGATCATGGTCTGTGTGTGTAGGAAGCACAGTTCATTTTTTCTGAACAAGCTCACACTTCTGGCCCTATAGAAAACACTGTAGAGTAGAAGAGTGATCTTTTCTCAAAAGCAGAGTGTGTCTCTTGTAAGGCGAGCTAGTGTTTCTTTCCCAGTCATAAACGGAGTTGAATGACATGCACATTCTGATCCTATGAGCAAGAGTTGTTTTCTGTTAAGGAAAGTCACTATTGCCCTCCCATTGCCATACACTTTACAAAAAGCACTCGCATCTGTTCCCAGAAAGTACAGTGTATTGGACTGAAGAGAAGCTACTGTTCTTATCAGTTTCCTAAGCAGAGTTGAACTAGACATTGCCTGTGTGTAAGAAGCACATTCTTTTGTTCTGTGCAAGCTAATTGTTCTGGCCCTATAGAAACACAGTAGAGTTGAAAAGTGTTCTTTTCTCAAAAGCAGAGTGTGTTTCTTGTAAGGCGAGCTAGTGTTGGTTTCCCATTTAAAAACGGAGTTGAATCACATGTAGTTACTGGTACTACGAGCAAGAGTTGTCTTCTGGTAAGGAAAGTCACAATTATGCTCCCATTGCCAAATATATTGCAAATAGCCCTCTTGTCTGTTCTCAGGAGTTCCAGTGTATTGGACTGAAGAGAAGATACTGTTCTTCTCAGTCTCCTAAGCAGAGTTGAACTAGATATGGCCCGTGTTTTTAGGAAGCACAGATCTTTAGTTCTGAGCAAGCTCAGTGCTCTGGCTCTACTGGAAACACAGTAGAGTAGAAGAGTGCTCTTTTCTCAAACACAGAGTGTGTTTCTTGTAAGGCTAGCTAGTGTTTGTTTCCCATTCATAATCGGCGTTGAATCACATACAGTTTCTGGTCCTCCAAGCAAGAGTTTTTTTTCTTTAAAGGATAGTCACTATTGTGCTCCCATTGCCATACACAGTGCTAAAAAAAACTCGCGTCTGTTCCCAGGAAGTACATTGTATTGGAAAGAAGAGAAGTTACTGTTCTTGTCAGTGTCCTCAGCATAGTTGATCTAGGTATTGCCCGTGTGTGTAGAAAGCAGTTTTTTTGTTCTGAGCAAGTTAACTGTTCTGACAATGTAGGAAACACAGTAGAGTAGAAGAGTGCTCTTTTCTCAAAAGCAGAGTGTGTTTCTTGTAAGGCGAGATAGTGCTTGTTTCCAATTCATAAACGGAGTTGAATCACATGCAGTTTTTGGTCCTATGGGGAAGAATTGTTTCTGGTAAGGAAAGTCAGTATTGGGCTCCCATTGCCATACCCAGTACAAATGGCACTCGCATCGTTTTCAGCAAGTACAGTATATTGGACTGAAGAGAAGCTACTGTTCCTGTCAGTTTCCTAAGCAGAGTTGAACTAGATATGGCCCATGTGTGTAGGAAGAGCATTCTTTTGTTCTGTGCAAGCTAATTTTCTGGCCCTATGAAATCACAGTAGTGTCGAAGAGTGCTCTTCTCTCAAAAGTAGAGTGTGTTTCTTGTAAGGCGAGCTAGTGCTTGTTTCCAATTCATAAACGGAGTTGAGTTACATGCAGTATCTGGTCCTACGAGCAAGAGTTGTTTTCTGGTAAGGAAAGTCACTATTGCGCTCCCATTGCCATACACAGTGCAAATAGCACTGGTATCTGTTCCCTGCAAGTACAGTATATTGGACTGAAGAGAAGCTGCTGTTCTTGTCAGTTTCCTAAGCAGAGTTGAACTAGATATGGCCCGTGTGTAGGAAGCACATTTGTTTTGCTCTGAGCAAGCTCACTCTACTGGCCCTATAGGAAACACAGTAGAGAAGAAGAGTGCTCTTTTCTCAAAGCAGAGTGTGTTTCTTGTAAGGCGATCTAGTGTTTGTTTCCTATTCATAAAGGGAGTTGAATCACATACAGTTTCTGGTTCTATGAGCAAGAGTTGTTTTCTGGTAAGGAAAGCCACTATTTTGCCCCCATTGCCATACACAGTGCAAATAGCCCTCGCGTCTGTACCCAAAAATACAGTGTATTGGAATGAATAGAAGGTACAGTTCTTGTCAGTTTCCTTAGCAGAGTTGAACTAGATATGACCCATGCATGTAGGAATCACATTTCTTTTATTCTGAGCAAGCTCACTCTTCTGGCACTATAGGAAAGATACTGTTATTGTCACTTTCCTAAGAAGAGTTGAACTAATATGGCCTGTGTGTTTAGGAAGCACACTTCTTTTGTTTAGAGCAAGCTCACTCTTCTGGCTCTATAGAAAACACAGTAGAGTAGAAGAGTGCTCTTTTCTCAAAAGCAGAGTGTGTTTCTTGTAAGGCAGTCTAGTGTTTGTTTCCCGTTCATAAATGGAGTTGAATCATATACACGTTCTGGTCCTACAAGCAAGAGTTGTTTTCTGGTAAGGATAGTCACTATTGTGCTAGAGTTTGTTTCCCATTCATTAATTGGAATAGAATCACATGCAGTTTCTGTTCCTACGAGCAAGAAAAATTTTTTGGTAAGGAAAGTCAGTGTTGTGCTCCCATTGCCATACACAGTGCAAATAGAGCTCGCGTCTGTTCCCAGCAAGTACAGTGTATTGTACTGAAGAGAAGTTTCTGCTCTTGTCAGTTTCCAAAGCAGAGTTCAACTAATATGGTCTGTGAATGTAGGAAGCACATTTCTTTTGCTCTGAGCTAGCTCACTGTTCTGGCACTATAGGAAAGACAGTAGAGTACAAGAGTGCTTTTTTCTCAAAAGCAGAGTGTATTTCCTGTAAGTCGATCTAGTGTTTGTTTCCAATTCATAAACGGAGTTGAATCATATCCACGTTCTAGTCCTACAAGCAAGAGTTGTTTTCTGGTAAGGATAGTCACTATTGATCTCCAATTGCCATACACAGAGCAAATAGTACTCGTGTTTCTTCCCAGCAAGTACAGTGTATTGATCTCAAGAAAAGCTACTGTTTTTGTCAGTTTCTTAAGCGGAGTTAAACTTGATGTGGCTGGTGTGTGTAGGAAGCACAGTTGTTTTGTTCTGAGCAAGCTTAATGTCCTGCCCTTATAGGAAACACAATAGGGTAGAAGAGTGCTCTTTTCTCCAAGCAGAGTATCTTTCTCCTAAGACGAGCTGCTGTTTGTTTCTCATTCATAAACGGAGTTGAATCACATTCAGTTTCTGGTTCTACGTGCAAGAGTTGTTTTCTGGTAAGGAAAGTCACTTTTGTGCTACCATTGCCAGTCACAGTGCAAATAGCACTCGCGTCTGTTCACAACAAGTACAGTGTATGGACTGAAGAGAAGCTACTGTTCCTGTCAGGTTCCTAAGCAGAGTTGAACTAGATATGGTCCACGTGTGTAGGATGTACAGTTCTTTTGTTCTGAGCAAACTCACTCTTCTGGTCCTATAAGAAACACAGTAGAGTGGAAGAGTGCTCTTGTTTCAAAAGCAGAGTGTATTTCTTGTAAGGCGAGATTGTGTTTGTATACCATTCATAAACGGAGATGAATCACATGCAGTCTCTGCTCCTACGAGCAAGAGTTGTTTTCTGGTAAGGAAAGTCACTATTGTGCTCACATTGCCATGCGCAGTGCAAATAACACTCGCGTCTTTTCCCAGCAAGTACACTGTATTGGAGAGAAGAGAAGCTACTGTTCTTGTCAGTTTCCTAAGCAGAGTTGAACTAGATATGGCCCGTGTATAGGAAGCACATTTCTTTTGCTCTGAGCAAGCTCACTGTTCTGGCCATATATGAAACACAGAAGAGTAGAAGAGTGCTCTTTTCTCAAAAGCAGAGTATGTTTCTTGTAAGGCAAGCTAGTGTTTGTTTCCCATTCATAAACAAAGTTGAATCACGTGCAGTTTCCTAAGCAGAGTTGAACTAGATATGGCCGGAGTGTGGAGGAAGCACAGTTCTTTTTTCTGAGCAGGCTAACTGTTCTGGCCTATAGGAAACAAAATAGAATAGAAGAGTGCTCTTTTTTCAAAAGCAGAGTGTGTTTCATAGAAGGCGTTCTAGTGTGTGTTTCCCTGTCATAAATGGAGTTGAATCACATCCAGTTTCTGGTCCTACAAGCAAGAGTTGTTTTCTGGTAAGGAAAGTCACTATTGTGCTCCCATTGCCATACACAGTGCAAATAGCACTCGCGTCTGTTTCTAGCAAGTACAGTGTATTGAACTGAAGAGAAGCTACTGTTCTTGTCATTTTCCTTAAGTGTAGTTTGACTAGATATGGCCGGTATGTTTAGGAAGCACAGTTCTTTTGTTCTGAGCAAGCTCAATGTTCTGGCCGTATAGGAAACACAGGAGAGTAGAAGAGGGCTCTTTTCTCAAAAGCAGAGTGTGTTTCTTGTAAGGCGAGCTAGTGTTTGTTTCCCAGTCATAAATGGAGGTGAATCACATGCAGTTTTTGTTCCTATGAGCAAGAGTTCTTTTCTTGTAAGAAGAGTCACTATTATGCTCCCATTGCCATACACAGTGGAAATAGCACTCGCGTCTGTTTCCAGGAAATACAGTGTATTGGACTGAAGAGAAGCTACTGTTCTTGTCAGTTTCCTAAGCAGAGTTGAACTAGATATGGCTTGTGTGTGTAAGAAGCAAAGTTCTTTTTATTCTGCGCAAGATCACTGTTCTGGCCCTATAGGAAACACAGTATAGTTGAAGTGTGCTCATTTCTCAAAAACAGAGTATGTTTCTTGTAAGTCGAGCTAGTGTTGGTATCCAGGTCATAAATGGAGTTGAATGACATGCAGTTTCTGGTCCTACAAGCAAGAGTTGTTTTCTGGTAAGAAGAGTCAATATTGTGCTCCCATTGCCATACACAGTGCAAATAGCACTCGCGTCTCTTCCCATCAAGTACAGTATATTGGACTGAAGAGAGGATACTGTTTTTGTCACTTTCCTAAGCAGAATTGAACTAGATATGGCCCGTGTGTAGGAAGCACAGTTCTTTTGTTCTGTGCAAGCTCACTGTTTTGGGCCTATAAGAAACACAATAGAGTAGAAGAGTGCTCTTTTCTCAAAAGCAGATTGTGTTTCTTGTAAGGCGAGCTAGTGTCTGTTTCAAGTCATACATGGAGTTGAATCACATGCAGTTTCTGGTCCTAAGAGCAAGAGTTGTTTACTGGTAAGAAGAGTCACTATTGTGCTCCTATTGCCATATACAGTGCAAATAGCACTCGCGTCCATTCCCATCAAGTACAGTTTATTGGACTGAAGAGAAGATACTGTTCTTGTCTGTTTACAAACACTGTTGAACTAGATATGGCCCGTGTGTGTAGGAATCACAGTTCTTTTGTTCTGAGCAAGCTCACTGTTCTGGCCCTATAGGAAACACAGTAGAGTAGAAGAGTGCTCTTTTCTCAAAAGTAGAGTGTGTTTCTTGTAAGGTGAGCTAGTGTTTGTTTCCCAGTCATGAATGGAGTTGAATCACATGCAGTTTCTGGTCCTACAAGCAAGAGTTGTTTTCTGCTAGGAAGAGTCACTATTGCACTCCCATTGCCATACACATTTCAAAGAGCACTCGCATCTGTTCTCAGCAAGTACAGTGTTTTGTACTGAAGAGAATCTACTGTTCTTGTCAGTTTCCTAAGCAGAGTTGAACTAGATAGAGGCCGTGTGTGTAAGAAGCACAGTTCTTTTGTTCTGAGCAAGCTCACTGTTCTATCCCTATAAGAAACACAGTAGAGCAGAAGAGTGCTCTTTTCTCAAAAACAGAGTGTGTTTCTTGTAAGGCAAGCTGGTGTTTGTTTCCCAGTCATACATGGACTTGAATCACATGCAGTTGCTGGTCCTAGGAGCAAGAGTTGTTTTCTGGTAAGAAAGTCACTATTGTGTTCCCATTGCCATACACTGTGCAAATAGCACTCGCGTCTGTTCCCAGTAAGTACAGTGTTTTGGACTGAAGAGAAGCTACTGTTCTTGTCAGTTTCCTAAGCAGAGTTGAACTAGATGTGGCCCGTGTGTAGGAAGCACAGTTCTTTTGTTCTGAGCAAGCTCACTGTTCTGGGCCTATAGGATACACAGTATAGTTGAAGTGTGCTCTTTTCTCAAAAACAGAGTGTGTTTCTTGTAAGTCGAACAAGTGTTTGTTTCCCGGTCATAAACGGAGTTGAATGACATGTAGTTTCTGGTCCTATTAGCAAGAGTTGTTCTCTGGTAAGAAGAGTCAATATTGTGCTCAAATTGCCATACACAGTGCAAATAGCACTCGCATCTCTTCCCATCAAGTACAGTTTATTGGACTGAAGAGAGGATACTGTTTTTGTCACTTTCCTAAGCAGAATTGAAATAGATATGGTCCGTGTGTAGGAAGTACAGTTCTTTTGTTCTGTGCAAGCTCACTCTTTTGGCCCTATAGGAAACACAATAGAGTAGAAGAGTGCTCTTTTCTCAAAAGCAGAGTGTGTTTCTTGTAAGGCTAGCGAGCGCTTGTTTAACAGTCATGAATAGAGTTGAATCACATGCAGTTTCTGGTCTTATGAGCAAGAGTTGTTTTCTGCTAAGAAGAGTCACTATTGTGCTCCCAATGACATACACAGTGCAAATAGCGCTCGAGTATGTTCCTAGCAAGTACAGTGTATTGGACTGAGGAGAAGCTACTCTTCTTGTCAGTTTCCTGAGCAGAGTTGATCTAGATATGGCCATGTGTGTAGGAAGCACAGTTCTTTTGTTTTGACCAAGCTCAATGTTCTGGCCCTATAGGAAAAACAATAGAGTAGAAGAGTGCTCTTTTCTCAAAAGCAGAGTGTGTTTCTTGTAAGGTGAGCTAGTGTTTTTTTTTCCCAGTTATAAATGGAGTTGAATCACATGCAGTTTCTGGCACTATGAGCAAGAGTTGTTTTCTGCTAAGAAGAGTCACTATTGCGCTCCCATTGCCATACACAGTACAAATAGCGCTTGCGTCTGTTCCTAGCAAGTACAGTGAATTGGACTGAAGAGAAGCTACCGTTCTTGTCAGTTTCCTAAGCAGAGTTGAATTAGATAGGGCCCGAGTGTAGGAAGCACAGTTCTTTTGTTCTGAACAAGCTCACTCTTCTGGCCCTGTAGGAAACACAGTAGAGTAGAAGAGTGCTCTTTTCTCAAAAGCTTAGTGTGTTTCTTGTAAATCCAGCTAGTGTTTGATTCCCAGTATTAATGGAGTTGAATGACATAGAGTTTCTGGTCCTAAGAGCAAGAGTTGTTTTCTGGTTAGAAGAGTCACTATTCTGCTCTATTGCCATACACAGTCAAAATAGCACTCACGTCTGTTCCCATAAATTACAGTGTATTGGACTGAAGAGAAGCTACTGTTCTTGTCAGTTTCCTAAGCACAGTTGAACTAGATATAGCCCGTGTGTGTAGAAAGCACAGTTCTCTTGTTCTTAGCAAGCTCAATGTTGTATCCCTATAAGAAACACAGTAGAGTAGAAGAGTGCTCTTTTCTCAAAAACAGAGTGTATTTCTTGTGAGGCGAGCTAGTGTTTGATTCCCAGTCATACATGGAGTTGAATCACATGCAGTTTCTGGTCCTAGGAGCAAGAGTTTTTTTCTGGTAAGAAGAGTGACTATTGTGCTCCCATTGCCATACACAGTGCAAATAGCAATCACGTCTGTTCGGAGCAAATACAGTGTTTTGGACTGAAGAGAAGCTACTGTTCTTCTCATTTTCCTAAGCAGAGTTGAACTAGATATGGCCCGTGTGTAGAAAGCACTGTTCTTTTGTTCTGAGCAAGCTCACTGTTCTGGCCCTATATGAAACCCAGTAGAGTTGAAGAGTGCTCTTTTCTCAAAAACAGAGTGTGTTTCTTGTAAGTAGAGCTACTGTTTGTTTCCCTATCATAAATAGAGTTGAATGACATGCAGTTACTGGTCCTACAAGCAAGAGTTTTTTCTGCTAACAAGAGTCACTATTGTGCTCCCATTGACATACACAGTACAAATAGCACTCGCATCTGTTCCCATCAAGTACAGTTTATTGGACTGAAAAGAGGATCCTGTTTTTGCCAGTTTCCTAAGCAGAATTGAAATAGATATGGCCCGTGTGTAGGATGCACAGATCTTTTGTTCTGAGCAAGCTCACTGATCGGGCTCTACAGGAAACACAGTAGAGTAGAAGAGTGCTCTTTTCTAAAAAGCAGAGTGTGTTTCTTGTAAATAGAGCTAGTTGTTGTTTCCCAGTCATAAATGGAGTTGAATCACATGCAGTTTCTAGTCCTATGAGCAAGAGTTGTTTTCTGGTAAGAAGAGTCACTATTGTGCTCCCATTGCCATACACAGTATAAATAGCACTCGCGTATGTTCCCAGCAATTACAGTGTTTTGGACTGAAGAGAAGCTACTGTTCTTGTCAGTTTCCTAAAAGAGTTGAACTAGATATGGAAGGTGTGAAGGAAGCACAGTTGTTTTGTTCTGAGCAAGCTCACTGTTCTGGCACTATAGGAAAAACAATAGAGTAGAAGAGTGCTCTTTTGTCAAAAGCAGAGTGTGTTTCTTGTAAGGCGAGCAAGCGTTTGTTTCCAAGTCATGAATGAGGTTGAATCACATGCAGTTTCTGGTCCTACAAGCAAGAGTTGTTTTCTGCTAGGAAGAGTCACTATTGCACTCCCATTGCCGTACACTTTGCAAATAGTACTCGCATCTGTTCTCAGCAAGTACAGTGTTTTGGACTGAAGAGAATCTACCGTTCTTGTCAGTTTCCTAAGCAGAGTTGAACTAGATAGGGCCCGTGTGTGTAGGAAGCACAGTTCTTTTGTTCTGAGCAAGCTCACTATTCTGGCCCTATAGGAAACACAGTAGAGTAGAAGAGCGCTCTTTTCTCATAAACAGGGTGTGTTTCTTGTAAGGCGAGCAAGAGTTTGTTTCCCAGTCATGAATGGCTTTGAATCACATGCAGTTTCTGGTCCTAAGATCAAGAGTTGTTTTTTGCTAAGAAGTGTCACTATTGTGCTCCCATTGCCATACACAGTGCAAATAGCACTCACATCTGTTCCAAGCAAGTACAGTGTATTGGACTGAAGAGAAGCTACTGTTCTTGTGAGTTTCCTGAGCAGAGTTGATTTAGATATGGCTCGTGTGTGTAGGAAGCACAGTTCATTTGTTCTGAGCAAGCTCACTGTTCTGGCCCTATAGGAAACACAGTAGAGTAGAGAGTGCTCTTTTCTCAAAAGCAGAGTATGTTTTTTGTAAGGGTAGCTAGAGTTTGTTTCCCAGTCATATATGGAGTTGAATCACATGCAGTTTCTGGTCCTACAAGCAAGAGATGTTTTCTGCTAGGAAGAGTCACTATTGCACTCCCATTGCCATACACATTGCAAATAGCACTCACATCTGTTCTCAGCAAGTACAGTGTTTGGGAGTGAAGAGAAACTACTGTTCTTGTCAGTTTCCTAAGCAGAGTTGAACTATATAGGGCCCGTGTGTGTAGGAAGCACAGTTCTTTTGCTCTGAGCAAGATATTTGTTCTGGCCCCATAGGAAACACAGTAGAGTAGAAGAGTGCTCTTTTCTCAAAAGCAGAGTGTGTTTCTTGTAAATAGAGCTAGTGTTTGTTTCCCAGTCATAAATGGAGTTGAATGACATGCAGTTTCTGGTCCTACGATCAAGAGTTGTTTTCTGCTAAGAAGAGTCACTATTGCGCTCCCATTGCCATACACAGTGCAAAGAGCACTCGCATCAGTTCCCAGCAATTACAGTGTATTGGACTGAAGAGAAGCTACTGTTCTTGTGAGTTTCCTGAGCAGAGTTGATCTAGATATGGCTCGTGTGGAGGAAGCACAGTTCTTTTGTTCTGAGCAAGCTCACTCTTCTGGCCCTATAGGAAAAACAGTAGAGTAGAGAGCGCTCTTTTCTCAAAAGCAGAGTGTGTTTTTGTAAATCGAACTAGTATTTGTTTGCCAGTCAGAAATGGAGTTGAATCACATGCAGTTTCTGGTCCTACAAGCAAGAGTTGTTTTCTGGTAAGAAGAGTCACTATTGTGCTCCCATTGTCATACACAGTGCAAATAGCACTGGCGTCTATTCGCATCAAATACAGTGTATTGGACTGAAGAGAAGCTTCTGTTCTTGTCAGGTTCCTAAGCAGAGTTGAACTAGATAGTGCCCGAGTGTAGGAAGCACAGTTCTTTTGTTCTGAGCAAGCTCACTGTTCTGGCCTTGTAGGAAACACAGTAGAGTAGAAGAGTGCTCTTTTCTCAAAAGCTGAGTGTGTTTTTTGTAAGTCGAGCTAGTGTTTGTTTCCCAGTATTAATGGAGTTGAAGGACATAGAGTTTCTGGTCCTACAAGCAAGAGTTGTTTTCTGGTTAGAAGAGTCACTATTCTGCTCCAATTGCCATACACAGTGAAAATAGCACTCACGTCTGTTCCCATCAAGTACAGTGTATTGGACTGAAGAGAAGCTACTGTTCTTGTCAATTTCCTGAGCACAGTTGAACTAGGTATGGCCCGTGTGTGTAGGAAGCACAGTTCTTTTGTTCTGAGCAAGCTCACTGTTCTATCCCTATAAGAAACACAGTAGAGTAGAAGAGTGCTCTTTTCTCAAAAACAGAGTGTGTTTCTTGTAAGGCGAGCTAGTGTTTGTTTTCAAGTCATACATGGAGTTGAATCACATGCAGTTTCTGGTCCTACAAGCAAGAGTTGTTTTCTGGTAAGAAGAGTCAATATTGTGCTCCCATTGCCATACACAATGCAAACAGCACTCGCGTCTGTTCCCATCAAGTACAGTGTTTTGGAATGAAGAGAAGCTACTGTTTTGTCACGTTCCTAAGCAGAGTTAAACTAGATATGTCCCGTGTGTGTAGAAATCACAGTTCTTTTGTTCTGAGTAAGCTCACTGTTCTGGCCCTATAGGAAACACAGTAGAGTTGAAGAGTTCTCTTTTCTCAAAAACAGAGTGTGTTTCTTGTAAGGGTAGCTAGTGTTTCTTTCCCAGTCATATATGGAGTTCAATCACATGCCGTTTCTGGTCCTACAAGCAAGAGTTGTTTTCTGCTAGGAAGAGTCACTATTGCACTCCCATTGCCATACACATTGCAAATAGCACTCGCATCTGTTCTCAGCAAGTACAGTGTCTTGGACTGAAGAGAATCTACCATTCTTGTCAGTTTCCTAAGCAGAGTTGAACTAGATAGGGCCCGTGTGTGTAGGAAACACTGTTCTTTTGTTCTGAGCAAGCTCACTGTTCTATCCCTATAGGAAACACAGTAGAGTAGAAGAGCGCTCTTTTCTCATAAACAGAGAGTGTTTCTTGTAACTCAAGCAAGTGTTTGTTTCCCGGTCATAAATGAAGTTGAATCACATGCAGTTTCTGGTCCTAAAAGCAAGAGTTGTTTTCTGCTAAGAAGAGTCACTATTGCGCTCCCAATGCCATAAACGGTGCAAATAGCACTTGCGTCTGTTCCCAACAAGTACAGTTTATTGGACTGATGAGAAGATACTATTCTTGTCAGTTTCTGAAGCAGAGTTGAACTAGATATGGCCCGTATATGTAGGAAGCACAGTTCTTTTGTTCTGAACAAGCTCACTGTTCTTACCCTATAGGAAACACTGTAGAGTAGAAGAGTGCTCTTTTTTCAAAAGCAGAATGTGTTTCTTGTAAGGCGAGCGAGAGTTTGTTTCCCAGTCATGAATGGCTTTGAATCACATGCGGTTTCTGGTCCTACGATCAAGAGTTGTTTTTTGCTAAGAAATGTCACTATTGTGCTCCCATTGCCATTCACAGTGCAAATAGCACTCACATCTGTTCCAAGCAAGTACAGTGTATTGGACTGAAGAGAAGCTACTGTTCTTGTGAGTTTCCTGAGCAGAGTTGATTTAGATATGGCTCGTGTGTGTAGGAAGCACAGTTCTTTTGTTCTAAGCAAGCTCACTGTTCTGGCTCTATAGGAAACACAGTAGAGTAGAGAGTGATCTTTTCTCAAAAGCAGAGTATGTTTTTTGTAAGGGTAGCTAGTGTTTGATTCCCAGTCATATATGGAGTTGAATCACATCCAGTTTCTGGTTCTACAAGCAAGAGTTGTTTTCTGCTAGGAAGAGTCACTATTGCACTCCCATTGCCATACACACTGCAAATAGCACTCACATCTGTTCTCAGCAAGTACAGTGTTTGGGAGTGAAGAGAAACTACTGTTCTTTTAGTTTCCTAAGCAGAGTTGAACTATATAGGGCCCGAGTGTGTAGGAAGCACAGTTCTTTTGCTCTGAGCAAGATATTTTTTCTGGCCCCATAGGAAACACAGTAGAGTTGAAGAGTGCTCTTTTCTCAAAAGCAGAGTGTGTTTCTTGTAAATAGAGCTAGTGTTTGTTTCCCAGTCATAAATGGAGTTGAATGACATGCATTTTCTGGTCCTACGATCAAGAGTTGTTTTCTGCTAAGAAGAGTCACTATTGCGCTCCCATTGCCATACACAGTGCAAAGAGCACTCGCGTCTGTTCCCAGCAAGTACAGTGTATTGGACTGAAGAGAAGCTACTGTTCTTGTGAGTTTCCTGAGCAGAGTTGATCTAGATATGGCTCGTGTGGAGGAAGCACAGTTCTTTTCTTCTGAGCAAGCTCACTCTTCTGTCCCTATAGGAAACACAGTAGAGTAGAGAGTGCTCTTTTCTCAAAAGCAGAGTGTGTTTCTTGTAAAACGAGCTAGTTTTTGTTTCCCAGTCAGAAATGGAGTTGAGTCACATGCAGTTTCTGGTCCTACAAGCAAGAGTTGTTTTCTGGTAAGAAGAATCACTATTGCACTCCCATTGCCATACACTTTGCAAATAGCACTGGCGTCTGTTCGCATCAAATACAGTGTATTGGACTGAAGAGAAGCTTCTGTTCTTGTCACTTTCCTAAGCAGAGTTGAACTAGATAGTGCCCGGGTGTAGGAAGCACAGTTCATTTGTTCTCAGAAAGCTCACTGTTATGGCCCTGAAGGAAACACAGTAGAGTAGAAGAGTGCTCTTTTCTCAAAAGTTGAGTGTGTTTCTTGTAAGTCGAGATAGTGTTTGTTTCCCAGTATTAATGGAGTTGAATGACATAGAGTTTCTGGTCCTACGAGAAAGAGTTGTTTTCTGGTTAGAAGAGTCACTATTCTGCTCTCAATGCTATACACAGGGCAAATAGCACTCACATCTGTTCTCATCAAGTACAGTGTATTGGACTGAAGAGAAGCTACTGCTCTTGTCAGTTTCCTGAGCACAGTTGAACTAGATATGGCCCTTGCGTGTAGGAAGCACAGTTCTTTTGTTCTGAGCAAGCTAACTGTTCTATCTCTATAAGAAACACGGTAGAGTAGAAGAGTGCTCTTTTCTCAAAAACAGAGTGTGTTTCTTGTAAGGCGAGCTAGTGTTTGTTTCCCAGTCATACATGGAGTTGAATCACATGCAGTTTCTGGTCCTAGGAGCAAGAGATGTTTACTGGTAAGAAGAGTCAGTATTGTGCTCCCATTGCCATACACAGTGCAAATAGCACTCACGTCTGTTCCCATCAAGTACAGTGTTTTGGAATGAAGAGAAGCTACTGTTTTGTCACGTTCCTAAGCAGAGTTGAACTAGATATGGTCCGTGTGTGTAGAAATCACAGTTCTTTTGTTCTCAGCTAGCTCACTGTTCTGGCCCTATAGGAAACACAGTAGAGTTGAAGAGTTCTCTTTTCTCAAACACAGAGTGTATTTCTTGTAAGTCGAGCTAGTGTTTGTTTCCTGGTCATAATTGGAGTTGAATGACATGCAGTTTCTGGTCCTACAAGTTAGAGTTGTTTTCTGCTAAGACGAGTCACTATTGTTCTCCCATTGCCATACACAGTGCAAATTGCACTCGCATCTGTTCCCATCACGTACAGTTTATTGGACTGAAGAGAGGATACTGATTTTGTCAGTTTCCTAAGCAAAATTGAACTAGATATGGCCCGTGTGTATGAAGCACAGTTCGTTTGTTCTGAGCAAGCCCTCTGTTCTGGCCCAATAGGAAACACAATAGTGTAGAAGAGTGCTCTTTTCTCAAAAGCAGAGTGTGTTTCTTGTAAGGCTAGCGAGCATTTGTTTCCCAGTTATGAAAGGAGTTGAATCACATGCAGTTTCTGGTCTTACGTGCAAGAGTTGTTTTCTGCTAAAAAGAGTCACTATTGTGCTCCCATTGCCATATACAGTGCAAATAGCACTCGCGTCTGTTTCCAGCAAGTACAGTGTTTTGGACTGAAGAGAAGCTACTGTTCTTATCAGTTTCCTGAGCAGAGTTGATCTAGATATGGCCATGTGTGTAGGAAGCACAATTCTTTTGTTCTGAGCAAGCTCAATGTTTTGGCCCTATAGGAAACACAGTAGAGTAGAAGAGTGCTCTTTTCTCAAAAAACAGAGTGTATTTCTTCTAAGTCGAGCTAGTGTTTGTTTCCCAGTCATAAATGGAGTTGAATGACATGCAGTTTCTGGTCCTACAAGCAAGAATTGTTTTCTGCCAAGAAGAGTCACTATTGTGCTACCATTGCCATACACAGTGCAAATAGCTCTTGCTTCTCTTCCCATCAAGTACAGTTTATTGGACTGAAGAAAAGATACTATTCTTGTAGGTTTCTGAAGCAGAGTTGAACTAGATATGTCCCGTGTATGTAAGAAGCACAGTTCTTTTGTTCTGTGCAAGCTCACTGTTCTGATCCTATAGGAAACACAGTAGAGTAGAAGAGTGCTCTTTTCTCAAAAGCAGAGTGTGTTTCTTATAAAGTGAGCTAGTGTTTGTTTCGCATTCATAAATGGAGTTGAATCACATGCAATTTCTGGTCCTACGAGGAAGAGATGTTTTCTGGTAAGAAGAGTCACTTTTGTGCTCCCATTGCCATACACAGTGCAAAAAGCACTCACGTCTGTTCCCAACAAGTACAGTATTTGGACTGAAGAGAAGCTACTGTTCTTGTCATTTTCTTGAGCAGAGTTGAACAAGATATGGCCCATGTGTTTAGGAAGCAGAGTTATTTTGTTCTGAGTAAGCTCACTGTTCTGGCCCTATATGAAACACAATAGAGTAGATGAGTGCTCCTTTTTCAAAATTAGAGTGTGTTTCTTGTAATGCGAGCTAGTATTTCTGTTCCATTCATAAATGGAGTTGAATCATATGCAGTTTCTGTTCCTATGAGAAAGAGTTATTTTCTGCAAAGAAGAGTCACTATTGTGTTCCCATTGCCATACACAGTGTAAATAGCACTCGCATCTGTTCCCAGCAAGTACAGTGTATTGGTCTAAATAGAAGCTACTGTTCTTGTCAGTTTCCTGAGCAGAGTTGAATTAGATATGGCCCGTGTGTGAAAAGCACAGTTCTTTTGTTCTGAACAAGCTCTCTGTTCTGGTCTTTAAGAAACACAGTAGAGTAGAAGAGTGCTCTTTTCTCAAAAGCAGAGTGTGTTTCTTGTAAGGCGAGCTAGTGTTTGTTTCCAATTCATAAATGAAGTTGAATCACATGCAGTTTCTGGTCTTACAAGGAATAGTTGTTTTCTGGTAAGAAGATTCACTATTGCGCTCCCATTGCTATACACAGTGCAAATAGCACTTGTGTCTGTTCCCAGCAAGAACAGTGTTATAGACTGAAGAGAGGCTACTGTTCTTGTCTGTTTCCTAAGCAGAGTTGAACTAGATATGGCTCCTGTGTTTAGGAAGCACAGTTATTTTGTTCTGAGCAAGGTCACTCTTGTGGTCCTGTAGGAAACACAGTAGAGTAGAAGAGTGCTCTTTTCTCAAAAGCAGAGTGTGTTTCTTGTAAAGCAAGCTAATTTTTGTTTCCTATTCATAAATGGAGTTGAACCACATGCAGTTTCTTGTCCTACGAGCAAGAGTTGTTTTCTGGTAAGAAGAGTCACTATTGTGCTCCCATTACCATACACAGTGCAAAAAGCACTCACGTCTGTTCCCAGCAAGTACAGTATATTGACTGAAGAGAAGCTACTGTTCCTGTCAATTTCCTGAGCAGAGTTGAACAAGATATGGCCCATGTGTGTAGGAAGCACAGTTCTTTTGTTCTGAGCAAGCTCACTGTTCTGGCCCTATATAAAACACAATATTGTAGAAGAGTGCTCTTTTCTCAATAGCTGAGTGTGTTTCTTGTAAGGAGAGCTAGTATTTCTGTCCCATTCATAAATGGAGTTGAATCATATGCAGTTTCTGTTCCCTGAGCAAGAGTTTTTTTGTGCAAAGAAGAGGCACTATTGTGCTCCCATTGTCATACAGATCAAATAGCACTCGCATCTCTTCCCAGCAAGTACAGGGTATTGGACTAAATAGAAGCTACTGTTCTTGTCAGTGTCTTAAGCAGAGTGAGCTAGATATGGCCTGTGTGTGTAGGAAGCACAGTTCTTTTGTTCTGAGCAAGCTCACTGTTCTGGCCCTATAGGAAACACAGTGGAGTAGAAAAGTACTCTTTTCTCAAAAACAGAGTGTGATTCTTATAAGGCGAGCTAGTGTTTGTTCCTATTTATATATGAAGTTGAATCACATGCACTTTCTGGTCCTACGAGCAACAGTTGTTTTCTGGTAAGAAGAGTCACTATTGTGCTCCCACTGCCATACACAGTGCAAATAGCACTCGCGTCTGTTCCGAACAAGTACAGTACTTGCACTGAAGAGAAGATACTGTTCTTGTCAGTTTCCTGAACAGAGTTTAACTAAATATGGCCCATGTGTGCAGGAAGCACAGTTCTTTTGTTCTGAGCAAGCCCGCTCTTCTGGCCCTATAGGAAACACAGTAGAGTAGAAGAGTGCTCTATTTTCAAAAGCTGAGTGTGTTTCTTGTAAGGCGAGCTAGTGTTTGTTTCCCATTCATAAATAGAGTTGAATCCCATGCAGTTTCTGGTCCTACGAGCAAGAGTTGTTTTCTGGTAAGGAAAATCACTTTTTTACTCCCATTGCCATTATAAGTGCAAAGAGCACTCGCGTCTGTTCACATCAAGTACAGTGTTTTGGACTGAACAGAAACTAAGCTTTTGTCAGTTTCCTAATTGGAGTTGAAATAGATGCGGCCCGTGTGTAGGAACGACAGTTCTTTTGTTCTCAGCAAGCTCACTGTTCTGGCCCTATATAAACACAGTAGAGTAGAAGAGTGCTCTTTTCTCAAAAGCAGAGTGTGTTTCTTGTAAGGCGAAGTAGTGTTTGTTTTCCATTCATAAAAGAGATGAATCACATGCAGTTTCTGGTCCTATGAGCAAGAGTTGTTTTCTGGTAAGGAGAGGCACTACTGTGCTCCCATTGCCATACACAGTGTAAATAGCACTGGCGTCTGTTCCCAGCAAGTACAGTGTATTGTACTGAAGAGAAGCTACTGTTTTTTTGAGTTTCCTAAGCAGAGTTGAACTAGATTTGGCCCGTGTGTGTCAGAAGCACAGTTCTTTCTTTCTGAGCAAGCACTCTGTTCTGGCCCTATAGGAAACACAATCGAGTAAAAGAGTGCTCTTTTCTGAAAATCAGAGTATATTTTTGGTAAGGTGAGCTAGGGTTTGTTTCCCATTCATAAACGGAATTGAATCACATGCAGTTTCTGGTCCTACGAGCACTAGTTGTTTTAGGACAGGAAAGACACTATTGCGCTCCTGTTGCTATACACAGTGAAAATAGCACTGATCTCTGTTCCCAGCAAGTACAGTGTATTGGACTGAAGAAAAGCTACTGTTCTTGTCAGTTTCTTAAGCAGAGTTGAACTAGATATGGCCTGTGTGTGTAGGAAGCACAGTTCTTTTTTTCTGAGCAAGCTCATTGTTCTGCCCTATAGGAAACACAGTAGAGTAGAAGATGTTCTTTTCTCAAAAGCAGAATTTGTTTCTTGTAAGGCTAGCTAGTGTTTGTTTCCCATTCAAAAACGGTGTGGAATCACATGCAGTTTCTGGTCTTACAAGCAGGAGTTCTTTTCTGGTAAGGAAAGTCAGTATTGCCCTCCCATTGCCATACACAGTGCAAATGACACTCGAGTCGGTTCCCTACCAGTACAGTGTATTGGACTGAAGAGAAGCTTTTTTTATGTCAGTTTCCTGAGCAGAGTTGAACTAGATATGGCCCGTCTGTTTAGGAAGCACAGTTCTTTTGTTCTGAGCAAGCTCACTCTTCTGGCACTATAGGAAACACAGTAGAGTAGAATATTGCTCTTTTGTTAAAATCAGTGTATGTTTCTTATAAAGCCAGCTAGTGTATGTTTCCCATTCATAATCAGAGTTGAATCCCATCCAGTTTCTGGTCCTAAGAGCAAGAGTGGTTTTCTATTAAGAAAAGTCACTAGTGCGATCCCATTGCTATACACAGTGAAAATAGCACTTGTGTCTGTTCCCAGCAAATACAGTGTATTGGACTGAAGAGAAGTTACTGTTCTTGTCAGTTTCCTAAGCAGAGTTGAACTAGATATGGCCCTTGTGTGTAGGAAGCACAGTTCTTTTGCTCTGTGCAAGCTCATTGTTCTGGCTCTATAGGAAACACAGTAGAGTAGAAGTGTGCTCTTTTCTCAAAAGCAGAGTGTGTTTCTTGTAAGGCGAGCTGGTGATTATTTCCCATTCATATACGGAGTTGAATCCCAGGCAGTTTCTGGTCCTAAGAGCAAGAGTTGTTGTCTGGTAAGGAAAGTCGCTGTTGTGCTCCCATTGACATACACAGTGTAAATAGCACTCGCGTCTGTCCCCAGCAAGTACAGTGTGTTGGACTGAAAAGAAGCTACTTTTCTTATCAGTTTCCTAAGCAGAGTTGAAATAGATATAGACCATGTGTGTAGGAAGCAACGTTCTTTTGTTCTGAGCTTGCTCATTGTTGTAGCACTATAGGAAACTAAATAGTATAAAAGAGTGCTCTTTTCTCAAAAGCAGAGTTTTTCTTGTAAGGTGAGCTAGTGTTTGTTTCCCAGTCATAAATGGAGTTGAATAATATGCAGTTTCTGGTCCTACGAGCAAGAGTTGTTTTCTATTAAGGAAAGTCACTATTGAGCACCCATTGCCATACACAGTGCAAGTAGCACTACCTTCTGTTCCCAGCAAGTATAGTGTACTGGACTGCAGAGAAGCTTCTGTTCTTCTCAGTTTCCTAAGCAGAGTTGAAATAGATATGGCCCTTGTTTAGAAAGTACAGATCTTTGTTCTGAGCAAGCTCACCGTTCTGGCCCTATAGGAAACACAGTAGAGAAGAAGAGTGCTCTTTTCCCAAAAGCAGTGTTTGTTTCTTGTAAGGCGAGCTAGTGTTTGTTTCCCCTTCATAAACGGACTTGATTCACATGCAGTTTCTAGTCCTAAGAGCAAGAGTTGTTTTCTGGAAAGGAAAGTCACTATTGTGCTCCCTTTGCCATAAAGAGTGCAAATAGCACTCGCGTCTGTTTTCATCAAGTACAGTGTATTGCACTGAAGAGAAGCTACTGTTCTTGTCAGTTTCCTCAGCAGAGGTGAAAGAGATACGGCCCGTGTGTGTATGAATCTCAGTTCATTTGTTCTGAGCAAGCTCACTGTTCTGGCCCTATAGGAAATACAATAGATAAGAAGAGTGCTCTTTTCTCAAAATCAGAGTATGTTTGTTGTAAGGCGAGCTAGTGTTTGTTTCCCATTCATAAAGGGATTTGTATCATATTTAGTTTCTGGTCCTATGAGCGAGAGTTGTTTTCTGGTAAGAAGAGTCACTATAGCACTCCCATTGCTATACATAGTGAAAATGGCACTCGCCTCTGTTCCCAGCAAGTACAGTGTATTCGACTGAAGAGAAGCTACTGTCCTTGTCAGTTTCCTAAGCGGCGTTGAAACAGATATGGCATGTGTGTAGGAAGCACAGTTCTTTTGTTCTGAGCAAGCTCATATTTCTGGCCCTATATAAACACAGTAGAGTAGAAGAGTGTTCTTTTCTCAAAAGCAGAGTGTGTTTCTTGTAAGGCGAACTAGTGTTTGTTTTCCATTCATAAAAGAGATGAATCACATGCAGTTTCTGGTCCTAAGAGCAAGAGTTGTTTTCTGGTAAGGAAAGTCGCTGTTGTGCTCCCATTGACATACACAGTGTAAATAGCACTCGCGTCTGTCCCCAGCAAGTACAGTGTGTTGGACTGAAAAGAAGCTACTGTTCTTATCAGTTTCCTAAGCAGAGTTGAAATAGATATAGACCATGTGTGTAGGAAGCAACGTTCTTTTGTTCTGAGCTTGCTCATTGTTCTGGCCCTATAGGAAACTAAATAGTGTATAAGAGTGCTCTTTTCTCAAAAGCAGAGTGTTTCTTGCAAAGTGAGCTAGTGTTTGTTTCAGTTCATAAATGGAGTTGAATCACATGCAGTTTCTGCTCCTACTAGCAAGAGTTGTTTTCTATTAAAGAAAGTCACTATTGAGCACCCATTGCCATACACAGTGCAAGTAGCACTAGCGTCTGTTCCCAGCAAGTACAGTGTATTGGACTGAACAGAAGCTACTGTTCTTGTCAGTTTCCTAAGCAGAGTTGAACTAGATATGGCCTGTGTTTAGAAAGTACAGATCTTTGTTCTGAGCAAGCTCACCGTTCTGGCCCTATAGGAAACACAGTAGAGTAGAAGAGTGCTCTTTTCCCAAAAGCAGGGTTTGTTTCTTGTAAGGCGAGCTAGTCTTTGTTTCCCCTTCATAAATGGAGTTGAATCACATGCAGTTTCTAGTCCTAAGAGCAAGAGTTCTTTTCTGGTAAAGAAAATCACTATTGTGCTCCCTTTGCAATAAAAAGTGCAAATAGCACTCGCGTCTGTTCCCATCAAGTACAGTGTATTGCACTGAAGAGAAGCTACTATTCTTGTCAGTTTCCTTAGCAGAGTTGAACGAGATACGGCCTGTGTGTGTATGAATCTCAGTTCATTTGTTCTGAGCAAGCTCACTGTTCTGGCCCTATAGGAAACACAGTAGAGAAGAAGAGTGCTCTTTTCTCAAAAGCAGAGTGTGTTTTTTGTAAGGTGAGCTGATGTTTGTTTCCCATTCATAAACAGTGTGGAATCACATTCAGTTTCTGGTCCTACGAGCAAGAGTTGTTTTCTTGTATAAAGTCACTATTGTGCTCCCATTGCCGTACACAGTGCAAGTAGCACTCGTGTCTGTTCCCAACAAGTACAGTGTATTGGACTGCAGCGAGCTACTGTTCTTGTCAGTTTCCTAAGCAGAGATGAACTAGATATGGCCCATGTGCAGAAAGCACAGATCTTTTGCTCTCAGCATGCTCACTCTTCTGTCCCTATAGGATTCACAGTAGAGTAGAAGAGTGCTCTTTTCTCAAAAGCAGAGTTTGTTTCTTGTAAGGCGAGCTAGTGTTTGTTTCCCATTCATAAATGGATTTGTATCACATGCAGTTTCTGGTCCTACGAGCGAGAGTTGTTTTCTGCTAAGAAGAGTCATTATAGCGCTCCCATTTCTATACATAGTGAAAATGGCACTTGCCTCTGTTCCCAGCAAGTACAGTGTATTCGACTAAAGAGAAGCTACTGTCCTTGTCAGTTTCCTAAGCGGTGTTGAAATAGATATGGCATGTGTGTAGGAAGCACAGTTCTTTTCTTCTGAGCAAGCTCATTTCTCTGGCCCTATATAAACACAGTAGAGTAGATGAGTGCTCTTTTCTAAAAGCAGACTATGTATCTTGTAAGGCCAGCTAGTGTTTGTTTTCCATTCATAAAAAAGTTGAATCACATGCAGTTTCTTGTCCAACACGCAAGATTTTTTTTCTGGTAAAAAAATCACTGTTGCACTCCCATTGCCATACACAGAGCAAATAGCACTGCGTCTGTTCCCAGCAAGTGCAGTGTATTTGACTGAAGGGAAGTTACCATTTTTGTCAGTTTCCTAAGCTGATTTGAACTAGATTTGGCCCGTTTGTGTAGGAAGCAAAGTTCTTTTTTTCTGAGCATGCTCACTGTTCTGTCCCTATAGGAAACACAGAAGTATAGAGAGTGCTCTTTTCTCAAAAGCAGAGTGTGTTTCCTGTAAGTCTTGCTAGAGTTTGTTTCCCATTCATAAACAGAGTTGAATCACATGCAGTTTCTGGTCTTAGGAGCCTGAGTTGTTTTCTGCTAAGGAAAGTCACTATTGTGCTCCCATTGCCATAAAAAGTGCATATAGCACTCACCTCTGTTCCCAGCAAATACACTGTATTTATCTGAAGAGAAGCTACAGTTTTAGTCAGTTTCTTAAGCGCAATTGATCTAGATATGGCCTGAGGGTGTAGGAAGCAAAGTTCTTTTGTTCTGAGCAAGATCACTCTTCTGTCTCAATGGAAAAACAGTAGAGTAGAAGGGTGTTCTTTTCTCAAAAGCAGAGTATGTTTCTTGTAAGGCGAGTTAGTGTTTGTTTCCCCATTCCTAAATGGAGTTGCACCACAAGAGTTTTCTGGTCCTACGAGCAAGAGGTGTTTTCTGGTAAGGAAAGTCACTATTGCACTCCTATTGCCATGCACAGTGCAAATAGCACTCATGTTGGTTCCCAGCAAGTACACTGTATTGGACTGAAGAGAAGCTACTGTTCTTGTCAGGTTCTTAAGCAGAGTTGACCTAGATAAGGCCTGTGTGTATAGGAAGCAATGTTCTTTTTTTCTGTGCAAGCTCACTCTTCTGGCCTTATAGGAAACACAATAAAATAGAAGGTTGCTCTTTTCTCATAAGCCGAATTTGTTTCTTGTAAGGCGAGCTAGTGTTTGTTTTCCATTCATAAAAGAGTTGAATAACATGCAGTTTCTTGTCCTACGATCAAAATTTTTTTTCTGGTTAGGAAAGTTACTTTTACGCTCCCATTGCCATACACAGTGCAAATTTCACTCACTTCTTTTCCCACAAGTAGAGTGTATTGGTCTGAAGAGAAGCTACTGTTTCTGTCAGTTTCCTATGCAGAGTTGAAGTAGATTTGGCTCGTGTGTGTAGGAAGCACAGTTCTTTTGTTCTGAGCATGCTAACCATTTTGGTCTTATAAGAAAAACAGAAGTATAGAGAGTGCTCTTTTCTCTAAAGTAGAGTGTTTTTCTTGTAAGGCGAGCTATTGTTTGTTTCTGATTCACAAACGGAGTTGAATCACATGCAGTTTCTCTTCCTACGAGCAAGAGTTTTTTTCTGGTAAGGAAAGTCACTATTGCGTTCCCATTGCCATACACAATGCAACTAGAACTCGTGTCAGTTCCTAGCAAGTACAGTGTACTAGACTGAGAGAAGCTTTCTTTTTTCAGTATCCTGAGCATAGTTGAACTAGATATGGCCCTTGTGTTTAGGAAGCAGAGTTCTTTTGTTCTGAGCAAGCTCACTGTTGTGGCCCTATAGGAAACACAGTACAGTAGAAGAGTGATCTTTTCTCAAAAGCAGAGTGTGTTTCTTTTAAGACGAGCTAGTGTTTGTTTCCCATTCATTAACGTAGTTGAATCACATGCAGTTTTTGGTCCTACAAGCAACAGGTTTTTTTCTGGTAAGGAAAGTCACTATAGTGCACCCATTGCCATAAAAATTGGTAACAGCACTTGAGTCTGGTACCAGCATGTACAGTGTATTGGACTGAGGAGAAGCTACTGTTCTTGTCAGTTTCCTAAGCAGAGTTGAAATAGATTTGGCCCATGTGCGTAGGAAGAACAGATCTTTTGTTCTGAGCAAGCTCACTGTTCTGGCCCTATAAGAAAAAAAATAGTGTAGAAGAGTGCTGTGTTCTCAGATGCACAGTGTGTTTTGTGTAATGCGATCTAGTGTTTATTTCCTATTTTAAAAGGAGTTGAATCATATGCAGTTTCTGGTCCTACATGCAAGAGTTGTTTTCTGGTAAAGAAAGTCTATATGCGTACCCATTGCCATAAAACGTGCAAACAGCACTCGAGTCTGATACCAGCAAGTACAGTGTATTGAACTGAATAGAAGCCTCTGTTCTTGTCAGTTTCATTAGTAGAGTAGTACTAGATGTGGCCAGTCTGTGTAGGAATCACAGTTCTTTTGTTCTGAGCAAGCTCACTGTTCTGGCCCTACAGGAAACACACTAGAGTAGAGATTGCTCTTTTCTCAAAAGCAGAGTGTGTTTGTTGTAAGGCGAGCTAGTGTTTGTTTCCCATGCATAAACGGAGTTGAATCGCATGCAGTTTCTGGTCGTGCGAGCAAGAGTTGATTTCTTGTAAGGAAAGTCAATATTGTGCTGCCATTGCCATACACAGTGCAAATAGCACAGGCATCTGTTCCCAGCAAGTACAGTGTATTGGACTATAGAGAAACTACTCTTCTTGTCAGTTTCCTAAGCAGAGTTGAACAAGATGAGGCCCGTCTGTGTAGGAATCACAGTTCTTTTGTTCTGAGCAAGCTCACTGTTCTGGCCCTATCGAAAACACAGTAGAGTTGAGGAGTGCTCTTTTGTCAAAAGCAGAGTCTGTTTCTTGAAAGGCTATGTAGTGTTTGTTTCACATTCCTAAACGGAGTTGAATCCCATGAAGTTTCTGGTTCTATGAACTAGAGTTGTTTTCTGGTAAGGAAAGTCACTATTGCACTCCCTTTGCCATACATAGTGCAAGTAGTACTCGCGTATCTTCCCAGCAAGTATAGTGTATTGGACTGAAGAGAAGCTACTGTTCTTGTCAATTTCCTAAGCTGAGTTGAAGTAGAAATGGCCCGTGTGTGTAGGAAGCTAGGTTCTTTTTTTCTGTGCAAGCTCACTGTTCTGGCCCTATAAGAAACAAAGTAGAGTAGAAGAGTGCTGTGTTCTCAGATGCAGAGTGTTTCTTTTAAGGGGAGCTAGTATTTATTTCCTATTTTAAACGGAGTTGAATCATATGCAGTTTCTGGTCCTACATGTAAGAGTTGTTTTCTGGTAAGAAGAGTCACTATTTGTTCCCAATGCCATACACAGTGAAATAGCACTGGTGTCTGTTCCCAGCAAGTACATTGTATTGGACTGAAAAGAAACTACGTTTCTTGTCAGTTTCTGAAGCAGAGTTGTACTAGATATGGCCCGTGTGTGTAGGAAGCACAGTTCTTTTGTTCTGAGCAAGCTCACTGTTCTGGCACTATAGTGAACACAATAGAGTAGAAGTGTGCTCTTTTCTCAAAAGCAGAGTGTGTTTCTTTTAAGGCGATCTAGTGTTTGTTTCCCAGTCATAAATGGAGTTGAATCCCATGCAGTTTCTGGTTCTATGAGCAAGAGTTGTTTTCTGGTAAGTAAAGTCACTATTTTGCTCCCATTGCCATACAAGTGCAAGTAGCACTTGCGACTATTCCCAGCAAATACAGTGTATTGGACTGAAGAAAAGCTGCTGTTTTTGTCAATTTCCTAAGCAGAGTTGAACTACATATGGCCCGTGTGTGTAGGAAGCACAGTTCTTTTGTTCTGAGCAAGCTCACTGTTCTGGCCTTATAAGAAACAAAGTAGATTAGAAGAGTGCTGTTTTCTCAAATACAGAGTGTGTTTCTTGTAAGGCTAGCTAGTATTTGTTTCCCATTCATAAACGGAGTTGAATCATGTGAAGTTTCTTGTCCTTCGAGAAAGAGTTGTTTTATGGTAAGAAGTGTCACTATTGTGCTCCCATTGCCATAAAAAGTTCAAACAGCACTCAAGTCTGTTCCCAGCTAGTACAGTGTATTGGAATGAAGAGAAGCTACTGTTCTTGTCAGTTTCCTAAGCAGAGTTGAACTAGATTTGGCCCGAGTGTGTATCAAACACAGTTCTTTTGTTCTGTGCAAGCTCACTGTTCTGGCCATATAAGAATCAAAGTAGAGTAGAAGAGAGCTGTGTTCTCAAAGCAGAGTGTGTTTCTTGTAAGGCTAGCTAGTGTTTGTTTACCATTCTGAAACGGAGTTGAATCCCATGAAGTTTCTGTTTCTATGAGCAAGAGTTGATTTCTGGTAAGGAAAGTCAATACTGTGCTCCCATTTCCATACACTGTGCAAATAGCACAGGCATCTGTTCCCAGCAAGTACAGTGTATTGGACTATAGAGAAACTACTCTTCTTGTCAGTTTCCTAAGCAGAGTTGAACTAGATGAGGCCCGTCTGTGTAGGAATCACAGTTCTTTTGTTCTGAGCAAGCTCACTGTTCTGGCCCTATCGGAAATACAGTAGAGTTGAGGAGTGCTCTTTTCTCAAAAGCAGAGTCTGTTTTTTGAAAGGCTATGTGGTGTTTAATTCCATTCCTAAACGGAGTTGAATCCCATGGAGTTTCTGGTTCTATGAGCTAGAGTTGTTTTCTGGTAAGGAAAGACACTATTGCGCTCCCTTTGCCATACATAGTGCAAGTAGTACTCGCGTCTATTTCCAGCAAATACAGTGTATTGGACTGAAGAAAAGCTGCTATTTTTGTCAATTTCCTAAGCGGAGTTGAACTAGATATGGCCCGTGTGTGTAGGAAGCACAGTTCTTTTGTTCTGAGCAAGCTCATTGTTGTGGCCTTATAAGAAACAAAGTAGATTAGAAGAGTGCTGTTTTCTCAAATGCAGAGTGTGTTTCTTGTAAGGCTAGCTAGTATTTGTTTCCCATTCATAAACTGAGTTGAATCATATGAATTTTCTTGTCCTTCGAGAAAGAGTTGTTTTATGGTAGGAAGTGTCACTATTGCGCTCTCATTGCCATAAAAAGTGCAAACAGCACTAGAGTCTGTTCCCAGCTAGTACAGTGTATTGGAGTGAAGAGAAGCTACTGTTCTTGTCAGTTTCCTAAGCAGAGTTGAACAAGATTTGGCCCGAGTTTGTAACAAACACAGTTCTTGTGTTCTGTGCAAGCTCACTGTTCTGGCCATATAAGAAACAAAGTAGAGTAGAAGAGAGCTGTGTTCTCAAAGCAGAGTGTGTTTCTTGTAAGGCTAGCTAGTGTTTGTTTCCCATTCCTAAACACAGTTGAATCCCATGAAGTTTCTGTTTCTATGAGCAAGAGTTGATTTCTGGTAAGGAAAGTCAATATTGAGCTGCCATTGCCATACACAGTGCAAATAGCACAGGCATCTGTTCCCAGCAAGTACACTGTATTGGACTATAGAGAAACTACTCTTCTTGTCAGTTTCCTAAGCAGAGTTGAACTAGATGAGGCCCGTCTGTGTAGGAATCACAGTTCTTTTGTTCTGAGCAAGCTCACTGTTCTGGCCCTATAGAAAACACAGTAGAGAAGAGAGTGCTCTTTTCTCAAAAGTAGAGTTTGTTTTTTGTAAAGCGAGATAGTGTTTGTTTCCCATTCATAATCGGAGTTGAATCTCATGCAGTTTCTGGTCCTTCCAGCAAGAGTTATTTTCTGGTAACAAAAGTCATTATTGTGCTCCTATAGCCATACTCAGTGCAAATAGCACTCGCGTCTGTTCACAGGAAGTTCAGTGTATTGGACTGAAGAGAAGCTACTGTTCTTGTAGGTTTTTTTAGCAGAGTTGAACTAGATATGGCCCGTGTGTGTATTAAGAACAGTTCCTTTCTTCTGAGCAAGCTCACTGTTCTGGCCCTACGGAAACACATTAGAGTAGAAGAGTGCTCTTCTCAAAAGCAGAGTATGTTTCTTGTAAGGCGAGCTATTGTTTGTTTCCCATTCAAAAACCGATTTGAATCACATGCAGTTTCTGGTCCGATGAGCAAGAGTTTTTTTCTGGTAAGGAAAGTCACTATTGTGCTCCCATTACCATACACAGTGCAAATAGCACTTGCGTCTCTTCCCAGCAAGTACAGTGTATTGGACTGAAGAGAAGCTACTGTTCTTGTCAGTTTACTAAGCAGAGTTGCACTAGATATGTCCCGTGTGTGTAGGAAGCACAGTTCTTCTTCCGGTCTGAGTAAGCTCACTGTTCTGGCCCTATAGGAAAAACATTAGAGTAGGGAGTGCTCTTTTCTAAAAAGCAGAGTGTGTTTCTCATAAGGTGAGCTAGTGTTTGTTTCCCTTTCATAAACAGAGTTGAATTACATGCAGTTTCTGCTCCTACAATCAAGACTTTTTTTCTGGTAAGTAAAGTCACTATTGTGCTAGCATTGCCATACACAGTGCATATAGCACTCGTGTCTGTTCCCAACAAGTACACTGTATTGGACTGATGAGAAGCTGTTGTTCTTCTCAGATTCTAAAGCAGAGTTGAACTAGATATGGACTGTGTGTTTAGGAAGCACATTTATTTTGTTCCAGAGCAAGCTCACTGTTCTGACCCTATAGGCAACACAGTAGAGTAGAGAGTGTTCTTTTCTCAAAGGTAGATTGTGCTTCTCATAAGGGGAGCCAGTGTTTGTTTGCCATTCATAGACGGAATTGAATTATATGGAGATTCTGGTCCTCCGAGCAAGAGTTGTTTTCTGGTAAGGAAAGTCACTGTTGCGCTCCCATTGCCATACACAGTGCAAGTAGCACTTGCGTGTATTCCCAGGTAGTACAGTGTATTGGACTGAAGAAAAACTACTGTTCTTGTCAGTTTCCTAAGCAGAGTTGAACTAGATATGGCCTGCGTGTGTAGGAAGCACAGTTCTTTTGTTCTTAGCAAGTTCACTCTTCTGGCACTGTAGGAAAACAGTAGAGTAGAAGAGTGCTCTTTTCTCAAAGGCAGAGTGTGTTTCTTGTAAGGTGAACCAGTGTTTGTTTCCCATTCATAGACAGAGTTGAATTACATGCAAATTCTTGTCCTCTGAGCAAGAGTTGATTTCTGGTAAGGAAAGTCACTGTTGCACTCCCATTGCCATACACAGTGCAAGTGTATTGGACTGAAGAGAAACTACTGTTCTTGTCAGTTTCCTAAGCAGAGTTGAACTAGATATGACCCGTGTGTGTAGGAAGCACAGTTCTTTTGTTCTGAGCAAGCTCACTGTTCTGGCCCTATAAGAAACAAAGTAGAGTAGAAGAGTGCTCTTTTCTCAAAAGCAGAGTGTGTTTCATGTAAGGCAAGCTAGTGTTTGTTTCCCATTTATATACGGAGTTGAATCACAGGCAATTTCTGGTCCTATTATCAAGAGTTGTATTCTGGTAAGGAAAGACACTATTGCCCTAACATTGCAAAAAAAAGTGCAAAGAGCACTCTCGTCTATTCCCAGCAAGTACAGTGTATTGGATGAAGAGAAACTCCTGTTCTGATCAGATACGTAAGCAGAGATGAACTACATATGGCCTGTGTGTTTAGGACGCACAGTTAATTTGTTCGGAGCAAGCTCACTGTTCTGGCCCTATATGAAACACAGTAGTGTAGAGAGTGTTCTTTTCTCAAAACCAGAGTGTGTTTCTTGTAAGGCGAGCTAGTTTTTGTTTCCCATTCCTAAACGGGGTTGAATTACATGCAATTTTGGTCCGACGAGCAAGATTTGTTTTCTGGTAAGGAAAGTCACTATTGCGATCCCATTGCCATACACAGTGCAAGTAGCACTCGTGTCTGTTCCAAGCAAGTACAGTGTATTGGACTGAAGAGAAGCTAATGTTTTTGTCAGTTTCCTAAGCAGAGTTTAACTAGATATGGCCCGTGTGTGTAGGAAGCATATCTTTTGTTCTGAGCAAGGTCACTCTACTTGCCCTATAGGAAAAATTGTAGAGTAGAAGAGTGCTATTTTTTCTCAAAAGCAGAGTGTGTTTCTTGTAAGGCGAGCTAGTGTTTTTTTCCCATTCATAAATGGAGTTGAATCACAGGCAGTTTCTGGTCCTATGAATAAGAGTTGTTTTCTGGTAAGGAAAGACACTATTGTGTTCCCATTGCCATACACATTGCAAATAGCTCTAGCATCTCTTCCCAGGAAGTACAGTGTATTGGACTGAAGAGAAGCTACTGTTCTGGTCAGATTCCTTAGAAAAGTTGAACTAGATATGGCCCGTCTGTGTAGGAAGCACAGTTCTTTTCTTCTGAGCAAGCTCACTGTCCTGGTCCTATAGGAGTCACAGTAGAGTACAGGTGTGCTTTTTTCTCAAAAGCAGAGTGTGTTTCATGTAAGACAAGCTAGTGTTTGTTTCCCATTCATATACGGAGTTGAATCACAGGCAGTTTCTGTTCCTATGAGCAAGAGTTGTGTTCTGGTAAGGAATATCACTATTGCGCTACCATTGCATTAAAAATTGCAAAGAGCACTCGTGACTGTTCCCAGCAAGTACAGTGTATTGGACTGAAGAAAAGCACCTGTTCTTGTCAGATACCTAAGCAGAGTTGTACTAGATATGTCCCATGTGTTTAGCAAGCACAGTTCCTTTGTTCTGTGCAAGCTCACTGTTCTGGCACGATATAAAACACATTTGAGTACAGAGTGCTCTTTTCTCAAAACCAGAGTATGTTTCTTGTATGTTGAGCTAGTGTTTGTTTCCCATTCATAAACGGAGTTGAATTACATCCAGTTTCTGGTCCTATGAGTAAGACTTCTTTTCACGTAAGGAAAGTCACTCTTGTGATCCCTTTGCCTTACACAGTGCAAGTAGCACTCGTGTCTGTTGGCAGCAAGTACAGTGTATTGGACTGAAGAGAAGCTACTGTTCTAGTCAGTTTATTAATCAGAGTTGAACTAGATATGGCCCGTGTGTGTATGAAGCACAGTACTTTTGTTCTGAGCAAGCACACTCTTCTGGCCCTATAGGAAACACCGTAGAGCAGAAGAGTGCTCTTTTCTCAAAAGCAGAGTATGTTTCTTGTAAGGAGAGCTAGTGTTTGTTTCACAGTCATAAATGGAGTAGAATCACATGCAGTTTCTGGTCCTACGATCAAGAGTTGTTTTCTGGTAAGAAGAGTCACTATTGCGCTCCCATTGCCATACACTGTGCAAGTACCTCTGGCGTCTGTTCCCAGCAAGTACAGTGTATTGGACTGAAAAGAAGTTACTGTTCTTGTCAGTTTCCTAAGCAGAGTTGAACTAGATATGTCCCGTGTATGTAGGAAGCACAGTTCTTTTGTTCTGAGCAAGCTCACTCTTCTGGCCTTCTAGGAAACACAGTAGAGTAGAAGAGTGCTCTTTTCTCAAAAGCAGAGTGTGTTTCATGTAAGGCGAGGTAGTGTTTGTTTCCCATTCATATACGGAGTTGAATCACAGGCAGTTTCTGTTCCTACGAGCAAGAGTTGTGTTCTGGTAAGGAAAGTCACTATTGTGATACCATTTCCATAAAAAGTGCAAATACCACTCACATCTTTCCCAGCAAGAACAGTGTATTGGACTGAAGAGAAGCTCCTGTTTTTTTCAGATTCCTAAGCAGAGTTGAACTAGATATGGCCCTTGTGTATAGGAAGCACAGTTTGTTTGTTCTGAGCAAGCTCACTGTTCTGGCCCTATATGAAACACAGTAGAGTAGAGAGTGCTCTTTTCTCAAAACCAGAGTGTGTTTCTTGTAAGGCGAGCTAGTGTTTGCTTCCCATTCCTTAACAGAGTTGAATAACATGCAATTTCTGGTCCTATGACAAAGACTTGTTTTCTGGTAAGGAAAGTTATGATTTTGATCCTATTGCCATACACAGTGCAAGTAGCACTCGCGTCTTTTCCCAGGAAGTACAGTGTATTGTACTGAAGGCAAGCTACTGCTCTTGTCAGTTTCCTAAACAGAGTTGAACAAGATTTGGCCTGTGTGTGTAGGAAGCATAATTCTTGTGTTCTGAGCAATCTCACTCATCTGGCACTTTAGGAAACACTGTAGAGTAGAAGAGTGCTCTATTCTCAAAAGGAGAGTTTGTTTCTTATAAGACGAGCTAGTGTTTGTTTCCCATTGATAAATGGAGTTTAATCACATGCAGTTTCTGGTCCTACGAGCAATAGTTTTTTCCATTAAGGAAAGTCACTATTGTGCTTCCATTGCCACACACAGTGCAAATAGCACTTGTGTCTGTTCCCAGCAAGGACAGTGTACTGGAGTGAAAGAGAAGCTACTGTTTGTGTCAGTTTCCTAAGCGGAGTTGAACTAGATATGGCCCATGTGGTTAGGAAGCACAGTTCTTTTGTTCTGAGCAAGCTCACTGTTCTGGCGCTATAAGAAACACAGTAGAGTAGAAAAGTGGTCTTTTCTCAAAAGCAAAGTGTATTTCTTGTAAGGCGAGCCAGTGTTTGTTTCCCATTCATCAACGGAGTTGAGTCACATGCAGTTTCTTGTCCTATGAGCAAGAGTTGTTTTCGGGTAAGGAAAGTCAACATTTCGGTCCCATTGCCATACACAGTGCAAATAACCCTCGCGTCTGTTCCCAGCAAGTACATTGTATTGGACTGAAGAAAAGCTACTGTTCTTGTCAGTTTCCAAAGCAGAGTTGAACTAGATATGGCCCCTGTTGTTAGGAAGCACAGTTCTTTTGTTCTGAGCAAGCTTGCTGTTCTGGCCCTATAGGAAACAGAATAGCATAGAAGAGTTCTCTTTTTTCAAAAGTAGATTGTGTTTCTTGTAAGGCGAGCTAGAGTTTGTTTCCCTTTCAAAAACGTAGTTGAATTACATACAGTTTCTAGTCCTAAGAGCAAGAGTTGTTTTCTGATAAAGAAAGTCACTACAGCGCTCTCTTTGCCATACACAGTGCAAATAGCACTCTCGTCTGTTCCCAGCAAGTACAGTGTATTGGACTGAAGAGAAGCTACAGTTCTTGACATTTTCCTAAGCAGTGTTGAACTAGATATGGCCCGTGTGTGTAGGAATCACAATTCCTTTTTCTGAGCAAGCTCATTCTTCTTGCCATATAGGAAACACAGAAGAGTAGAAGAGTGCACTTTTTTGAAAAGCAGATTGTGTTTCTTTGTAGGCGAGCTAGTGTTTATTTCCCATTCATAACTGGAGTTGAATCACATGCAGTTTCTGGTCCTATGTGCAAGAGTTGTTTTCTGGTAAGGAAAGACACTATTGTGTTCCCGTTGCCATACAGAGTATAAATAGCACTCGCATCTCTTCCCAGTAAGTACAGTGTATTGGACTGAAGAGAAGATGCTCTTCTTGTCATTTTCCTAAGCAGAGTTGAACTAGATATGGCTCTTGTGTGTAGGAAGCACAGTTCTTTTGTTCTGAGAAAGCTCACTGGTCTGGCCCAATTGGAAACACTGTAGAGTAGAAGAGTGCTCTTTTCTCAAAAGGAGAGTGTTTTTCTTGTAAGGCGATCTACTGTTTGTTTCCCATTCATAAAAAGCGTTGAATCACATGCAGTTTCTGGTTCTAGGAAGAAGTGTTGTTTTCTGACAAGGAAAGTCACTATAGGGCTCCCTTTGCCATATACAATTCAAATACCACTTGCATCTGTTCCCAGCAAGTACAGTGTTTTGGACTGAAGAGAAGCTACGGTTCTTGTCATTTAACTAAGCAGAGTTGAACTAGATATGGCCCATGAGTGTATGAAGCACAGTGTTTTTCTTCTGAGCAAGCTCACTGTTCAGGCCCTGTAGGAAACACAGAAGAGAAGAAGAGTGCACTTTTCTCAAAAGCAGAGAGTGTTTCTTGTAAGGCGATCTAGTGTTTGTTTTCAATTCAAAAAGTGAGTTGAAATACATGCAGTTTTTGGTCCTACAAGCAAGAGTTGTTTTCTGGTAAAAAAAAGTCACTATTGCAGTAGCATTTCCATAAACATTGCAAATCGCCCTCGCGTCTGTCTCAGTAAGTACAGTGTATTGGACAGAAGAGAAGCTACTGCTCTTGTCAGTTTCCTTAGCAGAATTGAACTAGATATGGCCCGTGTGTGTAGGAAGCACAGTTCTTTTGTTCTGTGCAAGCTCACTCTCCTGGCACTATAGGAAACACAGTAGAGTAGAAGAGTGCTGTTTTCTCAAAAGCAGAGTATGTTTCTTGTAAGGGGAGCTAATGTTTGTTTCCCATTAATAAAGGAAGTTGAATCACATGCTGTTTCTGGTCCTACAAGCAAGAGATGTTTTCTGGTAAAAAAAAAAAAGTCAGTATTGCGCTCCCAGGTCCATACAGAGTGCAAATAGCACTCGTGTCTGTTTCCAGCAAATACAGTGTATTGGACTGAAGAGAAGATACTGTTCTTGTCATTTTCCTAAGCAGAGTTGAACTAGATATGGCCCATGTGTGTAGGAAGCACAATTTATTGTTCTGAGCAAGCTCACTGGTCTGGCACTATAGGAAACACAGTAGAGTAGAAGAGTGCTCTTTTCTCAAAAGCAGACTATGTTTCTTGTAAGGTGAGCTAGTGTTTGTTTCCCATTCGTAAACAGAGTTGAGTCACATGCAGTTTCTGATCCTATGAACAAGAGTTGTTTTCTGGTAAGGAAAGTCACTATAGCGCTCCCTTTGTCATACACAGTGCTAATAGCACTCGTGTTTTTTCCCAGCATGTACAGTGTATTGGACTGAAGAGAAGCTACTTTTCTGTCAGTTTCCTATGCAGAGTTGAACTAGATATGGCCCGTGTGTGTAGGAAGCACAGTTCTTTTGTTCTGAGCAAGCTCACTGTTCTGGTGCTATAAAAAACACAGTAGAGTAGAAAAGTGGTCTTTTCTCAAAAGCAATGTGTGTTTCTTGTAAGGGGAGCTAGTGTTTGTTTCCCATTCATCAACGGAGTGGAATCACATGCAGTTTCTTGTCCTACAAGCAAGAGTTGTTTTCTGGTAAGGAAAGTCATCATTTCGCTCCCATTGCCATAGACAGTGCAAATAACCCGCGCGTCTGTTCCCAGCAAGTACATTGTATTGGACTGAAGAAAAGCTACTGTTCTTGTCAGTTTCCAAAGCAGAGTTGAACTAGATATGGCCCATGTGGTTAGGAAGCACAGTTCTTTTGTTCTGAGCAAGCTCGCTGTTCTGGCCCTATAGGAAACAGAGTAGCGTAGAAGAGTGCTCTTTTCTCAAAAGCAGATTGTGTTTCTTGTAAGGCGAGCTAGAGTTTGTTTCCCTTTCAAAAACGTAGTTGAATTACATGCAGTTTCTAGTCCTAAGTGCAAGAGTTGTTTTCTGATAAAGAAAGTCACTACAGAGCTCTCTTTGCCATACACAGTGCAAATAGCACTCTCGTCTTTTCCCAGCAAGTACAGTGTATTGGACTGAAGAGAAGCTACAGTTCTTGACATTTTCCTAAGCAGTGTTGAACTAGATATGGCCCGTGTATGTAGGAATCACAATTCTTTTTTCTGAGCAAGCTCACTCTTCTTGCCGTATAGGAAACACAGTAGAGTAGAAGAGTGCTCTTTTGATAAGCAGATTGTGTTCCTTGTAAGGCGAGCTAGTGTTTGTTTCCCATTCATAACTGGTGTTGAATCACATGCAGTTTCTGGTCCTACGTGCAAGAGTTGTTCTGTGGTAAGGAAAGTCACTATTCTGTTCCCATTTCCATACAGAGTATATATAGCACTCGCATCTCTTCCCAGCAAGTACAATGTATTGGACTGAAGAGAAGATACTGTTCTTGTCATTTTCCTAAGCATAGTTGAACTAGATATGGCTCTTGTGTGTAGGAAGCACAGTTCTTTTATTCTGAGCTAGCTCACTTGTCTGGCCCAATTGGAAACACTGTAGAGTAGAAGAGTGCTCTTTTCTCAAAAGGAGAGAGTTTTTCTTGTAAGGCAATCTAGTGTTTGTTTCTCATTCATAAAAGGCATTGAATCACATGCAGTTTCTGGTCCTAGGAAGAAGAGTTATTTTCTGACAAGGAAAGTCACTATAGGGCTCCCTTTGCCATACACACTGCAAATAGCACTTGCGTCTGTTCCCAGCAAGTACAGTGTTTTGGACTGAAGAGAAGCTACGGTTCTTGTCATTCAACTAAGCAGAGTTGAACTAGATATGGCCCATGAGTGCAGGAAGCACAGTTTTTTTCTTCTGAGCAAGCTCACTGTTCAGGCCCTGTAGGAAACACAGAAGAGAAGAAGAGTGCACTTTTCTCAAAAGCAGAGAGTGTTTCTTGTAAGGCGATCTAGTGTTTGTTTCCAATTCATAAAGGGAGTTGAAATACATGCAGGTTTTGGTCCTACAAGCAAGAGTTGTTTTCTGGTAAAGAAAGTCACTATTGTGCTCCCTTTGCCATAAACAGAACAAATCGCCCTCGCGTCTGTTCCCAGTAAGTACAGTGTATTAGACAGACGAGAAGCTACTTCTCTTGTCAGCTTCCTAAGCAGCGTTGAACTAGATATGGACTGTGTGTGTAGGAAGCACAGTTCTTTTGTTCTGTGCAAGCTCACTCTCCTGGCACTATAGGAAACACAGTAGAGTAGAAGAGTGCTGTTTTCTCAAAAGCAGAGTATGTTTCTTATAAGGCGAGCTAGAGTTTGTTTCCCATTCAGAAACGGAGTTGAATCACATGCAGTTTTTGGTCCTACGAGCAACAGTTGTTTTCTAGTAAGGAAAGTCAATATTGGGCTCCCAGTTCCATACAGAGTGCAAATAGCACTCGTGTCTGTTTCCAGTAAATACAGTGTATTGGACTGAAGAGAAAATACTGTTCTTTTCATTTTCCTAAGCAAAGTTGAACTAGATATGGCTCTTGTGTGTAGGAAGCACAGTTATTTTGTTCTGAGCAATCTCACTGGTCTGGCACTATAGGAAACACAGTAGAGTAGAAGAGTGTTCTTTTCTCAAGAGCAGATTGTATTTAATGTAAGGGGAGCTAGTGTTTGTTTCCCATTCATAAACGGTGTTGAATCACATGCAGTTTCTGTTCTTACGAGAAGAGTTTTTTTCTGGTAAGGAAAGTCACTATAGCGATCCCATTACCACATACACTGGAAAAACACACGCATCTGTTCCCAAAAACTACAGTGTATGGACTGAAGTTAAGCTACTGTTCTTGTTAGTTTCCTATCAGAGTTGAACTTGATAAAGCCCGTGTGTGTAGGAAGCACTCTTCTTTTGTTATGAGCAAACACACTCTTCTGGCCCTATAGGAAACACAGTAGAGTAGAAGAGTGTTGTTTTCTCAAGAGCAGAGTGTGTACTTGTAAGCGAGCTAGTGTTTGTTTCCCATTCATAATTGGAGTTGAATCACATGCAGTTTCTGATCATACGAACAACAGTTGTTTTCTGGTTTAGGAAGGTCACTATTGCATTCCCATTGCAATATACAGTGCAAATAGCACTCGCATCTATTCCCAGCAAGTAGAGTGTATTAGACTTAAGAGAAGCTACTCTTCTTGTCAGTTTTCTAAGCAGAGTTTAACTAGATATTGCCCTTGTGTGTAGGAAGCACAGTTCTTTTGATCTTAGCTAGCTCACTGTTCTGGCCCTATAGGAAACACAGGAGAGTAGAAAAGTGCTCTTTTCTCAAAAGCAGAGTGTGTTTCTTGTAAGGCGAGCTAGCGTTTGTTTCCCAGTCCTAAACGGAGTTGAATCCCATGCAGTTTCTGGTCCTACGAGCAAGAGTTGTTTTATGCTAAGAAGAGTCACTATTGCGCTCCCATTGCCCGACACAGTGCAAATAGCACTCGCGTCTGTTCCCAGCAAGTACAGTGTAATGGACTGAAGAGAAGCTACTGTTCTTGTCATTTTCCTAAGCAGATTTGAACTAGATATGGCCCTTGTGTGTAGATTGCACAGTTCTTTTGTTCTGAGCAAGCTCACTCTTCTGGCCCAACAGGAAACACAGTAGAGTAGAAGAGTGCTCTTTTCTCAAAAGCAGAGTGTGGATCTTGTAAGGAGAGCTAGTGTTTGTTTCACATTCTTAAACGGTGTTGAATCACATGCAGTTTCTGCTCCTACGAGCAAGAGTTTTTTTCTGTTGAGGAATGTCACTATTTTGCTCCCAGTTCCATACAGATTGCAAATAGCACTCGTGTCTGTTCTCAGCACGAAGAGTATATTGGACTGAAGACTAGCTACTGTTGTTGTCAGTTTCCTAAGCAGAGTTGAACTAGATATGGCCCGTGTGTGTAGGAAGCACAGTTCTTTCATTCTGAGCAAGGTTGCTTTTCATGCCCTGTAGGAAACAGAGTAGAGTAGAAGAGTGCTCTTTTCTCAAAAACAGAGTGTGTTTCATATATGGCGAGCTGTTGTTTGTTTCTCATTCATAAGTGGACTTGAATTAAATGTAGTTTCTGGTCCTAGGAGCAAGAATTGTTTTCCTCTAAGGAAAGTCACTATTGCACTCCCATTGTATTACACATTACAAATAGCACTCGCGTCTGTTCCCAGCAAGTACAGTGTATTGGATTGAAGAGAAGCTACTGTTTTTGTCAGTTTCCTAAGCAGAGTTGAACTAGATATGGCCCATGAGTGTAGGAAGCAAATTTCTTTTATTCTGAGCAAGCTCACGGTTCTGGCCCTATAGGATACACAGTAGAGTAGAAGAGTGCTATTTTCTCAAAAGCAGAATGTGTTTCTTGTAAGGCCAACTAGTGTTTGTTTCCGTTTCATAAATGGAGTTGAATCAAATGCAGTTTCTGGTCCTATGTGGAAGATTTTTTTCCTGGTAAGGTAAGTCACTATTGCACTCCCACTGTCATACACTGTGCAAATAGGACTCACATCTCTTCCCAGCAAGTACAGTGTATTGGACTGAAGAGAAGCTCCTGTTCTTGTCAGTTTCCTAAGCAGAGATGAACATGATATGGCCCGTGTGGAGGAAGCACAGTTCATTTGTTCTGCGCAAGCTTACTGTTCTGGCCCTGTAGGAAACACAGTACAGTAGAAGAGTGCCATTTTCTCAAAAGCAGAGTGTGTTTCTTCTAAGGCGAACTTGTCTTTGTTTCCCACTCAAAATGAAGTTGAATCACATGCACTTTCTGGTCCTAAGAGCAATAGTTGTTTTCTGGTCAGGAAAGTCACTATTGTGCTCCCATTGCCATACAGATTGCAAACAGCACTTGTGTCTGTTCCCAGCAAGTACAGTGTATTGGACTGAAGAGAAGGTAGTTTTCTTGTCAAATTCCTAAGCAGAGTTGAACATAATTTGGCTCGTGTTTGTAGGAAGCACAGTTCATTTGTTCTGAGCAAGCTCACTCTTTGGCCCTATAGGAAACAGAGTAGAGTAGAAGTGTGCTCTTTTCTCAAAAGCAGAGTGTGTTTCTTGTAAGGTGAGCTAGAGTTTCTTTTGCATTCGTAAACAGAGTTGAATCACATGTAGTTTCTGGTCCTATGAGCAAGAAATGTTTTCCTGTATGGAAATTCACTACTGCGCTCCCATTGCAATACACAGTGCAAATAGCACTCGCGTCTGTTCCCAGCAAGTACAGTGTATTGTACTGAAGGGAAACTTCTGTTCTTGTCACTTTCAAAAGCAGAGTTGAATAAGATATGGCCCAGGTGTGTAGGAAGCACAGTAATTTTGTTTTGAGCAAGCTCACTGTTCTGGCCCTATAGGAAACACAGTAGAGTAGAAGAGTGCTCTTTTCTCAAAAGCAGAGTGTGTTTCTTGTAAGGTGAGCTAGTGTTTGTTTCCCATTCATAAACAGAGTTGAATCACATGCAGTTTCTGGTCCTACTACCAAGAGTTCTTTTCCGGTAAGGAAAGTCATTATCATGGCCCCATTGCCATTTATAGTGCAAATAGCACTCGTGCCTTTTCCCAGGAAGTACAGTGTATTGGACAGAAGAGAAGATACTGTTCTCGTCAGTTTCCTAAGCAGAGTTGAACTAGGCATGGCCCCTGTGTAGGAAGCACAGTTCTTTTGTTCTGAGCATGTTCACTCTTCTGGCGTTAATAGGAAACACATTAGAGAAGAAAATTGCTCTTTTCTGAAAAGTAGAGTGCGTTTCTTGTAAGGCGAGCTAGTGTTTGTTTTCCATTCATAAACGGAATTGATTCATGTGCTGTTTCTAGTCCTACGAGCAAGAGATTTTTTCTGTTAATGGAAGTCACGATTGCACTCCCATTGTCATACACAGTGCAAAGAGCACTCACGTGTGTTCCCAGAAAATACAGTGTATTGGACTGAAGAGAAGCTACTGTTCTTGTTAGTTTCTGAAGCAGAGTTGAACTAGATATAGAACGTGTGTGTAGGAAGCACAGTTCTTTTGTTCTGAGCAAGCTCGCTGTTCTGGCCCTTTGGAAAATCTCTAGAGTCGAAGAGTGCTCTTCTCTCAAAAGCAGAGTGTGTTTCATGTAAGGCGAGCTAGTATTTGTTTCCCATTCATAGACGGAGTTGAATCACATGCAGTTTCTTTTCCTACGAGCAAGAATTGTTTTCTGGTAAGGAAAGTCACTATTGTGCTCCCATTGCCATACACAGTTCAAATAGCACTCACGTCTGTTCCCAGAAAGTACAGTGTCTTGGACTGAAGAAAAGCTACTGTTCTGGTCAGTTTTTAAGCAGAGATGAAGCCAATATGACCCGTGTTTCGGAAGCACAGTTCTTTTTTTCGGAGCAAGCTCACTGGATTGGGATTTTGGAAACAGAATAGAGAAGAAGAGTGTTCTTTTCTCAAAAGCAGAGTGTTTTTCTTGAATGCCAAACTAGTGCTTTTTTCAAATTCATAAATGGAGTTGAATTTCATGCAGTTTCTGTTCCTATGAGCAAGAATTGTTTTCTGGTCAGGAAAGTCACTATTGTGCTCCCATTGCCATACACAGTGCAAATAGCACTTGCGTCTGTTCAAAGCAAATACTGTGTATTGGACTGAAGAGAAGGTACTGTTCTTGTCAGTTTCCTAAGCAGAGATGAACTCGGTATGGCCCGTGTGTGTAGGAAGCACAGTTCTTTTGTTTTAAACAAGCTCACTCTTCTGGCCCTATGGAAACACAGTATATTAGAAGAGTGCTCTTTTCTCAAAAGCAGAGCGTGTTTCTTAGAAGGCGATCGAGTGTTTGTTTCCCATTCTCAAACGGAGTTGAATCACATGCAATTTCTGGTCCTACGAGGAAGTGTTCTTTTCTGGTAAGAAAAGTCACTATTGTGCTCCAATTGCCGTACACAGTGCAAATAGCATTCGCCTCTGTTCCCAGCAAGTACTGTGTACTTGACTGAAGAGGAGCTACTGTTCTTGTCAGTTTCCTAAGCAGAGTTGAACTAGATATGGCCCATGTGTGTAGGAAGCACAGTTCTTTTGTTCTGAGCAAGCTCACTGTTCTGGACCTTTGGAAACACGGTAGAGTCGAAGAGTGCTCTTTTCTCAAAAGCAGAGTGTCTTTCTTGTAAGGCAATCTAGTGTTTGTTTCCCATTCATAAACGGAGTTGAATCAACAGCAGTTTCTGGCTCTACCAGCAAGAGTTGTTTTCTGGAAAGGAAAGTCACTGTTATGATCCCATTGCCATATATAGTGCAAATAGCACTTGCGTCTGTTTCTAGCAAGTACAGTGTATTCTACTGAAGAGAAGCCACTGTTCTTGTCAGTTTCATAAACAGATTTTAATTAGATATTTCCCGTGTATGTACGAGGCACAGTTCTTTAGTTCTGTGCAAGCTCACTGTTCTGGCACTATAGGAAACAGAGTAGAGTAGAAGAGTGCTCTTTTCTCAAAAGCAGAGTGTGTATTTTATAAGGCGAGCTAGAGTGTGTTTCCTATTCATAAAAGGAGTTGAATCACATGCAGTTTCTGGTCCTACGAGCAAGAGTAGTTTTTGGTCAGGAAAATCACTATTGCACTCCCATTGCCATACATAGTACAAATAGGACTTGGGTCTGTTCCCAGCAAATACAGTGTATTGGACTGAAGAGAAACTACTGTTCTTGTCTGTTTCCTAAGCAGAGTTGAACAGAATATGGCCCGTGTTAGTAGGAAGCACAGTTCATTTATTCTGAGCAAGCACACTTTTCTGGCCCTATAGGAAACACAGTAGAGTAGAAGAGTTCTCTTTTCTCAAAAGCAGATTGAATTTCTTGTAGGCTAGCTAGTGTATATTTCCCTTTCATAAATGGAGTTGAATCACATGCAGTTTTTGGTCCTACGAGCAAGAGTTCTTTTCTGGTAAAGAAAGTCACTATTGGTCTCCCATTGCCATACACAGTGCAAATAGCACTTGCGTCTGTTCCCAGCTAGTACAGTGTATTCGACTGAAGAGAAGCTACTGTTCTTTTCATTGTCCTCAGCAGAGTTGATCTAGGTATGACCCGTGTGTGTAGGAAGCACAGTTCTTTTGTTCTGAGCAAGCTCACTGTTCTGGCCCTATAGGAAATACAGTAGAGTATAAGAGTGCTCTTATCTCAAAAGAAGAGTATGTTTCTTGTAAGGTCAGCTAGTGTTTGTTTCCCATTCATAAACAGAGTTGAATCATATCCAGTTTCTGGTCCTATGAGCAAGAATTGTTTTCTGGTATGGAAAGTTACTATTGTGCTCCCATTTTCTTACACAGTGCAAATATCACTTGCGTCTGTTCCCAGCAAGTACAGTGTTTTGGACTGAAGAGAAACTACTTTTCTTATCAATTTCCTAAGCAGAGTTGAACTAGATATGGCCTGTGTGTGTAGTAAGCACAGTTCTTTTTTTCGGATCAACCTCACTCTTCTGGATTTACAGGAAACACAGTTGAGTAAAGAGTGCTCTTTTCTCAAAAGCAGAGTGTGTTTCTTGTATGGCGATCTACTGTTCGTTTCCCATTTGTAAACGGAGTTGAAATACAGGCAGTTTCTGGTCCTATGAGCAAGAGTTGTTTTCTGGTAAGAAAATCACTATTGTGCTCCCATTGACATACACAGTGCAAATAGATCTCGTGTCTGTTCCCAGCAAGTACATTGTATTGGACTGAAGAGAAGCTACTGTTCTGGTCAGTTTTCTAAGCAGAGTTGAACTAGATATGGACCCTGTGTGAAGGAAGCACAGTTCATTTGTTCTGAGCAAGCTCACTCGTCTGGCCCTATAGGAAACACAGTAGATTAGAAGCGTGCTCTATCAAAAGCAAATTGTGTTTCTTGTAGGCGAGCTAGTGTTTGTTTCTCATTCATGAATGGAGTTGAATCACATGCAGTTTATAGTCCTACGAGCAAGAGGTGTTTTCTGGTTAGGAATTCACTATTGCGCTCCCTTTGAATTACACAGTGCAAATAGCACTTGCATCTGTTCCCAGCAAGTACTTTGTATTGGGCTGAAGAGAAGTTACTGTTCTTGTCAGTTTCCTAAGCAGAGTTGAATAAGATATGGCCCATGTGTATAGGAGGCACACGTCTTTGTTCTGAGCAAACTCACTGTTCTGGCACTATTGAAACACAGTAGAGTAGAAAACTGCTATTTTGTCAAAAGCAGAGTGACTTTCTTGTAAGGTGAGCTAGTGTTTGTTTACCATTCATAAATTGTGTTGAATCACATGCAGTTTCGGCTCCTATGAACAAGAGGAATTTTCTGGTAATGAAAGTCACTATTGTGCTCCCATTGCCATACACAGTGCAAAAAGCACTTGTGCCTGTTCCCAGCAAGTACAGTCTATTGGACAGAAGAGAAGCTCCTGTTCTCGTCAGTTTCCTAAGCAGAGTTGAACTAGATATGGCCCGTGTGTGCAGGAAACACAGTTCGTTTGTTCTGAGAAGGCTTACTCTTGTGGTCCTATAGAAAACAGAGTAGAGTAGAAGAGTGCTCTTTATTCAAAAGCAGAGTGTGTTTCTTGTAAGGAAAGCTAGTGTTTTTTTCCCCTTAATGAACGAGGATGAATCACATCCAGTTTCTGATCCTAGGAGCAAGAGTTGTTTATGGTAAGGAAAGTCACTATTGAGCTCCCATTGCCATACACAGTGCAAAAACCACTTGCGTCTATATCCAGCATGTATGGTGTATTGGACTGAAGAGAAGCTACTGTTCTTTCAGTTACCTAAGCAGAGTTGAACTAGGTATGACCCGTGTGTATAGGAAACACAGTTCTTTTGTTCTGAGCAGGCTCACTGTTCTGGCCCTATAGAAAACTCAGTAGAGTAGAAGAGTGCTCTTTTTCAAAAATAGAGTGTATTTCTTGTAAGGCGAGCTAATATTTGTTTCCCATTCATAAAAGGGTTTGAATCACATGCAGTTTTTGGTCCTAAGAGCAAAAGTTGTTTTCTGGTAAGGAAAGTCACTGTTGCGCTTCCATACCATACACAGTACAAAAAGCACTCACGTCTACTCATAGCAAATACAGTGTATTGGACTGAAGAGAAGGTGCTCTTCTTGTCATTTTACTAAGCAGAGTTGAACTAAATATAGCAGTATGTGTAGGAACAAATTCTTTTGTTTTGAGCAAGCTCACTCTTTGGCCCTATAGGTCAGATTAGAGTGGAACAGTGCTCTTTTCTCAAAAACAGTGTGTGTTTCTTGTAAGGTGAGCTAGTGTTGGTTTCCCATTCATAAATGGAGTTGAATCACATCCAGTTTCTGTTCCTACGAGGAAGAGTTGTTTTCTGGTAACGAAAGAAACTATTTGGCTCCCTTTGCCATACTCAGTCCAAATAGCACTCGCGTCTGTTCCCAGCAACTACAGTGTATTAGACTGAAGAGAACTAATGTTCTTGTCAGTTTCGTAAGCAGAGTTGAACTAGATATGGTCCGTGTGTGGAGGAAGCACAGTTCTATTTTTCTGTGCATGCTCACTCTACTGGCCCTATAGTAAACAAAGTAGTGTAGAAGAGTGCTTTTTTCGCTAAAGCAGAGTGTGTTTCTTATAAGGCAAGCTAGTGTTTGTTTCCCATTCATAATCGGAGTTGAATCACTTGCAGTTTCTGGTCATATGAGCAAGAGTGGTTTATGGTAAAGAAAGTCACTATTGCGCTCTCAGTTCCATAGAGAGTGCGAAAAGCACTCGTGTCTGCTCCCAGCTAGTACAGTGTATTGGAATGAAGAGAAGCTAGAGTTCTTGTCAGTCTCCTAAGCAGAGTTGTACTAGATATGGCCCATGTGTGTAGGAAGCACAGTTCTTTGTTCTGAGCAAGGTCAAACTTCTGGCCCTATAGGAAACACAGTAGATTAGAAGAGTGCTCTTTTCTCAAAAGCAGAGTGTGTTTCTTGTAACGCTAGCTAGTGTTTGTTTCCCATTCATAAACACAGTTGAATCACATCCAGTTTATGATCCTATGAGCAAGCCTTGTTTTCTGGTAAGGAAAGTCACTATTGCGCTCCCATTACCATACACAGTGCAAATAGCACTCGTGTCTGTTCCTAGCAAGTACAGTTTATTGGACTGAAGAGAAGCTACTGTTCTTGTCAATTTTCTAAGCAGAGTTGGACTATATATGTCCCTTGGGTGTAGGAAACACAGTTCTTTTGTTCTGAGCAAGCTCACTCTTCTGGCCTTATAGGAAACACAGTAGAGAAGAAGCGTGCTTTTTTTTCTCAAAAGCAGAGTATGTTTCTGTAAGGCAATCCAATGGTTGTTTCCCATTCATAAATGGAGTTGAATCACATGCAATTTCTAGTCCTAGGAACAAGAGTTGTTTTCTGTTAAGGAAAGTCACTATTGTGCTCCCATTGCCATACACAGTGCAAATAGCCCTCGCGTATGTACCCAGCAAGTATGGTGTATTGGACTGAAGAGAAGCTACTGTTTTTTCAGTTTCCAAAGCTGAGTTGAAATAGTTATGACCCGTGCATGTAGGAAGTAAGGTTCTTTTGTTCTGAGCAAGATCACTCTTCTGGACCTTAGGGAACACAGTAGAGTATAAGAGTGTTCTTTTCTCTAAAGCACAGTTTGTTTCTTGCAAGGCGAGCTAGAGTTTGTTTCACATTCATAAATGGAGTTGAATCACATGCAGTTTCTGGTCCTACGAGCAACAGTTGTTTTTTGGCAAGGAAAGTCACTATTGCGCTCCCATTGCCATACACACACAGTCCAAATAGCCCTCGCATCTGTTCCCAGCAAGTACCGTGTATTGCACTGAAGAGAAGATACACTTCTTGTCAGTTTCTAAGCCAAGTTATACAATTATGGCTCGTGTGTGTAGGAAGCACAGTTCTTTTGTTCTGAGCAAGCTCACTATTCTGGGTCTATAGGAAACACAGTAGAGAAGAAGAGTGCTCTTTTTCAAAAGCAGAGTTTGTTTCTTGTAAGGCGATCTAGTGTTTGTTTCCCATTCAAAAAGGGAGTTGAATCACATGCAGTTTCTGATCCTGCAAGCAAAAGTTGTTTCATGGAAAGAAAGTCCCTATTGTGCTTCCTTTGCCATGCACAGTGAAAATAGCACTAACGTCTGTTCCCAGCAAGTACAGTGTATTGGACTGCAGAGAAGATACTGTTCTCGTCAGTTTCCTAAGCAGAGATGGAATAGATATGTCCCGTGTTTGTAGGAAGCACAGTTCAGTTCCTGAGCAAGCTCACTGTTTTGGCACTGCAGGAAACACAGTAGAGTAGAAGAGTGCTCTTTTCTCAAAAGCAGAGTGTATTTTTTGTAGGGCGAGGTAGTGTTTGTTTCCCATTCATGAACCGAGTTGAATCACATGCAGTTTCTGGTCCTACGAGCAAGAGTTTTTTTCTGATGAGGAAATTCACTATTGAGCTCCCCTTGCCATACAGAGTGAAAACAGCACTCGCATACGTTCCCAGCAAGTACCGTGTATTGGACTCAAGAGAAGCTACTGTTTGTGTCAGTTTTCTAAGCAGAGTTGAACTAGATATGACCCGTGCATGTTGGAAGCACATGTCTTTTCTTCTGAGCAAGCTCGCAGTTCTGGCCCTATAGGAAGCACAGTACAGTAGAATAGTGCTGTTTTCTCAAAAGTAGAGTGTGTTTCTTGTAAGGCTAGCTAGCGTTTGTTTCCCATTCCTAAATAGAGTTGAATCACATGCAGTTTCTGGTCTTATGAAAAAGAGTTGTTTTCTGGTAATGAAAGTCACTATTGTGCTCCCATACACAGTGGAAATAACCCTCAAGTCTGTTCCCAGAAATTATAGTGTATTGGACTGAAGAGAAGCTACTGTTCTTGTCAGTTTCCTAAGCAGAGTTGAACTAGATGTGCCCCGTGTGTGTAGGAAGCACAGTTCTTTTGTTCTGAGCAAGCTCACTCTTATGGCCCTGTAGGAAACAGTGTAGAGAAGATGTGTGATCTTTTCTCAAAAGCAAAGTGTGTTTCTTGTAAGGCGAGCTAGTATTTGTTTCCCGTTCATGACCTAGTTGAATTACATGCAGATTCTGATAATATGAGCAAGAGTTGTTTTCTGGTAAGGAAAGTCACTATTGCACTCCCATTGCCATACACAGTGAAAATAGCCCTCACATCTGTTCCCAGCAAGCACAGTGTGTTGGACTGAAGAGAAGATACTGTTCGTTTCAGTTTCCTATGCAGAGTTGAACTAGATTTGTTGCGTGTGTGTATGAAACACAGTTCTTTTTTCTTTTTTTCTGAACAAGCACACTCTTCTAGCCCTGTAGGAATCAGAGTAGAGAAGAAGAGTGCTCTTTTCTCAAAAGCAAAGTGTGTTTCTTTTAAGGTGAGCTAGTGTTTTTTTTTTCCCATTCATAAAAGGAGTTGAATCCCATGCAGTTTCTGGACCTACGAGCAAGAGATTTTTCTGGTAAGGAAAGTCACTATTGAGCTCCCATTGCCGTACATAGTGCAAATAGCACACGTGTCTGTTCCCAGCAAGTACAGTTTATTGGAATCAAGAGAAGCTATTTTTCTTGTCAGTTTCCTAAGCAGAGATGAACTAGATGTGTCCCGTGTCAGAAAGAAGCACAGTTGTTTTGTTCTGAGCAAGCTCACTGTTCTGGCACTATGGGAAACACAGTAGAGAAGAAGAGTGCTCTTTTATCAAAAGCAAAGTTTGTTTCTTGTAAAGGAAGATAGTGTTTGTTTCCATTTATAAACGGAGTGGAATCACATGCAGTTTCTGGTCCTACAAGCAAGAGTTTTTTCTGGTAAGGAAAGTCATTATTGAGCTCCCATTGACATACACAGTACAAATAGCACTCACTTCTCTTCCCAGCAAGTACCGTGTATTGGACTGAAGAGAAGCTACTGTTCTTGTCAGTTTTCCAAGGAGAGTTGAATTAGATATGGCCAGTGGGTGCAGGAAGCACAGTTCTTTTGTTCTGAGAAAGCTTACTCTTCTGGCGTAGGAGGAAACACATTAGAGTAGAAAAGTGCCATTTTCTCAAAAACAGAGTGTGTTTCTAATAAGGGGATCCAGTGTTTGTTTCCCATTTATAAACAGAGTTGAATCACATGCAGTTTCTGGGCCTACAAGCAAGAGAATTTTTTTGGTAAGGAAAGTGAGTATTGTGCTCTGTTTGCATACACAGTGCAAATAGCACTAGCGTTTGTTCCCAGCAAGTACAGTGTATTGGACTGAACAGAAGCTACTGTTCTTGTCAGTTTCCTAAGCAGAGTTTAACTAGATATGGCCCGTGTATGTAGGAAGCACAGTTCTTTTGTTCTGAGCAAGCTCGCTGTACTGGCCCAATAGGAAACACAGTAGAGAAGAAGAGTGCTCTTTTCTCAAAAGCAGAGTGTGTTTCTTGTAAGGCGATATGGTGTTGTTTCCCTTTCATAAAGGGAGTTGAATCACATGCAGTTTCTCGTCCTACAAGCAAAAGTTGTTTTCTGGTAAGGAAAGTCACTATTGTGCTCATATTGCCATACACAATGCAAATAGCCCTTGCGTCTGTATCCAGCATGTACAGAATATTGGACTGAAGAGAATCTACTGTTCTTGCCAGTTTCCTAAGCAGAGTTGACCTAGATATGACCCGTGCATGTAGGAAGAACAGTTCTTTTGTTCTGAGCAAGCTCATTCTTCTGGCCCTATAGGAAACACAGGAGAGTAGAAGAGTGCTGTTTTCTCAAAAGCAGAGTGTGTTTCTTGCAAGGCGAGCTAGTGTTTGTTTCCCATTCATAAACAGAGTTGAATCACATGCAGTTTCTAGTCCTATGAGCAAGAGTTGTTTTCTGGTAAGGAAAGTCACTACTGTGTTCCCTTTGCCATACACAGTGCAAATAGCAATCGCATCTTTTCCCTGGAAGTACAGGGTATTGGACAGAAGAGAAGCTACTGTTCTTGTCAGTTTCCTAAGCAGAGTTGAACTAGATATGACCGGTGTGTGTAGGAAGCACAGTTCTGTTTTTCTGACCATGCTCACTCTGCATGCCCAATAGGAAACAAAGTAGAGTTGCAGAGTCCTCTATTCTCAAAATCAGAGTGTGTTTCTTGTAAGGCGAGATAGTGTTTTTTTCCCATTCATAAATGGAGTTGAATCACATGCAGTTTCTGGTCCTACGAGCAAGCATTGTTTTCAGGTAAGGAAAGTCACTATTTGGCTCCCATTGCCATTCTCAGTGCAAATAACACTCGTGTCTTTTCTCAGCAAGTACAGTGTCTTTGAGAGAAGAGAAGCTACTGTTCTTGTCAGTTACCTAATCAGAGTTTAACTAGATATGGCCCGTGTGTGTTGGAAGCACAGTTCTTTTGTTCTGTGCAAGCTCATTGTTCAGGCACTGTAGGTAACACAGTAGAGTAGAAGAGTGCTTTTTTCTCAAAAGCAGAGTATGTTTCTTAGAAGGCGAGCTAGTATTTGTTTCCTATTCATAATTGGAGATGAATCATATGCAGTTTCTGGTTCTACAAGGAAGCTCACTCTTCTGGCACTATAGGATACACAGAAGAATAGAAGAGTGCTCTTTTCTCAACAGCAGAGTGTGTTTCTAGTAAGGCGAGCTAGAATTTGTTTACCGTTGGTAAACAGAGTTGAATTACATGAAGTTCCTGGTCCTATGAACAAGAGTTTTTTTCTGGTAAGGAAAGTCACTCTTGCTCTCCCATTGCCATACACAGTGCAAATAGCACTCGCGTCTGTTGCCAGCAAGTACCGTGTATTGGACTGAAGAGAAGCTACTGTTCTTGTCAATTTCTTAAGCAGAGTTGAACTAGATATGACCTGTGTGTGTACAAAGCACAGTTCTTTTGTTCTGAGCAAGCTCTCTGTTCTGGCCCAATAGGAAACACAGTAGAGAAAAAGAGGGCTCCTTTCTCAAAACCAGAGTGTTGTTTTTTTTTTAAGTCGAGCTAGTGTTAGTTTCCACTACATAAACGGAGTTGTATCACATGCAGTTTCTGGTCCTACGAACAAGAGTTGTTTTCTGGAAAGGAAAGTCACTATTGTTATCTCATTGCCATACTCATTGCAAATTGCACTCCTTCTGTTACAAGCAAGTACAGTTTATTGGATTGAAGAGAAACTACTGTTATTGTCAGTTATCTAAGTAGAGTTGAACTAGATATGTCCCCTGTGTGTAGGAAGCACAGCTCTTTTGTTCTGAGCAAGCTCACTGTTCTGGCACTACAGGAAACACTGTAGAGTAGAAGAGTGCTCTTTTCTCAAAAGCAGAGTGTGTTTCTTGTAAGGCGAGCTAGTGTCTGTTTCCCATTCATAAACAGAGTTGAATCACATGCAGTTTCTGTTACTACGAGCAAGAGTTGTTTTCTGGTAAGGAAAGTCACTTTTGCGCTCCATTTCCCATATTCAGTTAAAATAGCACTCACGACTGTTCCCAGCAAGTCCAGTGTATTGGACTGAAGGGAAGCTACTGATCTTGTGAGTTTTCTAAGCAGAGTTGAACTAGATATGGCCCGAGTGTGTATGAAGCACAGTTCTTTTGTTCTGAGCAAGCTCACTGTTCTGACCCTATAGGAAACACAGTAGAGTAGAAGAGTGCTCTTTTCTAAAAAGCAGAGTGTGTTTCATGTAAGGCGAGCTAGTGTTTGTTTCCCATTCATACATGGAGTTGAATCACATGCAGATTCTGGTCCTACGTGCAATAGTTGTTTTCTGGTAAGGAAAGTCACTACTGTGTTCCCTTTGGCATACACAGTGCAAATCGCACTCGCGTCTGTTCCCAGCAAGTACATTGTATTGGACTGAAGTAAGCAACTGTTCATGTCACTTTTCATAGCAGAGTTGAAGTATATATGGCTCGTGTGTGTAGGAAGCACAGTTCTTTTGTTCTGAGCAAGCTCACTCTTCTGGCCCTATAGGAAACACAGTAGAGAAGAAGAGAGCTCCTTCCTCAAAAGCAGAGTGTGTTTCTTTTAAAGCAAGCTTATGTTTGTTTCCCATTCATAAACGTAGTTGAATAATATGCAGTTTCTGGTCTTACAATTAAGAGTTGTTTTCTTGTAAGGAAAGTCACTATTGCATTCTCATTGAATACACAGTGCAAATAGCACTAGTGTCTGCTCTCAGCAAGTACAGTGTATAGGACTGAAGAGAAGCTACTGTCTTGTCAGTTTCCTAAGCAGAGTTGAACTAACATGGCCTGTGTGTTTAGGAAGCACAGTTCTTTTGTTCTGAGCAAGCTCACTCTTCTGGTCGTATAGGAAACACAGTAGAGTAGAAGAGTGCTCTTTTCGCAAAAGAAGAGTGTGTTTCTTGTAAGGCGAGCTAGTGTTTGTTTCTCATTCATAAACGGAGTTGAATCACATGTAGTTTCTTGTCCTACGAGCGAGAGAAGTTTTTCAGTAAGGAAAGTCAGTATTGCGCTCCCTTCATTATACACAGTTTAAATAGCACTCGTGTCTGTTCCCAGCAAGTACAGTGTATTGGACTGCAGAGATGCTACTGTTCTTGTCAGTTTCCTAAGTAGAGTTGAACTAGATATGGCCCGAGTGTGTAGGAAGCACAGCTTTTTGTTCTGAGCAAGCTAACTCTTCTGGCTTATAGAAAACACAATAGAGTAGAAGAGTGCTCTTTTCTAAAAAGCAGACTGTTCATCTTGTAAGACGAGCTAGTGTTTGTTTCCCATTCGTAAACTTTGATGAATTACATTCAGTTTCTGCTCCTACATGCAAGAGTTGTTTTCTGGTAAGGAAAGTCACTATTGCGCTCCCATTTCCACATACAGTGCAGATAGCACTCACGTCTGTTCCCTGCATGTACAGTGTATTGGACTGAAGAGAAACTACTGTTCTTGTCAGTGTCCTATGCAGAGTTGAACTGGATATAACCCGTGTGTGTAGGAAGCACAGTTCTTTTGTTCTGAGCAAGCTCACTCTTCTGGCCTTATAGGAAACACAGTAGAGAAGAAGAGTGCTCTTTTCTCAAAAGCAGAGTGTGTTTCTTGTAAAGCTACCTTGTGCTTGTTACCCATTCATAAACGTATTTGAATAATATGCAGTTTCTGGTCTTATGATTAAGAGTTGTTATCTGGTAAAAAAAAAAAGTCACTATTGTGCTCCCATTGCCATACACAGTGCAAATAGCACTCCCGTCTGTTCCCAGCAAGTACAGTGTATTGGACTTAAGAGAAGCTACTGTTCTTGTTAGTTTCCTAAGCAGAGTTGAACTAGATATAGCCAGTATGTAGGAATCACAGATCTTTTGTTTTGAGTAAGTGCGCTGTTCTAGCCCTATCGGAAGCACAGTAGAGTAGAATAGTACTCTTTTCTCAAAAGCAGATTGTGTATATTTTAATGCGATCTAGATTTGTTTCCCATTCATAAACAGAGTTGAATCACATGAAGTTTCTGGTCCTAAGAGCAAAAGTTGTTTACTGGTAAGGAAAGTCACTATTGCGCTCCCATTGCCATATACAGTGCAAATAGCACTCACGTCTGTTCCTAGCAAGTACAGTGTGTTGGTGACCAACTCTGGACAGCTGTGTCCTGAACTTTGTCAAGCCTTGAATGGAGGTTCCTGGCCTAACTGCAGGATATACGAATAGATAAACTTTCTGGAGCCTGTCAGACAGTTGCAGGGGGCCTGGAACCAAAGCGACCTCACCCTCCCTTAGGAATTTTCCATTCTTCTCTTTGTTCTTCCCCTGCTCCCCCTCCCTGCCTGAAGCCCTGCTTATAAGTCTCAACAACCTGTCAATAAACGAGACCTCGACGCAATCAGACTGACTTTGTCTTCCTTTACGCGCCTGGTCTCCTTTCTCTCTCGCCCCCATTGATCTTTCTGGAGGTGCCTCCTCGGCTCTCATCAAATAACCTGGCCCGCGGGACGGGTGGAGTGGCGCCTGAACATGGAGCTCGAGGCACGGTGACCTGCCGGACGACGGACAATGGAAGGGGCCCCGGAGAAGTTCAGGGTAGAGATGTCCGGACCGCATCACTCGTGCAACGTGGGAGAGTCTTGAGGTAAGTGTGTCGTCCCATCGATCATGGGCAAAAATTTATCTAAAGAGGCTATTTCTCTAAAGGAGATGAAAAGGTAATCTTATGGAGAGAGGAATAAGAGTTAAGAAAAAGAATTTGATAAAATTCTTCCAATATGCAGAGGAGAAATGTCCCTGGTTAGTGATTAATGGACCAGGAATTCACCCTTTGACTTGGAACAAGGTTGGAAAAACCTATTAACAAATTACTCAGAGATGGGAAAATGTCCCTGACGCCTTTTTTAGTTTTTATGGTGTGATTAGAGATGTTCTAAAGGAAGCAGAGGGAGACGGGCGTGTTTCACATTTACTAGCCCTTGCTGAGAATTTTCTCTCAAACTCCCCCTGCCTGACACCCAAGGGTCCAGAGGTTTATTGACATCTACCGGTAAGAGCGCTCTCTGTCTTGTCTGTGTCTCTCTGTCATGTTACTTTTGTTTTGTACTGGTGGATCGATTTGTACTTTGCAGGCTCTCACTGGGGCAGACGTGTCCGGACAGTGAACCTGGAGGTGAAAGGAGACGTCCCAGAGCCCTAAGGCCACCTCAGAGGTGACCATTTGGTTTAGGAGCATCTTTGAGTATCTTCCTCCACGGTGGGAGCAAGTGCCACTTTGTATTTTGTCCCAGGATATTGTCAGAGCTATTTTATGGGTTTTTTATATGTTTTGTTGTGATCATTGTTACTTTACTCTCTCCTTCTCTTCCAAGAAAAAGAAAAAACTGGTGCATGTCTGACTGACAGGGATGTGGAAGCCCCTGACATCTGTTTGATTAAGGACAGAGATCCTCCAGTCTGGATTATTTTTGGTGTGATTGAGCCTGGAGGGTCACTCCCCCCAGAGCACATCAGGCTTTCATTGTTCTTGGAGCTTTGTTGGTTGTTTTGTTGGGGCAAAGTTTTTTTTGTGTGCCCTTGGTCCTGTGTGTAATGTATTAATTGCTCTCATTGTTGACTTAACTGTGACGGACACTATGGGACAGTTCCCTTCTTCTCCACTAGACCATTGCTTAGCCCACTGGAAGGATGTGTGAACCACAATAGAGGGAACTGGGTCCCCCACACCCACTCCCCGATTGAACTGAGACAAACAGGTAGCTCCTGCCAGGTGGGGCTTGCATACTGCAAGAAGGGCTTGCTGGCTGTGAATGAGGCCGTCATCTCAGTGCTGATGTTCTGGTTCTTGGATTGTCTGTGTAAATGTTATTTGTTTCTGTCTGCTAACCTCCCTTATTTTCCTAAAGAAAGAGGAGGAAAGAGAGGCATAACAAAGGCCACCGCCGTCCCTCCCTAACTGTCTTGCTATCAGGACTGTGCCAGCTGGCTGCTCTAATGAGGGTGGGGGTGCGTGCTCTCCGTACAGGTGGGCAAAGACAGGAGCTCTGAACAGGGCAATGGGGAACTGCCTGCAATTGACAAAAACTGTGTGAACACTGAGCAGAGAATCTGACTTTAGTCAGAGGAGTTAACAAAAACTTTTTTTCAGAAACCCTGGCAGCCAAGGACATGCTCTATGCCCACTGCTCCACCTCTCTTCCTTTACTGTGATAATTTCAAAGTCTCTTCTGCCAGCCAGCAGCTTCTCTTGTTAACCCTTCTCTGTCCTGGTACTGCTTAAAAAGAAATGTTAAATTACCAGTTCAAGATACTGGGAAAATTATGCTTTTGTTTCCACAGGAAAAATAAAAATTTACATGGTGTGAAACCTCAATAACCCCCCTTCCTCTATCCCCTACAGACAAAGAGGAGTCTAAACCAGGATTCCTAAGTGTAGATAAGAAGTTAGACCCCTTTTTCCCAGGTGGCTTTATCAGCTACAGAAACTAAGAAAAACACAGAGTCAGAATATATGACCATCTGGCAAAGGCTAAGTGGTCATAAAACATCCCAAACTTCTCGAACCCCGGAGACAGCTCGTAAAACTCCTAGACACAGTTGTTTAACAAACAAGAAATAAAGATAACGTGAAAAATTACTGATGTGAATCAGAAAGAAGGGATGCAGGCTATGAGAGATGAATTAAGTGGTCTGTGCCTTTAAGAACTAGCCTCACAAAGAATGGGCGTGCTCCTTCCAATCTCTCTGCTGTGTATGAGAGATTTGGAATGAGCCCCCTGCCGCGGCTTGTAAACTTTGACTTCATCTGAATAAACCTTCCTTTTTGCATTCTGTACCTAAGTCTCCCAATGGCTTCTTTGGGGGCGATCTGGACATAAAAATGGACTTTGGTCATTTGAGTTCAGTGGGTTACAAATACTTGCCATCATTTAAGAGAATTGGTTTCAAATTATTGTTGGTTAAGATAAAATATGTTTTTTATAAAAAATGACTTGAGATATATAAAAATAAAACATGTTTCAGATTTCTTTTTCTTGCTATTCTGTTGTTACATTGAGACTCCAAAGGGTCATAGTTGTAAAAATGTCTGTCTACTCTACAGGTATTAATGAAAAATGTGGCCACATATATGTTTGGTTTTGAATGTCTGAGTTTGCATGTCCTTTGTGTTAAGGAATACAAGTTAATACTAGTCATCTGGCTATTCAGATACTAGTTTAAAGCATAAACTGTTCTATTTAAATAAAAAAAACTGAGAAGTATTTTTGACTAATATATCTATAGGAGAACAAAATGGCCTGGTTATTGTTACCAAACTTAGAGATATTTTCAAGATTAGGCCTAGATTTGTTTGGCTCAGATACATTTAATAGATAATGGCCCTCAAACCTGTCAAAGATCTGATTACTATGGCATTTACATTATTTGATAAAAAGCTTACTATAGCAAACAGAGACTCCGAGCTCCCCAGCTCCTAGCAATGACTCCCAAGGTCTCCAAAGAAGATATGGAACAATGACAAGAAGATGCCACCTGAATTGTGGACAACACCGACCACTTTCCAAGACGCTTTGACTCAACACCTGCTGCCAGGGATCTGGCCTATGAGACACTGACAAGATAAGGCCAGTCTTTCTCCTCCACAGGGAGAATTTCACATTCTGGGCCCAGCAGCCAAGACTGATGCTGTCCTGAGACCTGTCCTGCCAACACTATGAAGACTATAGGAGCCTGGGATGATGGCAGTCTGAGTAATGGATAGTCTCTGTTGTTTTTAAATAGATTTAAAAGTCTGCACTCAGGTAAAGTTTATCCTTCTCAGATCTTTGATGACATTTATGACTGGACTAGCTATAGCTTTCTCATCTTAGTAATTGATTGATCAATGGATTAATTATTTAAAGCTAATAAGTCTCTTTAAAAAAGATAAACAGGTTCTAAATATAGACTTACAGATGCTTTTTATTGGGCCAAGGAAATTTCAGTCCAATCTATACTTGGTTCTCTAGATAGAAAAGACACTATGGATTTCAGGGCAAATTGATAATACTACAATTACTAAAACTATGGGTCTAAAAGTTACAAATAAGTTCGTAAGTCTTAACTCCTGTTCCTTGTTTATATCTATCTCAACAGGTCTCCACTTGGCTGACAGATACATCCAAGCATCATTTGCTGGTGACAACCTACTGCAAATGACTATGAGCCCTGAACTTGCTGAAAGCTGATATGGACCAATTCAGCTGATATGCATACCATCTCTTCAGCTGGTCAATAAAACGTTCCCTCTTGTCTTTGACTAACATTCTGGTTTTCCAGAGCCTTGACAACAACGTCTCAATGTCAGCGGGAAGTAATTACAGAAGAGAAAACATCACCCTTGTTTCCCCCCCACCCTGGATTGTTACATCAAAAGGGAGTTTCTTGTCATAGGGAACCTGAGATAAAGTTCCAAGTTCCTTGAGGATAAGGAACTCTGTCAGCCATCATAAGGCTTTTGGCCTTGTGCTTCTGCTAATTACTGTTGGCTCTTATATCACTGATGTCTTAACTAAATGATTATTCATGTCTGGGTACCACTAAACTGAGGATGCTAGAATTCGAATATCCACCTCTGAACCCATGACACACTTGCATTGGCAAAAACTAAATAAGGGGAAGCCTGCTTTGCCATTGATAATGGGAAAACTCTTATGTTCTGGTCCAATTAGTCTCCGATATGGAATTCTTTGAGCAGAGAGGCAGATACACTCGAGAACATGTGTCTATGACTATTGCCCTCTTGTTAGGTATTGGGGGCATCACTGCAGGAATTGGTACAGGAACTACTGCTGTCGTGCAGAGCAACCACCTTATGCAGTTACAAATGGCTATGACTACTGACCTAGAGGCCATAGAATGATCCACTTCTGCTCTGGAGAAATCTTTAACCTCGCTCTCTGAGGTTGTGTTACAAAACATAAGAGGTCTGGATTTACTATTTTTAAAGGAGGGGGGATTAAGTGCAGCCTTGAAGGAAAAATGCTGCTTTTATGCCGACCGTACTGGTATTGTCAGGGAATCGATGGAAAAATTAAGGGAAAGGCTGGCTCAAAAAAAAAAAAAAGGGAGTTTGAAGATCAGCACGGGTGGTTTGAAAATTGGCTGCAAGGGTCCCCTTGGATCTCCATCTTGCTACCTACCATTTTAGCCCACTTAATTGTTTTTCTCCTTCTCATTACCTTTGGTCCCTGGGCCTTTCAGCGGTTGACTCGGTTTATCAAAAATCAGATTGATTTGGCCTTACCAAGACAAGTCTCGATTCATTATCACAGAGTAGATTCCGAGGAGGCCGGCCAGGAGCCCCATCAAGGACTCAGCTTCAGTGTCCTAAGGCCCTAGTGTCCCCACGGTCCTGCTAGAGGGTACTCAATGACGGGAATAGTACAGGGCCCACGCCGGAGACAGCAGTATACAGAGGTCGTCGAGACTGGTTCAACATGGCATGCTCCCGAGTGTGGAAAGCCCCCTGTATAGCCTAAGACAGGGGCTCTCTTGGACCCTGGCCATGCCGATCACAATGGACTTGGTCCATTTTAGAGAAAAGAGGGGGAACTGTTGGGGACCGACTCTGGACAGCTGTGTCCCGAACTTTGTCGAGCCTTGACAGGAGGTTCCTGGCCAAACTGCAGGATATACGATTAGATAAACTTTCTGGAGCCTGACGGCCAGCTGCAGGGGGACTGGGACCAAAGCAACCTCACCCTCCCTTAGGAATTTTCCATTCTTCTCTCTGTGCTTCCCCTGCTCCCCCTCCCGGCCTGAAGCCCTGCTTATAAACCTCAACACACAGTCAATAAAAGAGACCTCGACGCAACTCAGACTGACTTTGTCTTCCTTTACGAGCCTGGTCTCCTTTCTCTCTCACCCCCATTGATCTTTCAAGAGGTGCCTCCTCGGGTCTCATCAAATAACCTGGCCTGTGGGACGGGTCGACAGTGTATTGGATTCAAGACAAGATACTGTTATTGTTACTTTCCTAAGTAGAGTTGAACTAATATGGCCTGTGTGTGTAGGAAGCACAGTACTTTTGTTCTGAGCAAGCTCACTGTTCTGGCCCTATAGGAAACACAGTAGAGTAGAAGAGTGCTCTGTTCTCAAATCAGAGAGTGTTTCTTCTAAGGAGAGGTAGTGTTTGTTTCCCATTCATAAATGGAGTTGAATCACATGCAGTTTCTGGTCCTATGAGCAAGAGAAGTTTTTTGGTAAGGAAAGTCACTATTGCGCTCCCTTTGACATACACAGTGCAAATAGCACTCGCGTCTGTTCCCAGCAAGTACAGTGTATTGGACTGAAGAGTAGCTGCTGTTCTTGTCAGTTTCCAAAGCAGAGATGAATAAGATATGGCCCGTATGTGTAGGAAGCATAGTCTTTTGTTCTGAGCAAGCTCACTCTTCTGGCCATATAGGAAACACACTAGAGTAGAAGAGTGCACTTTTCTCAAAATCAAATTGTGTTTCTTGTAATGCAAGCTAGTGTTTGTTTCCCATTCATAAACAGAGTAGAATCACATTCAGTTTCTGGTCCTCCAAGCAAGAGTTGTTTTCTGGTAAGGAAAGTCACTATTATGCTCTCTTTCAATACACAGTACAAAGAGCACTCGTGTCTGTTCCTAGCAATTTCAGTGTATTGTACTGAAGAGAAGCTCCTGCTCTTATCAGTTTCCTAAGCAGAGTTGAAGTAGATATGGCCCGTGTGTGTAGGAAGCACAGTTCTCTTGTTCTGAGCAAGCTAACCTTTCTTACCCAATGGAAACACAGTAGATTAGAAGAGTGCTCTTTTCACAAAAGCAGAGTGTGTTACTTGTAAGGAGAGCTAGTGTTTGTTTGCCATTCATAAAAGGAGTTGAATCACATGCAGTTTCTGGTCCTAAGAGCAAGAGTTGTTTTCTGATGAGAAAAGTCACTATTGCGCTCACATTTCCATACACAGTACAAATAGCACTCGCGTCTGTTCCCAGCAAGTACAGTGTGTTGGACTGAATAGAAGCTACTGCTTTGTCAGTTTTCTAAGCAGACTTGAACAGAATATGGCTCGTTTTTGCAGGAAGCACAGTTCATTTGTTCTGAGCAAGCTTACTCTTCTGGCCCTATATGAAACACCGCAGAGTAGAAGAGGGCTCTTTTCTCAAAAGCTGTTTCAATTTCTTTTAAGGCAAGCTAGTGTTTGTTACCCATTGATAAACGGGGTTGAATAACTTGCAGTTTCCGGTCCTAGAAGCAAGACTTGTTTTCTGGTAAGGAAAGTCACTATAGTGCTCCCATTGCCATACACTGAGAAAATAGCACTTGCATCTGTTCCCAGCAAGTAAAGTGTATTGGACTGAAGAGAAGCTGCTGTTTTGTCAGTTTCCTAAGCAGACTTGAATTAGATATGGCCTGTGTGTAGGAAGCACAGTTGTTTTGTTTAGTGCAAGCTCACTGTTCTGGCCCTATAGGAAACACAGTAGAGTAGAAGAGTGCTCTTTTCTCAAAAGCAGAGTGTGTTTTTGTAAGGCGAGCTACTGTTTGTTTCCCATTCATAAACGGAGTTGAATCACATGCAGTTTCTGGTCCTACGAGTAAGAGTTGTTTCCTGGTGAAGAAAGTCACTATTGCGTTCCCCTTGCCATACACAGTGCAAATAGCACTCACTATTGTAACCAGCAAATATACTGTATTGGACTGAAGAGAAGGTACTGTTCTTGTCCGTTTCATAAGCAGAGTTGAACTAGATACGGCCCATGAGTGTAGGAAGCAAAATTCTTTTGTTCTGAGCAAGCTCACTCTTCTGGCCCTATAGGAAACACAGTAGAGTAGAAGAGTGCTCTTTTCTCAAAAGCAGAATGTGTTTCTTTTAAGACCAAAAATGTTTGTTTCCATTTCATAAACGGAGTTGAATCACATGCAGTTTCTGGTCCTACGAGGAAGAGTTGTTTTCTGGTAAGGAAGGTTACTATTGTGCTCCCTTTGTAATACACACTGCAAAAAGCACTTACATCTGTTCCCAGCAAGTACAGTGTATTTGACTGAAGAGAAGCTTCTCTTCTTGTCAGTTTTCTAAGCAGAGTTGAACATGATATGGCCCGTGTGTGTAGGAAGCACAGTTCTTTTGTTCTGAGCAAGCTCAATCTTCTGGCCCTATAGGAAACACAGCAGAGTAGATGAGTGCTCTTTTCTCAAAAGCAGAGTGTGTTTCTTGTAAGGCCAGCTTGTGTTTTTTCCCATTCACAAACAAATTTGAATCACATGCACTTTCTGGTCCTATGAGCAAGAGTTGTTTTCTTGTCAGGAAAGTCACTATTGAGCTCCTATTGCCATACACAGTGCACACAGCACTTGTGTCTGTTCCCAGCAAGTACAGTGTATGGGACTGAAGAGAAGGTAGTGTTCTTGTCAAATTCCTAAGCAGAGTTGAACAGAATTTGAGCCGTGTCTATAGAAAGCACAGTTCATTTGTTCTGAGCAAACTCACTCTTCTGACCCTATAGGAAACACAGTAGAGTAGAAGAGTGCTCTTTTCTCAAAAGCAGAGTGTGTTACTTTTAAGGCTAGCTAGCGTTTGTTTCGCATTCATAAACAGAGTTGAATCACATGCAGGTTCTGGTCCTACGAGCAAGAAATGTTTTCCTGTAAGGAAAGTCACTATTGTGCTCCCATTGCAGTACAGAGTACAAATAGCACTCGCGTCTGTTCCCAGCAAGTACAGTGTATTGGACTGAAGAGTAGCTACTGTTCTTGTCAGTTTCCAAAGGAGAGATGAATAAGATATGGTCCGTATGTGTAGGAAGCATAGTCTTTTGTTCTAAGCAAGCTCACTGTTCTGGCCCTATAGGAAACACAGTAGAGTTGAAGAGTGCTATTTTTTCTAAAGTAGAGTGTGTTTCTTGTAAGGCAAGCTAGTGGTTTTTTTTGCCAATCATAAACAAAGTTGAATCACATGCAGTTTCTGGTCCTACCAGCAAGAGTTGTTTTCTGGTAAGGAAATTCACTATTATGCCCCCATTGCCATTTATAGTGCAAATAGCACTCGTGTCTGTTCCTAGCATATACAGTGTATTGGACAGAAGAGAAGATACGGTTCTTGTCAGTTTCCTAAGCAGAGTTGAACTAGGCATGGCCCCTGTGTAGGAAGCACACTTCTTTTGTTCGGAGCAAGCTCACTCTTCTGACCCTATAGGAAACACAGCAGAGTAGAAGAGTGTTCTCTTCCCAAAGCAGAGTGTGTTTCATGTAAGGCAAGCTAGTGTTTGTTTCCCATTCATAAATGGACTTGAATCACATGCAGTTTCTGGACCGAAGATCAAGAATTGTTTTCTTGTAAGGAAAGTCACTATTGTGCTCCCATTGCCATACACAGTGCAAATAGGACTCAAGTCTGTTCCCAGCAAGTACAGTGTATTGGACTGAATAGAAGCTACTGTTTTGTCAATTTTCTAAGCAGAGTTGAACAGAATATAGCCCGTGTGTGCAGGAAGCACACTTCTTTTGTTCTGAGAAAACTCACTGTTCTGGCCCTTTGGAAACACAGTAGAGTAGAAGAGGGTTCTTTACTCAAAAGCAGAGTGTGTTTCTTATAAGGCGAATTACTGTTTTTTTTTTTCAAATTAATAAATGGATTTGAATCACATGCAATTTCTGGTCCTATGAGCAAGAGTTGTTTTCTGGTCAGGAGAGTCACTATTGTGTTCCCCTTGCCATACACATTACAAATAGCACTTGCGTCTCTTCCCAGAAAGTACAGTGTATTGGACCGAAGAGAAGGTACTGTTCTTCTCAAATTCCTAAGCAGAGATGAGCAGAATTTGGCCCGTGTCTGTAGCAAACACAGTTCATTTTTTCTGAGCAAGCTCACTCTTCTGGCCCTATAGGAAACACAGTAGAGTAGGAGAGTGCTTTTTTCTCAAAAGCAGAGTGTGGTACTTGTAAGGCGAGCTAGTGTTTGTTTCCCCTTCATAAACGAATTTGAATCACATGCATTTTCTGGTCCGATGAGCAAGAGTTGCTTTCTGGTGAGGAAAGACACTAATGCACTCACATTGCCATAAACAGTGCAAATAGCACTCGTGTCTGTTCTAAGCAAGTACCGTGTATTGGACTAAAGAGGAACTACTGTTTTTGTCTCTTTCTTAAGCCCAGTTGAACTATATATTGCCCGTGTGTAGGAAGCACAGTTCCTTTGTTCTGAGCAAACTCACTGTTCTGAACATATATAAACACAGTATAGTAGAAGAGTGCTCTTTTCTCAAAGCATAGTGTGTTTCTTGTAAGGCAAACTAATATTTGTTTTGGTTTCATAAATGGGGTTGAATTACATGCAGTTTCTGGTCCTATGAGCAAGAGTTGTTTTCTGGTAAGAAAAGACACTATTGAAATCCCATTTTCATACGTGGCACAAATAGCACTCACGTCTGTTCCCAGCAAGTACACTGTATTGGACTGAAGAGAAACTACTGTTCTTGTCAGTTTCTGAAGCAGAGTTGAACTAGATAAGGCCAGTGTGTGTAGGAAGCACAGTTCTCTTGTTCTGAGCAAGCTCACTGTTCTGGCCCTATAGGAAACAAAGTAGAGTAGAAGAGTGCTCTTTTCTCAAAAGCAGAATGTGTTTCTTGTAAGGCTAGCTAGCGTTTGTTTCCCATTCCTAAATAGAGTTGAATCACATGCAGTTTCTGGTCCTACGAACAAGATTTGTTTTCTGTTAAGGAAAGCCACTATTGTGCTCCCATTGCCATACACAGTGCAAATAGCCCTCATGTCTGTACCCAGCAAGTACAGTGTATTGGAATGAATAGAAGCTACAGTTCTTGTCAGTTTCCTAAGCAGAGTTGAACTAGATATGACCCGTGCGTGTAGAAAGCACAGTTCTTTTGTTCTGAGAAAGCTCACTCTATTGGCACTTTAGGAAACACAGTAGCGTAAAAGAGTGCTCTTTTCTCAAAAGCAGAGTATGTTTCTTGTAAGTCGAGCTAGAGTTTGTTTTCCATTCATAAACGGAGTTGAATCACATACAGTTTCTGATCCTATGAGCAAGAGTTGTTTTCTGGTAAGAAAAGTCACTATTGTGCTACCATTGCCATTCACAGTGCAAATAGCACTCACGTCTTTTCCCAGGAAGTACAGTGTATTGGACTGAAGAGAAACTACTGTTCTTGCCAGTTTCTTAAACATAGTTGAACTAGATACGGCCCGTGTGTAGGAAGCACAGTTTTCTGTTCTGAGCAAGCTACCAGTTCTGGCCCTATAGGAAACACAGTAGAATAGTATTGTGCTCTTTTCTCAAAAGCAGAGTGTGTTGCTTATGAGAAGATCTAGTGTTCGTTTCCCACTCATAAACAGAGTTGAATCAATGCAGTTTCTTGTCCTACAAGCAAGAGTAGTTTTCTTGTAAGGAAAGTCATGTTGTGCTCCCATTGCCATATATATTGCAAATAGCACTCGTGTCTGTTCCCAGCAATTCCAGTGTATTGTACCGAAGAGAAGATACTATTCTTGTCAGTTTACTAAGCAGACTTGAACTAGATTTGGCTCCTGTGTGTAGAAATCACAGTTCTTTTGTTCTGAGCATGCTCACTGTTCTGGCCCTAGTGCAAACAGTACAGTAGAAGAGTGCTCTTTTCTCAAAAGCAGAGAATGATTCTTGTATGGCCACCTACTGTTTGATTCCCATTTATAATCGAGTTGAATCACATGCAGTTTCTGGTCCTAAGGGCAAGAATTGTTTTCTGATAAGGGAAGTCCCTATTGCTCTCCCATTGCCATTCACAGTGCTAATAGCCCTGGAGTCTGTACCCAGCAAATATGGTGTATTGGACTGAAGAGAAGCTACTGTTCTTTCAGTTTCTTAAGCAGAGTTGAACTAAATATGGCCCGTGTGTGTAGGTAACACAGTTCTTTTGATCTGAGCAAGCTCACTGTTCTGGCCCTATAAGAAAAACAGAAGAGTAGAAGAGTGCTCTTTTCTTAAAAGCAGAATGTATTTCTTGTAAGGCGAGCTACTGTTTGTTTTTCATTCATAAACTGAGTTGAATCACATGCATTTTCATGTCCTACAAGCAAGAGTTGTTTTCTGGTAAGGAAAATCACTATTGTGCTCCCATTGCATTACACAGTCCAAATAGCACTTGTGTTTGTTCCCAGAAGGTACAGTGTATTGGACTGAAGAGAAGCTACCGTTCTTGTCAGTTTCCTAAGTAGAGTTGAACTAGATATGGCCCGTGTGTGTAAGAAGCACAGTATTTTTGTACTGAGCATGCTCACTGTTCTGGCCCTATAGTAAACACAGTAGAATAGAAATGTGCTCTTTTCTCAAAAGCAAAGTTTGATTCTTGGAAGGCCACCTACTGTTTGATTCACATTCATAAACTGATTTGAATATCATGCAGTTTCTGGTCCCATGAGCAAGAGTTGTTTTCTGGTAAGGAGTGTCACTATTGTGCTCCCATTGCCATATACCGTGCAAACAGCACATGCGTCTGTTCTCAGCAAGTACAGAGTATTTGACTGAAGAGAAGCTACTGATCTTGCCAGTTTTCTAAGCAGATTTGAACTAGATATGGTTTGTGTGTGTAGGAAGCACAGTTCTTTTGTTCTGAGCAATTTCAATCTTCTGGCCCTATAGGAAACACAGTAGAGTAGAAGAGTGCTCTTTTTTCAAAAGCAGAGTGTGTTTCTTATGAGATGAGCTAGTGTTTGTTTCCCATTCATAAACAGAGTTGAATCAATGCAGTTTCTGGTCCTATGAGCAAGAGTTGTTTTCTGGTAAGGAAAGTCACTGTTGCACTCGAATTGCCATACACAGTGCCAATAGCCCTTGCGTATATTCCCAGCAAGTACAGTGTATTGGACTGAAGAAAAGCTACTGTTCTTGTCAGTTTCCTAAGCAGAGTTGAACTAATATGGTCCGTGTGTTCAGGAAGTACAGTTCCTTTGTTCTTAGCAAGCTCACACTTTTCTGGCACTACAGGAAACACATTAGAGTAGAAGACTGCTCTTTTCTCAAAAGCAGAGTTTGTTTCTTATGAGACGAGGTACTGTTTGATTCTCAATCATAAACGGGGTTGAATCACATCCAGTTTCTGGTCCTACAAGCAAGAGTTGTTTTCTGATAATGAAAGTCACTATTGAGCTCCCATTTCCATACACAGTTCAAACAGCACTTGCGTCTCTTCTCAGCAATTACAGACTATTGGACTGAAGAGAAGATACTGTTCTTGTCAGTTTCCTAAGCAGAGTTGAGCTAGATATGGCCTGTGTGTGCAGGAACACAGTTCTTTTGTTCTGAGAAAGCTCACTGTTCTAGCACTATAGGAAATACAGTAGAGTAGTAGAGTGCTCTTTTCTCAAAAGGAGAGTGTGTTTCTTGTAAGGCGAGCTAGTGTTTGTTTCCCATTCAAAAATGGAGTTAAATCACATGCAGTTTCTGGTCCAAAGAGCTGGAAAGGAAAGTCACTCTTGTGCTCTTTTTGCCATACACAGCGCAAATAGCACTCGCGTCTGTTCCCAGCAAGTACTGTGTATTGGACTGAAGAGAAGCTACTGTTCCTGTCAGTTTCCTAAGCAGAGATGAACTAGATATGGCCCGTGTGTGCAGGAAGCACAGTTCTTTTGTTCTGAGCAAGCTCAAACTTCTGGAGCTATACGAAACCCAGTTGAGCAGAAGAGTGTTGTTTTCTCAAAAGCAGAGTGTGTTTCTTATAAGCGGAGCTAGTGTTTATTTCCCATTCATAAACGCAGTTGAATCACATGCAGTTTCTGGTCCTACAAACAAGAGTTGTTTTCTTGTAAGGAAAGTCATTATTGTACTCCCATTGCCGTACACATTGCAAATACCACTCGCGTCTGTTCCCAGCAAGTACAGTGTATTGGAATTAAGTGAAGCTACTGTTTTTGTCAGTTCCTAAGCAGAGTTGAATTAGATATGGCCCGTGTGTGCAGGAAGCACAGTTCTTTTGTTCTGACCAAGCTCACTTTCTGGACCAATAGAAAACATATTAGAGGAGAAAAGTGCTGTTTTCTCAAAAGCAAAGTGTATTTCTCGTACGGCGAGCTAGTGTTTGTTTTCCATTCATATTTGGAGTTGAATCACATGCAGTTTCTAGTCCTACAAGCATATTTTGTTTTCTGGTAAGGAAAGTTACTATTGTGTTCCCATTGCCATACACAGTGCAAATAGCACTTGTGTCAGTTCCCAGCAAGTAAAGTGTATTGGACTGAAGAGAATCTACTGTTCTTGTTAGTTTCCTAAGCAGAGTTGAACAAGATATGGCCTGTGTGTGTAGGAAGCACTGTGCTTTGTTCTGAGCAAGCTTACTCTTCTGGCTCTATAGAAAACACAGTAGAGTAGATGAGTGCTGTTTTCTCAACAGTAGAGTGTGTTTTTTGTAAGGTGATCTAGTATTTGTTTCCCATTAACAAATGGAGTTGAATCACATGCAATATCTGGTCCTAACAGCAAGAGTTGTTTTCTGGTAAGGAAAGTCACTATTGCGCTCTCTTTGCCATACACAGTGCAAGTAGGCTTAACGTCTGTTCCAAGCAATTACAATGTATTGGACCGAAGAGACGCTACTGTTCTCCACAGTTTCCTAAGCAGATTTGAAGTAGATATGGCCCATGTGTGTAGGAAGGACAGTTTTTTTTCTTTGAAAGCTTACTCTTCTGTCTCTATAGAAATCACACTAGAGTAGAAGAGTGCTATTTTCTTAAAAGCAGAGTGTGTTTCTTTTAAGGCAAGCTAGTATTTGTTTTCCATTCACAAACGGAGTTGAATCACATGCAGCGTCTGGTTCTACAACCAAGAGTTTTTTTCTGGTAATGAAAGTCGCTATTGGCTCCCATTGCCATGCACAGTGGAAATAGTACCCTCGTATGTTCCCAGCAATTACAGTGTATTTGACTGAAGTGAAGTTACAGGTCTTGTCAGTTTCCTAAGCCGAGTTTTACTAGATATGGCCCTTGTGTGTAGAAAGCACAGTTCTTTTGTTCTGATCAAGCTCACTGTTCTGGCCCTATAAGAAACACAGTAGAGTAGAAGAGTGATCTTTTCTCAAAAGCAGAGTGTGTTTCTTGTAAAGCTAGCTAGTGTTAGTTTCCTATTCATTAATGGAGTTGAACCACATGCAGTTTCTGGTCCTATGAGCAAGAGTTTTCTTCTGGTAAGGAAAGTCACTATTGTGCTCCCAATGCCATACACAGTGCAAATAGCACTCGCATCAGTTCCCAACAACTGAAGTGTATTGGACTGAAGAGAAGCTACAGTTCTTGTCAGTTTCCTAAGCAGAGTTGAACTAGATATGGCCCGTTTGTGTAGGAAGCACTGTTCTTTTGTTCTGAGCAAGCTTACTCTTCTGGCCCTATAGAAATCACACTAGAGTGGAAGAATACTCTTTTCTTAAAAGCAGAGTGCCTTTCTTGCAAGGTGAGCTAGTGTTTGTTTCCCATTCATAAACGGAGTTGATCACATGCAGTTTCTGGTCCTATGAGCAAGAGTTTTGTTCTGGTAAGGAAAGTCACTATTTGCTCTCCTTGCCATACACAGTGTAAATAGTACTCACGTCTCTTCCCTGCATGTACAGTGTATTGGAATGAAGAGAAGCTACAGTTCTTGTCAGTTTCCTAAGCAGAGTTGAACTAGATATGGCCTGTGTGTGTAGGAAGCACAGTTCTTTTGTTCTGAGCAAGTTCACTTTTCTGGCTCTATAGGAAACACAGTAGAGAAGAAGAGTGCTCTTTTTCAAAAGCAGAGTTTGTTTCTTGTAAGGCGATCTAGTGTTTGTTTCCCATTCATAAAGGGAGTTGAATCACATGCAGTTCCTGGTCCTGCAAACAAAAGTTGTTTTATGGAAAGAAAGTCATTATTGTGTTCCCTTTGCCATGCACAGTGAAAATAGCACTAACGTCTGTTCCCAGCAAGTACAGTGTATTGGACTGCAGAGAAGATACTGTTCTTGTCAGTTTCCTAAGCAAAGATGAACTAGATATGTCCCATGTTTGTAGGAAGCACAGTTCAGTTCCTGAGCAAGCTCACTGTTGTGGCACTGCAGGAAACACAGTAGAGTAGAAGAGTGCTCTTTTCTCAAAAGCAGTGTGTGTTTCTTGTAAGGTGAGCTAGTGTTTTTCCCCATTCATAAACGGAGTTAAATCACATGCAGTTTCTGGTTCTAGGAGCAAGAGTTGTTTTCTGGTAATAAAAGTCACTGTTGCGCTCCCTTTGCCATACACGGTGCAAATAGCACTCTCGTCTGTTCCCAGCACATACCGTGTATTGCAATGAAGAAAAGATACTGTTCTTGTCAGTTTCCTAAGCAGTTATACTAGATATGCCCCGTGTGTGTAGGAAGCAGAGTTCTTTTGTTCTGAGCAAGCTCACTCTTCTGGCACTGTAGGAAACACAGTATTGAAGAAGAGTGCACTTTTTCAAAAGCAGAGTTTGTTTCTTGTAAGGCGATTTAGTGTTTGATTTCCATTCATAAAGGGAGTTGAATCACATGCAGTTTCTGGTCCGGCAAGCAAAAGTTGTTTTATGGTAAGGAAAGTCACTATTGTGCTCTAATTGTGATACACAGTGCAAATAGCCCTCGTGTATGTTCCCAGCAACTACAGTGTATTGAACTGAAGAGAAGCTGCTGTTCTTGTCAGTTTCCTAAGAAGAGAATAAGTAGATATGGCCCGTGACGGGAGCAAGCACAGTTCTTTTGTTCTGAGCAAGCTCTCTGTTCTGGCACTATAGGAAAAACAGTAGATTAGAAGAGTGCTCTTTTCTCAAAAGCAAAGTGTTTTTATTATAACGCGAGCTAGTGTTTGTTTCCCATTCATAAACGGAGTTTAATCACATGTATTTCCTGTTCCTACAATCAAGAGTTGTTTTATGGTAAGGAAAGTCACAATTGTGTTCCCATTGCCATACACAGTGCAAATAGCACTCGCTTCTGTTCCCAGCATGTACAGTGTATTGGACTGAAGAGAAGATACTGTTCGTGTCAGTTTCTTGTGCAGAGTTGAACTAGATATGGCCCGTGTGTGTAGGATGCAAAGTTGTTTTGCTCTGAGCAAGATGACTTCTCAGTCCCTATAGGAAAAACAGTAGAGAGTGCTCTTTTCTCAAAATAGAGTGTTTTTCTTGTAAGGTGACCTTGTGTTTGTTTCCAATTCATAAACGGAGTTGAATCAAATGGAGTTTCTGGTCCTGTGAGCAAGAGTTGTTTTCTGGTAAGGAAAATCACTATTGTGATTTCATTTCCATACACAGTGCAAATAGCACTTGCGTCTGTTCCCAGCAGGTACAGTGTATTGGACTGAAGAGAACCTTCTGGTCTTGTAAGTTTCCTAAGCCTAGATAAACTAGATATGGCCCCTGTGTGAAAGAAGCACAGTTCATTTGTTCTGAGCAAGCTCACTGTTCTTGCAGTATAGGAAACACAGTAGAGTAGAAGAGTGCTCTTTCTCAAAAGCAGAATGTGTTTCTTGTAAGATGAGCAAGTGTTTGTTTCCCATTCATAAACAGAGTTGAATCACATGCAGTTTCTCGTCCTATGAGAAAGAGAAATTTCGTGGTAAGGAAAGTCATTATTGTGCTCTCTTTGCCATACACATTGCAAATAGCACTCGCGTCTGTTCCCAGCAAGTAGGATGTATTGTACTGAAGAGAAGCTATTGTTCTTCTCAGTTTCCTAAGGAGAGTTGAACTAGATATGACCCGTGCATGTAGGAAGCACCAGTCTTTTGTTCTGAGCAAGCTCGCTGTTCTGGCGCTACAGGAAGCACAATAGATGAGAATAGTGCTGTTTTCTCAAAAGCAGAGTGTGTTTCTTGTAAGGCAAGCAAGAGTTTGTTTCCCATTCCTAAATGGAGTTGAATCACATGCAGTTTCTGGTCTTATGAACAAGAGTTGTTTTCTAGTGAGGAAAGTCACTATTGCGCTCCCATTTCCATACACAGTGGTAATAGCCTTCACGTCTGTTCCCTGCAATTACAGTGTATTGGACTGAAGAGAAGCTACTGTTCTTGTCAGTTTTCTAAGCAGAGTTGAACTAGATAAGGCCCGTGTGTGTAGGAAGCACAGTTCTTTTGTCCTGAGCAAGCTCAATCTTCTGGCCCTTTAGGAAACAGAGTAGAGTGTCTCAAAAGCAGAGTGTGTTTCTTGTATTGGCGAGCTATTGTTTGTTACCCATTCATAAACGGAGTTGAATCATATGCAGATTCTGGTAATATGAGCAAGAGATGTTTTCTGGTAAGGAAAGTCACTATTGTGCTCCCATTGCCATAGACAGCGCTAATAGCCCTCTTGTCTGTTCCCAGCAAGTACAGTCTATTGGACTGAAGAGAAGCTACTGTTCTTGTCAATTTTCTAGGCAGAGTTGAACTACATATGGGCCGTGTGTGTAAGAAACACAGTACTTTTGTTCTGAGCAAGCTCACTATTCTGTTACTATAGGAAACACAGTAGAGTATAAGAGTGCTCTCTTCTCAAAAGCAGAGTGTATTTCTTGGAAAATAAGGTAGTGTTTGTTTCCCATTCATAAACAGAGTTGAATCACATGCAGTTTTTGGTCCTATGAGCAAGAGTTGTTTTCTGGAAAGGAAAGTCACAGTTGTGCTTCCATTGCCATACACAGTGCAAATACCACTCTCGTCTGTTCCTAGCAATTACAGTTTATTGGACTGAAGAGATGCTACTGTTCTTGTCAGTTTCTTAAGCAGAGTTGAAGTAGATGTACCCCGTATGTGTAGGAAGCACAATTATTTTCTTCTGAGCAAACTCACTCTTCTGGCTCTATAGGAAAAACAGTAGAGAAGATGTGTGATCTTTTCTCGAAAGCAGAGAGTGTTTCTTGTAAGGCGATCAAGTGTTTGTTTCCCATTCATAAAAGGAGTTGAATCACATGCAGTTTCTGGTCATAGGAGCAAGAGTTTTTTCTGGTAAGGAAAGTCACTATTGAGCTCCCATTGCCATACACAGTGCAAATAGCACTTGGTTCTGATCCCAGCAAGTACAGTGTATTGGACTGAAGAGAAGCTACTGTTCTTGCCAGTTTCCTAAACATAGTTGAACTAGATATGGCCTGTGTGTGTAGCAAGCACAGTTCTTTTGTTCTGAGCAAGCTGACTCTTCTGGCCGTATTGGAAACACAGTAGATAACATGTGTGATATTTTCTCAATAGCAGAGTGTGTTTCTTGTAAGGCGATCTAGTGTTTGTTTTCCATTCAAAAACGGAGGTGAATCACATGCAGTTTCTGGTCCTATGAGCAAGAGAAGTATTTTGGTAAGGAAAGTCAGTATTGTGCTCCGTTTGCCATACACAGTGCAAATATCACTTGGGTCTGTTCCCAGAAAGTACAGTGTATTGGACTGAAGAGGAGCTAATGTTCTTGTCAGTTTCCTAAGCAGAGTATTACTTAATATGGCCCATTTGTGTAGGAAGCACAGTTCTTTTGTTCTGAGCAAGCTCACTTTTCTTGTCCTATTGGAAACACAGTAGAGATGAAGAGTGCTCTTTTCTCAAAAGCAGAGTGTGTTTCTCGTAAGGCGATCTAGTGTTTGTTTCCCAATCATACAGGGAGTTCTTTCACATGTAGTTTCTGGTCCTACGAGCAAGAGTATTTTTCTAGTAAAGAAAGTCACTAGTTTGCTCCCATTGACATACACAGTGTAAATAGCTCTCGCTTCTGTACCTAGCAAGTACAGTGTATTGGAATGAACAGAAGCTACTGTTCTTGTCAGTTTCGTAATCAGAGTTTAACTAGATATGACCCGTGCATGTAGATAGCACAGATCTTTTGTTCTGAGCAAGCTCAGTGTTCTGGTCCTATAGAAAACACAGTAGAGTAGAAGAGTGCTCTTTTCTCAAATGCAGAGTGTGTTTCTTGTAAGGCGAGCTAGGGTTTGTTTCCCATTCATAAATGGAGTTGAATCACATGCAGTTTCTGGTCCTACGAGCAAGTGTTGTTTTCTGCTAAGAAGAGTCACTATTGTGCTCCCATTGCCATACACAGTGCAAATAGCATTCGCGTCTGTTCCCAGCAAGTAAAGTGTATTGGACTGAAGAGAAGCTACTGTTCTTGTCACTTTCCTTAGAAGAGTTGAACTAGATATGGCCGTGAGTGTAGGAAGCACCGTTCTTTTGTTCTGAGCAAGCTCACCCTTCTGGCCCTATAGGAAACACAATAGAATAGAATAGTGCCCTTTTCTCAAAAGCAGAGTGTGTTTCTTATAAGGCAAACTAGTGTTTGTTTCCCATTCATAAATGAGTTGAATCACGTTCATTTTCTGCTCCTACCAGCAAGAGTTGTTTTCTGCTAAGGCAAGTCACTATTGTGCTCCCATTGCTATAAACAGTCCAAATAGAACTCACGTCTACTCCCAGCAAGTACAGTGTATTAGACTGAAGAGAAGATACTGTTCCTGTCATTTTTCTAAACAGAGTTTAACTAGCTATGGCCGATGAGTGTAGAAAGCACAGTTCTTTTGTTCTGAGCAAGCTAACTTTACTGGCATTATAGGAAACACAGTAGAGTAGAAGAGTGTTCTTTTCTCAAAAGCAGAGTGTGTTTCTTGTAAGGCGATCTAGTGTTTGTTTCCTATTCAAAAACGGAGTTGAATCACATGCATTTTCTGGTCCTAAGAGCAAGAGTTGTTTTCTAGTAAGGAAAGCCACTACTGCGTTGCCTTTGCCATACACAGTGCAAATAGCACTCGCATCTGTTCTCTGCAAGTACATTGTATTGGACTGAACAGAAGCTACTGTTCTTGTCACTTTCCATAGCAGAGTTGAACTAGATATGTCCCATGTGTGTAGAAAGCACAGTTCTATTTTTCTGACCATGCTCACTCTGCTGGCCCTATAGGAAACAAAGTAGAGTAGAAGAGTGCTTTTTTCGCAAAAGCTGAGTGTATTTCTTGTAAGGAGATCTAGTGTTTGTTTCCCATTCATAAATGGAGTTGAATCACACGCAGTTTCCGGTCCTACGATCAAGAGTTGTTTTCAGGTAAGGAAAGTCACTATTTGGCTCCCATTGCCATTCTCAGTGCAAATAACACTCGAGTCTGTTCTCAGCAAGTGCAGTGTCTTTGAGAGAAGAGAAGCTACTGATTCTTTCAGTAACCTAATCAGAGTTTAACTAGATATGGCCTGTGTGTGTAGTGAAGCACAGTTCTTTTTTGCTGAGCAAGATCACTCTCCGGCCCTATAGGAAACACAGTAAAATTGAAGAGTGCTCTTTTCTCAAAAGCAGAGTGTGTTCTTCTAAGGTGAGCTAGTGTTTGTTTGCGTTTCATAAACGGAGTGGAATCAGATGCAGTTTCTGTTCTTATAAGCAAGAGTTGTTTTCTGGTGTAGAAAGTCACTATTGAGCTCCCAGTTCCATAGAGTACAAATAGCACTAGCGTCTATTCCCTGCAAGTACAGTGTATTGGACTGAAGAGAGCTACTGTTCTTGTCATTTTCCTGAGCAGAGTTAAACTATATACGTCCCGTGTGTGTAGGAAGAACAGTTATTTTTTTCTGAGCAAGCTCACTGTCCTGGCACTACAGGAAACACAGTAAAATTGAAGAGTGCTCTTTTCTCAAAAGCAGAGTGTGTTCTTCTAAGGTGAGCTAGTGTTTGTTTCCCATTCATAAATGGAGTTGACTCACATGCACTTTCTGGTCCTACGTGCAAGAGTTGTTTTCTGGTAAGGAAAGTCACTATGGCACTACCAATTGCAATACACAGTGCAAATAGCACTCGCGTCTGTTCCCAGCAAGTACAGTGTATGGACTGAAGTGAAGCTACTGTTCTTACCAGCATCTTAAGCAGAGTTGAACTAAATATGGCCCGTGTGTGTAGGAAGCACAGTTCTTTTGTTAGCAGCAAGCTCACTCTTCTGGCCATGTAGGAAAAACGGTAGAGTAGAAGAGTGCTCTTTTCTCAAAAGCAGAGTGTGTTTCTTGTAAGGTGAGCTAGTGTTTGTTTCCCATTCATAAACACAATTGAATCACATTCAGTTTCTGGTCCTATGAGCAAGAGTTGTTTTCTGGTAAAGAAAGTCATTATTGTGCTCCCATTGCCAAAAGCAGTGCAAATAGAACTCGGGTCTGTTCAAAGCAAATACAGTGTATTGCACTGAAGAGGACCTACTGTTCTTGTCAGTTTTCTAAGCAGAGATGAACTAGTTTTGGCCCGTGTGAGTAGAAAGCACAGTTATTTTGTTCTGAGCAAGGTCACTGTTCTGGCCCTATAGGAAACACAGTAGAGCAGAAGAGTGCTCTTTTCTCAAAAGCATAGTGTGTTTTTTCTAAGGCGAGACAGTGTTTGTGTCCCATTCATAAACAGAGTTGAATCACATGCAGTTTCTAGTCCTACGAGCAATAGTTGTTTTCTCGTAAGGAAAGTCACTATTGAGCTCGCATTGCCATACACAATGCAAATAGCCGTGGCGTCTCTTCTCAGCATGTTCAATGTATTGGACTGAAGCGAAGATATGTTTCTTGTCAGTTTCCTAAGCAGAGTTGAACTAGATATGATCCATGTGTGTAGGAAGCCCAGTTCTTTTGTTCTGAGCAAGATCACTGTTCTGGCCCTATAGGAAACACAGTAGAGTAGAAGAGAGCTCTTTTCTAAAAAGCAGAGTGTGTTTCTTGTAAGACGAGCTAGTGTTTGTTTCCCATTCATAAACGGAGTTGAATCACATGCAGTTCTGCTCCTACAAGCAAGAGTTTTTTTCTGGTGCCGAAAGTCACTATTGCACTCCAAATTCCATACAAAGTGCAAATAGCACTCAAGTCTGTTCCCAGCAAGTACAGTGTATTGGACAGAAGAGAAGCTACTGTTCTTGTCTATTTCCTAAGCAGAGTTAAACTAGATATGGTCCGTGTGTATATGAAGCACAGTTCTTTTTTTCTGAGCAAGCTCACTTTTCTGGCCCTACAGGAAACACAGTAAAGTAGATGAGTGCTCTTTTCCCAAAAGCAGAGTGTGTTTCTTGTAAGGTGAGCTAGAGTTTGTTTCCCATTCATAGTCGGAGTTGAATCACTTGCAGTTTTGGGTCCTATGAGCAACAGCTGTTTTCTGGTAAGGAAAGTCACTATTGGGCTCCCATTTTCATACTCAGTGTAAGGAGCACTCGTGTCTGTTCCCAGCAAGTACACTGTATTGGACTGAAGAGAAGATGCTCATCCTGTCAGTTTCCTAAGCAGAGTTTTACTAGATATGGCCCGTGTGAGTAGAAAGCACAGTTTTGTTTTTCTGAGCAAGCTCACTGTTCTGGCCCTATAGGAAGCAAGTAGAGTAGAAGAGTGCTCATTTCTTAAAAGCTGAGTGTGTTTCATGTAAGGCGAGCGATTGTTTGTTTCCTATTCATAAACGGAGTGGAATCCCATGCAGTATCTGGTCCTACAAGCAGTAATGTTTTATCGTAAGGAAAGTCACTACTGTGCTCCCTTAGACATTCACAGTACAAATAGCCCTCCTGTCTGTTCCCAGCAAGTTCAGTCTAATAAGACTGAAGAGAAGCTACTGTTCTTTTCAGTTTCCTAAGAAGACTTTTACTAGATATGGCCCGTGTGAGGAGGAAGCACAGTTCTTTTGTTCTGAGCAAGCTCACTGTTCTGGGCCTATAGGAAACACATTAGAGAAGAAGAGTGCTCTTTTCTGAAAAGCAGAGTGTTTTTCTCATAAGGCGAGTTAGTGTTTGTTTCCCATTCATAAACGGTGTTTAATCACATGCAGTTTCTGGTCATACTAGCAAGAGTTTTTTTCTGGTTAGGAAAGTAATTATTGCACTCCCTTTGCCATACACAGTACAAATAGCTCACGCTTCTGATCACAGCAAGTACAGTGTATTGGACTGAAGAGATGTTACTGTTCTTGTCAGTTTCACAAGCAGAGTTAACAATGTATGCACCCTGTGTGTAGGAAGCACAGTTCTTCTGTTCTGAGCTAATCCACTGATCTGGCCCTATGGAAACACAGCAGAGTAGAAGAGTGCTCTTTTTTCAAAAGAAGAGTGTGTTTCCTGTTAGGCGAGCAAGTGTTTGTTTCCCATTCATAAATGGAGTTGAATCACATGCATTTTCTGGTCCTATGGGCAACAGTTGTTTTCTAGTAAGGAAAATCACTATTGTGCTCCCAGTTCCATACAGAGTGCAAACAGCACTCGTGTCTGTTCCCAGCAAGTACAGTGTATTGGACTGAAGATAAGCTACTGTTCTTGTCATTTTCCTAAGCAGAGTGGAACTAGATATGCCGTGTGTGTATAGGAAGCACAGTTCTTTTGTTTTGAGCAAGCCACTATTGTGTTCTCATTGCCATACACAGTGCAAATAACACTCGCGTTTGTTCCCAGCAAGTACAGTGTATTGAACTGAAGAGAAGCTCCTGTTCTTGTCAGTTTCCTAAGCAGAGTTGAACTAGATATGGCCTGTGTGTGTATGAAGCACAGTTCTTTGTTTCGGAGCAAGCTCACTCTTATGGCCCTATAGGAAACACATTAGAGTAGAAGGGAGTTTTTTTCTCAAAAGCAGAGTGTGTTTCTTTTAAGGCACGCTAGTGTTTGTTTCCCATTCATAAACGGAATTGAATCATGCAGTTTCTGGTCCTACGAGCAAGAGTTGTTTTCTGGTAAGGAAAGACACTATTGCAATCCCATTGTCATACGTGGTACAAATAGCACTTGCGTCTGTTGCCAGCAAGTACAGTGTATTGGACTGAAGAGAAGATACTGTTTTTGTCAGTTTCCGAAGCAGAGTTGAACTAGATATGGCCCGTGTGTGTAGGAAGCACAGTTCTTTTGCTCGGAGCAAGCTCACTGTTCTGGCACTATAGGAAACAAAGTAGAGTATGAGAGTGCTCTTTTCTCAAAAGCAGAATGTGTTTCTTGTAAGGCGAACTAATGTTTGTTTCAGTTTCATAAATGCAGTTGAATCACATGCAGTTTCTGGTCCAGGAACTAGAGTTGTTTTCTTGTAAGGAAAGTCACTATTGAACTCCCATTGTCATATACAGTGAAAATAGCACTCATGTCTGTTCCCAGCATGTACAGTGAATTGGACTGAATAGAAGCTACTGTTGTTGTCAGTTTCCTAAGCAGAATTTAACTAGATATTGTCGGTGTGTGTAGGAAGCACAGTTCTTTTGTTCTGAGCAAGGTCATTCTTCTGGCCCTATGGAAACACAGTAGAGTAGATGAGTGCTCTTTTCTCAAAAGCAGATCGTGTTTCTTGGAAGGTGAACAAACATTTGTTTTCCATTCTCAAACGGAGTTGAATCACATGCAACTTCTGGTCCTACGAGCAAGAATTGTTTTCTGTTAAAGAAAGTAAGTGACGTGCTCCCACTGTCATGGACAGTGCAAATAGCACTCTTGTCTGTTCCAAGCTAGTACCGTGTATTGGACAGAAGAGAACCTACTGTTTTTGTCAGTTTCCTAATCAGAGTTGAACAGAATATGGTCTGTGTGTAGAAAGCACAGTTCATTTTTTCTGAACAAGCTCACTCTTCTGGACCAATAGGAAACACAGTAGATTAGAAGAGGGCTCTTTTCTCAAAAGCAGACTGAATTTCTTATAAGGCTTGCTATTGTTTGTTTCCCACTCAAAAACAAAGTTGAATCACATGCAGTTTCTGGTCCTACGAGCAAGAATTGCTTTCTGGTAGGGAAAGTCACTAATGTGCTCCCATTGCCATACACAGTGCAAACAGCACTCGCATCTGTTCCCAGCAAGTACATTGTATTGGACTGAAGAGAAGGTACTGTCTTGTCAGTTTCCTAAGAAGAGTTGAACTAGATATGGGCCATGAATGTAGGAAGCAAAGTACTTTTGTTCTGAGCAAGCTTACTGTTCTTGCCCTATAGGAAACAATGTAGAGTAGAAGAGTGCTCTTTTCTCAAAAGCAGAATGTGTTTCTTTTAAGACCAAGTAATGTTTGTTTCTGTTTCATAAACGGAGTTGAATCACATGCAGTTTCTGGTCCTACGAGGAAGAGTTTTTTTCTGGTAAGGAAAGTCACTATTGTGCTCCCTTTGTCATACACAGTGCAAATAGCACTCACATCTGTTCCCAGCAAGTACAGTGTATTTGACTGAAGAGAAGCTACTGTTCCTGTCAGTTTCCTAAGCAGAGGTGCACATGATATGGCTCATGTGTGTAGAAAGCACAGTTCTTTTGTTCTGAGCAAGCTCACTGTTCTGGCCCTATAGGAAACACAGTAGAGTAGAAGAGTGCTCTTTTCTCAAAAGCAGAGTGTTTTTCTTCTAAGGCGAGCTTTTGTTTGTTTCCCATTCACAAACGAATTTGAATCACATGCACTTTCTGGTGCTACAAGTATGATTAGTTTTCTGGTCAGGAAAGTCACTATTGTGCTCCCATTGTCATACACAGTGGAAACAGCACTTGCGTCTGTTCCCAGCAAGTACAGTGTATTGGTCTGAAGAGAAGGAAGTGTTCTTGTCAAATTCCTAAGCACAGTTGAACAGAATTGACCCCTGTCTGTAGAAAGCACACTTCATTTATTTTGAGCAAGCTCACTCATCTGGCCCTATGGAAAACACAGTAGATTAGAAGAGTGCTCTTTTCTCAAAAGCAGAGTGTGTTTCTTTAACGCGAGGTAGCATTTGTTTCTCATTCATAAACAGAGTTGAATCACATGCAGTTTCTGGTCCTACGAGCAAGAAATGTTTTCCTGTAAGGAAAGTGCCTATTGTGCTCCCATTGTATTACACAGTGCAAATAGCACTCAAGTCTGTTCCAAGCAAGTACAGTGTATTGGACTGAAGAGAAGCTACTGTTCTTGTCAGTTTCCTAAGCAGAGTTGAACTAGGAATGGCCCCTGTGTGGGAAGCACACTTCTTTTGTTCGGAGCAAGCTCACTCTTCTGATTATATAAGAAACACAGTAGAGGAAAAGAGTGCTCTTTTCTCAAAAGCAGAGTGTGTTTTTTGTAAGGCGAGCTGGTGTTTGTTTCCCATTCATAAACGGAGTTGAATCACATGCAGTTTTTGGTCCTATGAGAAAGAATTGTTTTCTGGTAAGGAAAGTCAGCATTGGGCTCCCATTGCCATACCCAGCGCAAATAGCACTCCCGTCTGTTTCCAGCAAGTACAGTATATTGGACTGAAGAGAAGATACTGTTCCTGTCAGTTTCCTAAGCAGAGTTGAACTAGATATGGCCCGTATGTGTAGGAAGCACATTCTTTTGTTCTGTGCAAGCTAATTTTTCAGGCCCTATGGAAACTCAGTAGTGTCGAAGAGTGCTCTTTTCTCAAAAGCAGCCTGTGTTTCTTGTAGGGCAAGCTAGTGCTTGTTTCCAATTCATAAACGGAGTTGAATTACATGCAGTTTCTGGTCCTATGAGCAAGAGTTGTTTTCTGGTAAGGAAAGTCACTATTGTGCTTCCATTACCATACACAGAGCAAATAGACCTCGCGTCTGTTCCCAGCAAGTAGAGTGTATTGGACTGAAGAGAAGCTACTGTTCTTGTCAGTTTCCTAAGCAGATTTGAACTAGCTATGGCCCGTGTGTGTAGGAAGCACAGTTACTTTGATCTGAGCAAGCTCACTGTTCTGGCCTTATAGGAAAGAGCATTGGACTGAAGAGAAGATACCATTTTGTCAGTTTCCTAAGCAGAGTTTTACTATATATGGCCCTTGTGAGTAGGAATCACAGTTCTTTTGTTCTGAGCAAGCTCACTTTTCTTGCCCTATAGGAAACACAGTAGAGAAGAAAAGTGCTCTTTTCTCTAAAGCTGAGTGACTTTCTTGTAAGACGATCTAGTGTTTGTTTCCCATTCATAAAGCGAGTTGAATCACATGCAGTTTCTGGTCGTATGAACAAGAGTTTTTTTCACATAAGGAAAATCACTATTGCGCTCCCTTTGCCATACACAGTGCGAATAGCCCACGCGTCTGTTCCCAGCAAAAACAGTGTATTGGACTGAAGAGATGCTACTGTTCTTGTAAGTTTCCTAAGCAGAGTTGAAGTAGATTTGGGTCTTGTGTATAGGAAGCAAAGTTCTTTTGTTCTGAGCAAGCTCACTCTTCTGGCCCTATAGGAAACAGAGTAGAGTAAAAGAGTGCTCTTTTCTCAAAAGCAAAGTGTGTTTCTTGTAAGGTGAGCTAGTGTTTGTTTCCCATTCAAAAACCGAGTTAAATCACCTGCAAATTCTGGTCCTAAGAACAAGAGTTGTTTTCTGGTAAGGAATTTCACTATTGTGCTCTCTTTGCCATTCACAGTACAAATAGCTGTAGAGTATTTTCCCAGCAAGTACAGTGTATTGGACTGAAGAGAAGATGCTGCTATTGTCAGTTTTCTAAGCAGAGTTATTATAGATATGGCTCGTGTGTGTAAGAAGCACAGTTCTTTTGTTCTGAGCAAGCTCAATCTTCTGGCCCTATAGGAAACACAGTAGAGTAGAAGAGTGCTCTTTTCAAAAGCAGAGTGTGTTTCTTATGAGATGAGCTAGTGTTTGTTTCCCATTCGTAAACAGAGTTGAATCAATGCAGTTTCTGGTCCTCAGAGCAAGAGTTGTTTTCTGGTAAGGAAAGTCACTGTTGCGCTCCCATTGCCATACACAGTGCAAATAGTCCTCCTGTATGTTCCCAGCAAGTACAGTGTATTGGACTGAAGAAAAGCTACTGTTCTTGTCAGTTTCCTAAGCAGAGTTGAAGTAATATGGTCCGTGTGTGCAGAAAGTACAGTTCCTTTGTTCTGAGCAAGCTCACTCTTTTCTAGGGAGCTACAGGAAACACAGTAGAGTAAAAGAGTGCTCTTTTCTCAAAAGGAGAGATTGTTTATTATGAGACGACCTATTGTTTGTTTCCCAATCATAAACGGAGTTGAATCACATGCAGTTTCTGGTCCTATGAGCAAGAGTTGTTTTCTGGTAAGGAAAGTCACCATTGCACTCCCATTGCCATACACAGTACAAATAGCACTAGCATCTGTTCCCAACAATTACAGTGTATTGGACTGAATAGAAGCTACTGTTCTTGTCAGTTTCCTAAGCAGAGTTTAACTATATTATGCCCGTGTGAGTAGGAATCACAGTTCTTTTGTTCTAAGCAAGCTCATTCTTCTGGCCCCATAGGAAACACAGTAGAGAAGATAAGTGATCTTTTCTCAAAAGCAGAGTGTCTTTCTTGTAAGGTGATCTAGTGTTTCTTTCCTATTCATAAAGAGAGTTGAATCAATATAGTTTCTCGTCCTACAAGCAGGAGTTTTTTTCTGGTAAGGAAAGTCACTATTGTGCTCCCATTGCCATACACAGTGTAAACAGCACACGCGTCTGTTCCCAGCAAATACAGAGTATTGGACTGAAGAAAAGCTACTGATCTTGCCAATTTCCTAAGCAGAGTTGAACTAGATATGGTACGTGCTTGTGGGAAGCACAGTTCTTTTGTTCTGAGCAAGCTCATTCTTCTGGCCCTATAGGATACACAGTAGAGAAATGCTCTTTTTTTAACAGCAAGGTGTGCTTCTTGTAAGGCAAGCTAGTATTTGTTTCCCATTCATAAAGAGAGTTGAATCACATCCAGTTTCTGGCCCTATGAGCAAGAGTTGTTTTCTGGTAAGGAAACTCACTATTGCGCTCCCATATCCATTCACAGTGCAAACAGCACTTGCGTCTCTTCAAAGCAATAATAGATGATTGGACTAAAGAGAAGATACTGTTCTTGTCAGTTTCCTAAGCAGAGTTGAGCTAGATATGGCCTGTGTGTGCAGGAACACAGTTCTTTGGTCCTGAGCAAGCTCACTCTTCTGGCCCTATAGGTCACAGTAGAGTAGAAGAGTGCTCTTTTCTTAAAAACAGCGTGTGTTTCTTGTAAGGCGAGCTAGTGTTTGTTTCCCATTCATAAAGAGAGTTGAATCACATCCAGTTTCTGGTCCTAAGAGCAAGAATTGTTCTCTTATAAGGAAAGTCACTATTGCGCTCCCATTGACATACACAGTGCAAATAGCACTCGCGTCTCATCTCAGTAAGTACAGTGCATTGGACTGAAGAGATGATACTGTTTGGTCAGTTTACTAAGCAGAGTTTTACTATATATGGCCAATGTGAGCAGGAAGCACAGTTCTTTTGTTCTGAGCAGCTCATTCTTCTGGCCCTATAGGAAACACAGTAGAGAAGAAATGTGCTCTTTTCTCTAAAGCAGAATGTGTTTCTTGTAAGGCAATCTAGTGTTTTTTTCCTACTCATAAAGAGAGTTGAATCACATGCAGTTTCTGGTCCTATGAGCAAGAGTTGTTTTCTGGTAAGGAAAGTCACTGTTGCACACCAATTGCCATACACATTTCAATTAGACCTCGCGTCTCTTCCCAGCAAGTAGAGTGTATTGGACTGAAGAGAAGAAACTGTTCTTGTCACTTTCCTAAGCAGAGTTGAACTAGATATGGCCCATGCATGTAGAAAAAACAGTTCTTTTGTTCTGAGCAAGGACACTGTTCTGGCCCTATAGAAAACACAGTATAGTAGAAGAGTGCTCTTTTCTCAAAAGAAATTTGTATTTCATGTAAGGCAAGCTAGTGTTTGTTTCCCATTCATGAACGGAGTTGAATCACATTCAGTTTTTGGTCCTACGAGCAAGTGTTGTTTTCTGGTAAGGAAAATCACAATTGCGTTCCCTTTGCCATACACAGTGCCAATAGCACTAGCGTCTGTTCCCAGCAAGTACAGTGTATTGGACTGAAGAGAATCTATTGTTCTTGTCAGTTTCCTGAGCAGAGTTGTAATATATATGGCCTGTGTGTGTAGGAACATAGTTCTTTTGTTCTGAGCAAGCTCACTCTTCTGGCGCTATAGGTCACAGTAGAGTAGAAGAGTGCTTTTTTCTCAGAAGCAGAGTGTGTTTCTTGTAAGGAGATAGTGTTTGCTTCCATTTCATGAACGGAGTTGAATCACATGCAGTTTTTGGTCTGTTCCAAGCCAGAACCATGTTCATTTTTTTTGAACAAGCTCACTGTTCTGGCCCTATAGGAAACATAGCTGAGTAGAAGAGTGCTCTTTTTTCAAAAGCAGAGTGTGTTTCTTGTAAGGCGAGCTAGTGTTTGTTTCCCAATCATAAACGGAGTTGAATCACATGCAGTTTCTGGTCCTATGAGCAAGGGTTGTTTTCTGGTAAGGAAAGTCACTATTGCACTCCCATTGCCATACACAGTCCAAATAGCCCTCCCGTCTGTTCCTATCAAGTACAGTTTATTGGACTGAAGAGAAGCTACAGTTCTTGTCAGTTTCCTTAGCAGATTTGAACTATATATGGCCTGAGTATGTAGGGACACACTTCTTTTGTTCTGAGCAAGGTCAGAAACACAGTAGATTAGAAGAGTGTTCTTTTCTCAAAAGCAGAGTGTGATTCTTGTATGGGGAGCTTGTGTTTGCTTCCATTTCATAAACAGAGTTGAATCACATGTAGTTTATGGTCCTAAGAGCAAGAGTTGTTTTCTGGTAAGGAAACTCACCATTGTGCTCCCATTTCCATACACAGTGCAACCAACATTTCCATCTCGTCCCAGCAATTATAGACTATTGGACTGAAGAGAAGATACTGTTCTTGTCAGTTTCCTAAGCAGAGTTGAGCTAGATATGGACTGTGTGTGCAGGAACACAGTTCTTTTGTTCTGAGAAAGCTCACTCTTCTGGCCCTCTAGGTCACAGTAGATTAGAAGAGTGCCCTTTTCTTAAAAGCAGAGTTTGTTTCTTGTAAGGCGAGCTAGTATTTGTTTCAAATTCATAAAGAGAGTTGAATCACATACAGTTTTTGGTCCTAAGAGAAAGAGTGGTTTGTCTGGTAAGGAATGTCACTATTGTGCTCCCATTGCCATACACAGTGCAAATAGCATTCGTATCTGTTCCTAGCAAGTACAGTGTATGTACTGAAGAGATGCTACTGTTCTTGTCAGTTTCCTAAGTAGAACTGAATTAAATATGGACCATGTGTGTAGGAAGCACAGTTCATTTGTTCTGAGCAAGCTCACTGTTCTAGCAACATAGGAAACACTGTAGAGTAGAAGAGTGCTCTTTTCTCAAAAGCAGAGTGTGTTTCTTATAAAGCGAGCAAGTGTTTGTTTCCCATTCATAAACAGAGTTAAATCACATGTAGTTTATGGTCCTAAGAGCAGGAGTTGTTTTCTGGTAAGGAAAGTCACTATTGTGCTCTTTTTGCCATACACAGTGCAAATAGCACTCGCGTCTCTTACCAGCAAGTACACTGTATTGGACTGAAGAGAAGCTACTGTTCTTGTCAGTTTCAAATGCAGAGTTGTACTAGATATGGCCTGTGTGTGTAGGAAGCACAGTTCTTTTGGTCTGAGCATGCTCAAACTTCTGGAGTTATACGAATTCCAGTTGAGCAGAAGAGTGCTGTTTTCTCAAAAGCAGAGTGTGTTTCTTATGAGACGAGCTAGTGTTTGTTTCCCATTCATAAACGCAGTTCAATCACATGCAGTTTTTGGTCCTATGAGCAAGAGTTGTTTTCTCATAAGGAAAGTCACTATTGCGCTCCCTTTGACATACACAGTGCAAATAGCACTCGCGCTCATCCCAGCAAGTACAGTGCATTGGACTGAAGAGAAGATACTGTTTTGTCAGTTTTCTAAGCAGAGTTTTACTATATATGTCCAATGTGAGCAGGAATCACAGTTCTTTTGTTCTGAGCAGCTCATTCTTCTGGCCCTATAGGAAACAAAGTAGAGAAGAAAAGTGCTCTTTTCTCTGAAGCAGCATGTGTTTCTTGTAAGGCGATCTAGTGTTTTTTTCCCATTCATAAAAAGAGTTGAATAACACGCAGTTTCTGGTCCTATGAGAAAGAGGTGTTTGGGGGTAAGAAAAGTCACTATTGCGCATCCATTGCCATACACATTTCAATTAGACCTCGCTTCTCTTCCCAGCAAGTACAGTGTATTGGACTGAAGAGAAGCCACTGTTCTTTCAGTTTCCTAAGCAGACTTGAAGTAAATATGGCCCGTGTGTAGGAAACACAGTTCTTTTGATCGGAGCAAGCTCATTGTTCTGGCCCTATAGGAAAAACACTAGAGTAAAAGAGTGCTCTTTTCTTAAAAGCAGAGTGTGTTTCTTCTGAGATGAGCTAGTGTTTGTTTCCCATTCATAAACAGAGTTGAATCAATGCAGTTTCTGGTCCTACGAGCAAGAGTTGTTTTCTGGTAAGGAAAGTCACTATTGCGTTCCCATTTCCATACACAGTGCAAACAGCACTTGCGTCTCTTCCCAGCAATTACAGACTATTGGACTGAGGAGAAGATACACTTCTTGTCAGTTTCCTAAGCAGAGTTGAGCTAGATATGGCCTGTGTGTGCAGGAGCACATTTATTTTGTTCTGAGCAAGCTCACTCTTCTGGCCCTATACGTCATAGTATAGTAGAAGAGTGTTCTTTTCTCAAAAGAAGAGTGTATTTCATGTAAGGCAAGCTAGTGTTTGTTTCCCATTCATGAACGGAGTTGAATCACATGCAGTTTTTGGTCCTACGAGCAAGAGTTGTTTTCTGGTAAGGAAAATTACTATTGCGCTCCCATTGCCATACACAGTGCAAATAGCCCTCCATTCTGTTCCTGTCAAGTACAGTTTATTGCACTGAAGAGAATCTACTGTTCTTGTCAGTTTCCTTAGCAGATTTGAACTATATATGGCCTGAATATGTGGTACACACTTCTTTTGTTCTGAGCAAGCTTACTCTTCTGGCCCTATAGGTCACAGTAGAGTAGAAGATTGCACTTTTCTCAAAAGCAGAGTGTGTTTCTTCTAAGGGGAGCTAGTGTTTGCTTCCATTTCATAAACAGAGTTGAATCACATACAGTTTCTGGCTTTAAGAGCAAGAGTTGTTTTCTGGTAAGGAAAGTCACTATTGTGCTCCCTTTGCAATACACAGTGCAAACAGCACTCGCTTCTGTTCCCCGCCAGAACCGTGTAATGGACTGAAGAGAAGATACTGTTCTTGTCAGTTTCGTAAGCAGAGTTATACTAGATAAGGCCCGTGTGTGTAGGAAGCACATTCTTTTGTTCTGTGCAAGCTAATTTTTCTGGCCCTATGGAAACACAGTAGTGTCGAAGAGTGCTCTTTTCTCAAAAGCAGCGTGTGTTTCTTGTAAGGCGAGCTAGTGTTTGTTTCCAATTTATAAACGGAGGTGAATCACATGCAGTTTCTGGTTCTATGAGCAAGATTTTTTTCTGATAAGGAAAGTCACTATTGTACTCCCATTGCCATACACAGTGAAAATAGCCCTCGCGTCTGTTCCCAGCAAGTACAAAGTATTTGACTGAAGAGAAGCTACTGTTCCTGTCAGTTTCTTAAGCAGAGTTGAACTACATATGGCCCGTCTGTGTAGAAACCACAATTCTTTTGTTCTGAGCATGCTCACTGTTGTGGCCCTAGTGCAAACACAGTAGAGAGAAGAGTGCTCTTTTCTCAAAAGAAAAGTGTGATTCTTGTAAGGCCACCTACTGTTTGATTCCCATTCATAAACGGAGTTGAATCACATGCAGTTTCTGGTCCTAAGAGCAAGAGTTGTTTTCTGGTAAGGAAAGTCCCTATTGTGATCCCATTGCCATACAGAGTGCTAATGGCCCTCGAGTCTGTACCCAGCAATTATGGTGTATTGGACTGAAGAGAAGCCACTGTTCTTTCAGTTTCCTAAGCAGAGTTGAACTAAATAAGGCCCGTGCGTGCAGTAAACACACTTTTTTTGGTCTGAACAAGCTCACTGTTCTGGAACTATATTAAACACAGTACAGTACAAGATTGCTCTTTCCTCAAAAGCAGAGTGTGTTTCTTGTAAGGCGAGCTAGAGTTTGTTTCCCATTCATAAACGGAGTTGAATGACATGCAGTCTCTGATCCTATAAACAAGACTTGTTTTCTGGTAATGAAAGACAGTATTGTGCTCCCATTGCCATGCACAATGCAAATAGCCCTCGCATCTGTTCCCAGCAAGTACAGTGTATTGGACTGAAGAGAAGCTACTGTTCTTGTCAGTTTCGTAAGAAGAGTTGAACTAGATATGGCCCGTGTTTGTAGAAAGCACAGTTCTTTTGTTCTGAGCAAGCTCACTGTTCTGGCCCTGTAGAAAACACAGTAGAGTAGAAGAGTGCTCTTTAATCAAAAGCAAAGTGTGTTTCTTGTAAGGCGAGCTAGTGTTTGTTTCCCATTCAAAAACGGAGTTGCATCACTTGCAATTTCTGGTGCTATGATCAAGAGTTGTTTTCTGGAAAGGAGTTTCACTATTGCACTCCCTTTGCCATACACAGTGCAAATAGCACTCACATCTGTTTTCAGCATGTATAGTGTATTCAACTGAAGAGAAGCTACTGTTCTTGTCAGTTTCCTAAGCAGTGTGGAACTAGATATGGCCCGTGTGTAGAAAGCACAGTTCATTTGATCTGAGCAAGCTCAAACTTCTGGAGCTATATGAAACACAGTAAAGCAAAAGAGTGCTGTTTTATCAAAGGCAGAGTGTGTTTCTTATGAGACGAGCTACTGTTTTTTTCTCATTCATAAACGGAGTTGAATCACATGAAGTTTATGGTCCTACATTCAAGAGTTGTTTTCTCCTAAGGAAAGTCACTATTGTGCTCCCATTGCCATACACAGTGCAAATAGCACTCGTGTCTCATCCCAGCAAGTACAGTGCATTGGACTGAAGAGAAGATACCATTTTGTCAGTTTCCTAAGCAGAGTTTTACTATATATGGCCCTTGTGAGTAGCAATCACATTTCTTTTGTTCTGAGCAAGCTCATTCTTCTGGCCCTATAAGAAACACAGTACAGAAGAAAAGTGCTCTTTTCTCTAAAGCTGAGTGACTTTCTTGTAAGACGATCTGGTGTTTGTTTCCCATTCACAAAGAGAGTTGAATAACATGCAGTTTCTGGTCCTATGAACAAGAGTTGTTTTCTGATAATGAAAGTCACTATTGCGCTCCCTTTGCCATACACAGTGCAAATAGCCCTCGAGTCTGTTTCCAGCAAGTACAGTGTATTGGACTGAAGAGTAGCTACTGTTCTTGTCAGTTTCCTAAACAGAGTTGAACTAGATGTGGCTCGTGTGTGTAGGAAACACATTTCTTTTGTTCTGAGCAAGCTCACTGTTCTGGCCCTATGGGAAACACAGTAGATTAGAGAGTGCTCTTTTCTCAAAAGCAGAGTGTGTTTCTTGTAAGTTGAGCTAGTGTTTGTTTTCTAGTCATAAATGGATTTGAATCACATGCAGTTTCTGGTCCTAGGAGCAAGAGTTGTTTTCTGGTAAGAAGAGTCACTATTGTGCACCCATTGCCATACACAGTGCAAATAGCACTTGTGTCTGTTCCCAGCAAGTACAGTGTATTGGACTGAAGAGTAGCTACTGTTCTTGTCAGTTTCCTAAACAGAGTTGAACTAGATGTGGCTCGTGTGTGTAGGAAACACATTTCTTTTGTTCTGAGCAAGCTCACTGTTCTGGCCCTATGGGAAACACAGTAGATTAGAGAGTGCTCTTTTCTCAAAAGCAGAGTGTGTTTCTTGTAAGTTGAGCTAGTGTTTGCTTCCTAGTCATAAATGGATTTGAATCACATGCAGTTTCTGGTCCTAGGAGCAAGAGTTGTTTTCTGGTAAGAAGAGTCACTATTGTGCACCCATTGCCATACACAGTGCAAATAGCACTTGTGTCTGTTCCCAGCAAGTACATATATTGGACTGAAGAGAAGCTACTGTTCTAGTCAGTTTCCTAAGCACAGTTGAACTAGATATGGCCCGTGTGTGTAGGAAGCAGAGTACTTTTTTCTGAGCAAGCTCACTGTTCTGGCCCTATAGGAAACACAGGAGAGTAGAAGAGTGCTCTTTTCTCAAAAGCAGAGTGTGTTTGTTGTTATGCGAGCTAGTGTTTCTTTCCCATTCATAAATGGAGTTGAATCACATGAAGTTTCTGGTCCTACAAGCAAGAGTTGTTTTCTGGTATGGAAAGTCACTATTGCTCTCCCTTTGCCATTCACAGTGCAAATAGCACTCGTGTCTGTTCCCAGCAAGTACAGTGTATTGGACTGAAGAGAAGCTACTGTTCTTGTCAGTTTCATAAGCAGAGTTGAGCAAGATATGGAGCATTTGTGTAGGAAGCACAGTTCTTTTGTTCTGAGCAAGCTTAATCTTATGGCCCTAGAGGAAAAACTGTAGGGTAGAAGAGTGCTCTTTTATCAAAAGCAGATTGTATTTCTTGTAAGTCAAGCTAGTGTTTGTTTCACATTGATAAACAGAGATGAATCACATGCAGTTTCTGGTCCTATGAGCAAGAGATGTTTTCTGGTAAGGAAATTCACTATTGTGCTCCCATTGCCATACACAGTACAAATAACACTCGCATCTTTTCCCAGCTAGTACACTGTATTGGAGAGAAGAGAAACTACTGTTCTTTTCAGTTTCCTAAGCATAGTTGAAATAGATATGGCCCGTGTGTAGGAAGCACAGTTCTTTTGTTCTGAGCAAGGTCACTCTTCTGGCACTAAAGAAAACAAAGTAGAGTAGAAGAGTGCTCTTTTCTCAAAAGCAGAGTGTATTTATTGTAAGGAGAGCTAGTGTTTGTTTCCTATTCATAAAGGGAGTTGAATCACATGCAGTTTCTGGTCTCACAAGCAAGAGTTGTTTTCTGCTAAAGAAAGTCACTATTGTGCACCCTTTGCCATACACAGTGCAAATAGCACTCGCATCTGTTCCATGCAAGTACAGTGTATTGGACTGAAGAGAAGGTACTGTTCTTGTCACTTTCCTTAGCAGAGTTGAACTAGATATTGCTCGTGTGTGTAGGAAGCACAGTTCTTTTGTTCTAGCAAGCTCACCTTCTGGCACAATAGGAAACACATTAGAGTAGAATAATGCTCTTTTCTCAAAAGCAGAGTGTGTTTCTTTTAAGGCAACCAAGTGTTTGTTTCACATTCATAAAAGGAGTTGAATCACATGCAGTTTCTGGCCATATGAGCAAGAGTTCTTTTCTGCTAAGGAAAGTCACTATTGTGTTCCTATTGCCATACACAGAGCAAATAGCACTCGCGTCTGTTCCCTGCAAGTACAGTGTATTTGACTGAAAAGAAGATACTGTTCCTGTCAGTTTCCTAAGCAGAGTTTAACTACCTATGGCCCCTGTGTGTAGGAAGCACAGTTCTTTTTTCTGAGCAAGCTAACTCTTCTGGTGTTATAGGAAACACAGTTGAGTAGAAGAGTGCTCTTTTCTCAAAAGTTGAGTGTGCTTCTTGTAAGGCGAGCTAGTGTTTGTTTCCCATTAATTAACTTAGTTGAATCACATGCAGTTTCTGGTCCTACGAGCAGGAGTTGTTTTCTGGTAAAGAAAGTAACTATTGCGCTCCCATTGCCATACACAGTACAGAGTGCACTCGCGTCTGTTTCCTGCATGAACAGTGTATTGGACTGAAGAGAAGTTACTGTTCTTGTCAGTGTCCTAAGCAGAGTTGAACTAGATAAAGCCCGTGTGTGTAGGATGCACAGTTCTTTTTTTCTGAGAAAGCTCACTGTTCTGGCCCTAAAGGAAACACAGAAGAGAAGAAGAGTGCTCTTTTCTCAAAAGCATAGTGTGTTTCTTGTAAAGCGAGCTTGTGTTTGTTCCCTATTCATAAATGTAGTTGAATAGCATGCAGGTTCTGATCTTACGATTAAGAGTTTTTATCTGAAAAAAAGTCACTATTGCGTTCCCATTGCCATAAAAATGTAAATAGCTCATACCTCTGTTAACAGAAGTACAGGGTATTGGACTGAAGAGAAGCTACTGTCTTGTCAGTTTCCTAAGCAGTGTTGAACTAGATATGTCCCCTGTGTGTAGGAAGCACAGCTCTTTTGTTCTGAGCAAGCTCACTGTTCTGGCACTACAGGAAACACAGTAGAGTAGAAGAATGCTCTTTTCTCAAAAGCAGAGTGTGCTTCTTGTAAGGTGAAGTGTGTCTGTTTCCCATTCATAATTGGAGTGGAATCACATGCATTTTCTTATCCTATGAGCAAGAGTTGTTTTTTGGTAAGGAAATTCACTATCGCACTCCCTTTGTTATACACAGTACATATCGCACTCGCATCTGTTCCCAGCAAGTACAGTGTATTGGACTGAAGAAAAAATACTGTTATTGCCACTTTCCTAAAAATTGTTGAAATAATATGGCCCGAGTGTAGGAAGCACACTTCTTTTGTTTAGAGCAAGCTCACTCTTCTGGCCTTATAAGAAACACAGTAGAGTAGAAGAGTGCTCTTTTCTCAAAAGCAGAGTGTCTTTCTTGTAAGGCGATCTAGTGTTTTTTTTCCCATTAATAAATGGAGTTGAATCATATGCAGGTTCTGGTCCTACCACCAGGAGTTGTTTTCTGGTAAGGATAGTCACTATTGCGCTCTCATTGCCATACACAGTGCAAATAGCACTCGCGTCTCCTCCCAGCAAGTACAGTTTATTGGACTTAAGAGAAGCTACTGTTTTTGTCAGTTTCCTAAGCGAAGTTGAACTCGATGTGGCCGTTGTGTGTAGGAAGCACAGTTCTTTTGTTCTGAGCAAGCTTAATGTTCTGGCCTTTTAGAAAACACAATAGAGTAGAAGAGTACTCTTTTCTCCAAGCAGAGTATATTTCTCCTAAAATGAGCTACTGTTTGTTTCTCATTCATAAACGGAGTTGAATCACATTCAGTTTTTGGTCCTACGAACAAGAGTTGTTTTCTGGTGAGGAAAGTCACTATTGTGCTACCATTGCCATATACAGTGCAGATAGTACTCGCGTCTTTTCCCAGCAAGTACAGTGTACTTGACTGAAGACAAGCTACTGTTCATGTCAGTTTCCTATGCAGAGTTGAACTAGATATGGTGTGTGTGTGTAGGAAGTACAGTTCTTTTGTTCTGAGCACGCTCACTCTTCTGGCCCTATAGGAAACACAGTAGAGTAGAAGAGTACTCTTTTCTCAAAAGCAGAGTGTGTTTCTTGTAAGGCGAACCTGTGTTGTTTCCCATTCATAAAAGGAGTTGAATTACATGCAGTTTCTAGTCCTATGAGCAAGAGAAGTTTTTTGGTAAAGAAAGTCATTATTGCACTCCCATTTCCATACACAGTGTAAATACCCTCATGGCTCTTCCCAGCAAGTACAGTGTATTGCACCGAAGAGAAGATACTGTTCTTGTCAGTTTACTAAGCATAGTTGAACTAGCTAGGGTCCGTGTGTGTAGGAAGCACAGTTCTTTTGTTCTGAGCAAGCTCACTCTTCTGGCGCTATAGGATACACAGTAGAGTAGAAGAGTGCTCTTTTCTCAAAAGCAGAGTATATTTCTTGTAAGACGAGCTAGTGTTTGTTTCCCATTCATAAACGAAGTTGAATCACATGCAGTTTCTGGTCCTACGAGCAAGTGTTGTTCTCTGGTAAGGAAAGGCACTATTGTGTTCCCATTGTCATACTCAGTGCAAATAACACTCGTGTCTCTTCCCAGCAAGTACAGTATATTGGACTGAAGAAAAGCTATGGTTTCTGAAGTTTCATAAGCAGAGCTGAACTAGATATGGCTTGTGTGTAGTAAATACAGTTCTTTTGTTCTGAGCAAGCTCATTCTTCTGGCTCTATGGGAAACCCAGAAGAGTAGTAGTGTGCTCTTTCTCAAAAGCAGAGTTTGTGTCTTGTAAGGACAGGTAGTGTATGTTTTCCATTCATAAGCTGAGTTGAATCACAAGCAGTTTCTGGTCCTATGAGCAACAGTGGTTTTCCGCTAAAGAAAGTCACTATTGTGCTCCCAGTTACATAGAGAGTGAAAATAGCACTCGCGTCTGTTCCCAGCAAGTACAGTGTATTCGACTGAAGAGAAGCTACTGTTCTTGTCAGTTTCTAAAGCAGAGCGGAACTAGATATTGCACATGGGTGCAGGAAGTACAGTTCTTTTGTTCTGAGCAAGCTCACTGTTCTGGCCCAATAGGAAACAGTAGAGTAAAAGAGGGCTCCTTTCTCAAAAGTAGAGTGTTTTTTTTTTCTTTTAAATCGAGCTAGTGTTAGTTTCCATTACATAAATGAAGGTGAATCACATTCAGTTTCTGGTCCTACAAGCAAAATTAGTTTTCTGGTTAGGAAAGTCACTATTGTTATCCCATTGCCATACTCATTGCAAGTAGCACTTCTTCTGTTACAAACAATTACAGTTTATTGGACTGAAGAGATACTACAGTTATTGTAAAGTTGAACTATATATATCCCCTTTGTGTATATTCTAAGTATAGTTGAACTATATATGTCCCCTTTGTGTATGAAGCACAGGTCTTTTGTTCTGAGCAAGCGTACTCTTATGGCCTACAGGAAACCCAGTAGAGTAGAAGAGTGCTCTTTTCTCAAAAGCAGAGTGTGTTTCTTGTAAGGCGAGCTAGTGTTTGTTTCCCATTCATAAATAGAGTTGAATCACATGCAGTTTCTAATCCTATGAGCAAGTTTTGTTTTTTGGTAAGGAAAGTCACTATCTCGCTCATTTTGCCATACACAGTGCAAATAACACTCGTGTCTTATCCCAACAAGTACACTGTATTGGGGAGAAGAGAAGCTACTGTTCTTGTCAGTTTCCTAAGTAGAGTCGAACTAGGTATGGCCGTGTGTGTAGGAACCACAATTCTTTTGTTCTCAGCAAGCTCACTCTTGTGGTGCTGTAGGAAACACAGTAGAGTAGTAGAGTGCTCTTTTCTCAAAAGCAGAGTGTGTTTCTTCTAAGGCGAGCTAGTGTTTGTTTCCCATTCATAAATAGAGTTGAATCACATGCAGTTTCTGGTCCTACGAGCAAGAGTTGTTTTCTGGTATGGAAAGTAACTATAGCGCTCCCATTGCCATACAGAGTGAAAATAGCACTCGCGTCTGTTCCCAGCAAGTACAGTGTATTGGACTGAAGAGAAGCTACTCTTCTTGTCGGATTCATAAGCAGAGTTGACCTAGATGTGGCCCGTGTGTATGAAGCACAGTTCTTTTTTTCTGAGCAAACAAAATCTTCTGGCCCAATGAAAACACAGTAGAGTAGAAGAGTGCTCTTTTCTCAAAAGCAGAGTGTGTTTCTTGTAAGGCGAGCTAGTGTTTATTTCCCATTCATAAATAGAGTTCAATCACATGCAGTTTCTGGTCCTACAAGCAGAGTTGTTTTCTGATAAGAAAGTCACTATTGTGCTCCCATTGCCATACACAATGCAAATAGCCCTCATGTCTGTTCCCAGTAAGTACAGTGTATTGGACTGAAGAGAAGCTACTGTTCTTTTCAGATTTATAAGCAGAGTTGAACTAGATATGGCCTGTGTGCTTAGGAAGCACAGCTCTTTTGATCTCAGCAAGCTCAATCTTCTGGCCTAAAGGAAACCCAGTAGAGTAGAAGAGTGCTCTTTTCTCAAAAGCAGAGTGTGTTTCTTGTAATGCAATCTTCTGTTTGTTTCCCATTCATAAACGGAATTGAATCACATGCAGGTTCTGGTCCTATGAGCAAGAGTTGTTTCCTGATAAAGAAAGTCACTATTGCACTCCCATTGCCATACACAGTGCAAACAGCACTCGGGTCAGTTAACAGCAATTACAGTGTATGGAAAGGAAGAGAAGCTAATGTTCTTGTCAGTCTCCTAAGCAGAGTTGAACTAGATATGGCCCATGTGTGTTGGAAAGAACGTTCTTTTGTTCTGAGCAACCAAACTGTTCTGGCACTTTGGAAACACAGTAGATTAGAAGAGTGCTCTCTTCAAAAAGCAGAGTGTGTTTCTTATAAGGCAAGGTAGTGTTACTTTCCCCTTCATAAACGGAGTTGAATCACATGTAGTTTCTGGTCCTACAAGCAAGAGTTGTTTTCTGCTAAGAAGAGTCACTATTGTGCCCTCATTTTCATACACAGTGCAAATAGCACTCGTGTCTGTTCCCAGCAAGTACAGTGTATTGGACTGAAGAGAAGCTACTGTTCTTGTCAGTTTTCTAAGCAGAGTTGAACTAGATAAAGCACATGTGTGTAGGAAGCACAGTTCTTCTCTTCTGAGCAAGCTCACTGTTCTGGCCCTTTAGGAAACACAGTAGAGTAGAAGAGTGCTCTTTTCTCAAAAGAAGAGTGTGTCTTGTAAGGCGAGCTAGTTTTTGTTTTCCAGTCATAAATGGAGTGGAATCACATGCAGTGTCTGGTCCTACTAGCAAGAGTTGTCTTCTGGTAAGAAGTGTCACTATTGCACTTCTTTTGACTTACACAGTGCAAATAGCACTCACGTCTGTTCCCAGCAAGTACAGTGTATTGGACTGAGGAGAAGATACTGTTCTTGTCAGTTTCCTAAGCAAAACTTAAGTAGATATGGCCCATGTGTAGGGAGCACAGTTTATTTGGTCTGACCAAGCTCACTGTTCTGGCTCTATAAGAAACACAGTAGAGTAGAAGACTGTTCTTTTCTCAAAAGCAGAGTGTGTTTCTTGTAAGGCGAGCTAGTGTTTGTTTCCCATTCATAAAGGAGTTAAATAAAAAGCAGTTTCTGGCCTTAGGCGCAAGAGAATGTTTTCTAGTAAGGAAAGTCACTATTGCGCTCCCTTTGCCATACACCATGCAAATAGCACTCGCGTCTCTTACCAGCAATTACCGTGTATTGGACTGAAGAGAAGCTACTGTTCTTGTCAGTTTCCTAAGCAGAGTTGAACTAGATATGGCCCATGTGTGTAGGAAGCACAGTTCTTTTGTTCTGAGCAAGCTCAAACTTCTGGAGCTATTCGAAACACAGTAGAGCAGAAGAGTGCTGTTTTTTCAAAGGCAGAGTGTGTTTCTTATGAGACGAGCTAGTGTTTTTTTCCCATTCATAAACAGAATTGAATCACATAAAGTTTATAGTCCTACAAGAAAGAGTTGTTTTCTCACAAGGAAAGTCACTATTGTGCTCCCATTGCCATTCACAGTGCAAATAACACTCGCATCTCATCCCAACAAGTACAGTGCATTGGACTGAAGAGAAGATACCATTTTGTCAGTTCCCTAAGCAGAATATTACTATATATGGCCTGTGTGAGTAGGAATCACAGTCCTTTTTACTGAGCAAGCTCATTCTTCTGGCCCTATAGGAAATAAAGTAGAGAAGAAAAGTGCTCTTTTCTCTAAAGCTCAGTGTCTTTCTTGTAAGACAATCTAGTGTTTGTTTCCCGTTCAAAAAGAGAGTTGAATCACATGCAGTTTCCGGTCCTACAAACAAGAGTTGTTTTCTGATAATGAAAGTCACTATTGCGCTCCCATTGCCTTACACAGTCCAAATAGCACTCACATCTGTTCCCAACAAGTACAGTGTATTGGACTGAACAGATGCTACTGTTCTTGTAGGTTTCCTAAGCAGAGTTGAAGCAGATTGGCCCGTGTGTATAGGAAGCACAGTTCTTTTGTTCTGAGCAAGCTCACTCTTCTGGCCCTAAGGAAATAGAGTAGAGTAGAAGAGTGCTCTTTTCTCAAAAGAAGAGTGTATTTCATGTAAAGCAAGCTAGTGTTTGTTTCCCATTCATGAATGGAGTTGAATCACACGCAGTTTTTGGTCCTACGAGCAAGAGTTGTTTTCTGGTAAGGAGTGTCACTATTGCTCTCCCTTTGCCATAAACAGTGCAAATAGCACTCGCATCTGTTCCCAGCAAGTACAGTGTATTGGACTGAAGAGAAGATAATGTTATTGTCAGTTTTCTAAGCAGAGGTATTCTAGATATGGCTCGTATGTGTAGGAAGCTCAGTTCTTTTGTTCTGAGCAAGCTCACTTTTCTGGCTCTATAGGAAACACAGTAGAGAAGAAGAGTGCTTTTACTCAAAACAGAGTGTGTTTCTTGTCTGATTACCTAGTGTTTGTTTCCCAATCATAAATGGAGTTGAATCATATGGAGATTCTGGTAATAAGAGCAAGAGTTGTTTTCTGGTAAGGAAAGTCACTATTGCGCTCCCATTGCCATATGCAGTACAAATCGCCCTCGCGTCTGTTCATTGCAAGTACAGTGTATTGGATTGAAGAGAAGCTAGTGTTCGCATCAGTTCCCTAAGCAGAGTTGAACTAGATATGGCCCATGGGTGTAGGAAGCACAGATTTTTTTGTTCTGAACCAGCACACTCTTCTGGCACTATAGGAAACACCGTAGAGTAGAAGAGTGCTCTTCTCTCAAAAGAAGAGGGTGTTTCTTGTAAGGCGAGCTAGTGTTTGTTTCCCATTCATAAATGGAGTTGAATCACATGCAGTTTCTGCTCCTATGAGCAAGAGTTTTTTTCTGGTAAGGAAAGTCACTATTGCGCTCTCATTGCCATACACAGTGCAAATAGCACTTTTGTCTGTTCCCAGCAAGTACAGTATATTGGACTGAAGAGAAGCTACTGTTGTTGTCAGTTTCCTGAGCATATTTGAGCTAGATATGGCCCGTGTGTGTAGGAAGCACAGTTCTTTTTTTCTGAGCAAGCTCACTCCTCTTGCCCTATACGAACCACAGTAGAGTAGAAAAGTGCTCTTTTCTCAAAAGCAGGGAATGTTTCTTGTATGGCAAGCTAGGGTTTGCTTTCCATTCATGAACGGAGTTGAATCATATGCAGTTTCTGGTCCTAAGAGCAAGAGTTGTTTTCTGGTAAGTAAAGTCACAATTACGTTACCATTTCAATACACAGTGCAAATTGCCTTCCTGTCTGTTTCCAGCAAGTACATTGTATTGGACTGAATAGAAGCTACTGTTCTTGACATTTTCCTAAGCAGAGTTGAAATAGATATGGCCCGTGTGTGTAGGAAGCACAGTTCTTTTGTTCTGAGCAAGCTCACTGTTCTGGCCTTACTGGAAACACAGTAGAGTAGAATAGTGCTCTTTATTTAAAAGCAGAGTATGTTTCTTGTAAGACGAGCTAGCGTTCATTTCCCATTCATAAATGGAGTTGAATCACAGGCAGTTTCTGTTCCTAAGAACAAGAGGTGTTTTCTGGTAAGAAAAGTCACTATTGCGTTCCCATTGCCATACACGGTGCAAATAGCACTTCTGTCTGTTCCTACCAAGTACTGTGTATTGGATTGAAGAGAAGCTAATGTTCTTTTCATATACCTAAAGAGTCGAACTAGATATGGCCTGTGTGTGTAGGAAGCACAGTTCTTTTTTTATGTGCAAGCTCACTCTTCTGGTTCATTGGAAACACAGTAGAGTAGAAGAGTCCTCTCTTCTCCAAAGCAGAGTGTGTTTCTTCTAAGGAGAGCTAGTATTTGTTTCTCATTCATAAACGGATTTGAATTACATGCAGTTTCTGGTCCTACGAGCAAGAGTTGTTTTCTGGTGATGAAAATCACTTTTGCACTCCCCTTGTCATACACAGTGCAAATAGCACTGGCGTCTGTTCCCAGCAAGTACAGTGTAAGAACTGAAGGGAAGCTACTGTTCTTTTCAGTTTCCTAAGCAGAGTTGAACAAGATATGGCCCATGTGTAGGAAGCACAGTTCTTTTGTTCTGAGCAAGCTCACTGTTCTGGCCCTATAGGAAACACAGTAGAGTAGAAGAGTGCTCTTTTCAAAAAAGCAGAGTGTGTTTCTTAAAAGGAGAGGTAGTGTTTGTTTCCCATTCTTAACAGAGTTGAATCACATGCAGTTTCTGGTTCTACAAAAAAGATTTGTTTTTTGGTAAGGAAAGTCACTGTTGCACTCCCAATGCCATACACAGTACATATAGCACTCGTGTCTGTTCACAGCAAATACAGTGTATTGGACTGAATAGAAGCTACTGGTCTTGTCAGTTTACTAAGCAGAATTCACAAGGATATGGCCCGGGTGTAGGAAGCACAGTTCTTTTTTTCTAAGCAACCTCACCTTTCTCGCACAATGGAAACACAGTTGAGTAGAAGAGTGCTCTTTTCTCAAAAGCAGAGTGTGTTTCTTGTAAGGTGAACTAATGTTTGTTTCCGTTTCATAAATGGAGTTGAATCACATGCATTTTCTGATCCTACGAGCAAGAGTTGTTTTTTGGTCAGGAAAGTCACTGTTGTGCTCCCATTGCCAAACACTTTGCAAATAGCACTTGTGTCTGTTCTCAGCAAGTACAGTGTATTGGACTGAAGAGAAGGTAGTGTTTTTGTCAAATTCCTAAGCAGAGTTGAACTGAATTTGGCCTGTGTCTGTAGGAAGCACAGTTCATTTGTTCTGAGCAAGCTCACTCTTCTGGCCCTATAGGAAACACAGTAGAGAAGAAGAGTGCTCTTTTCTCAAAAGCACAGTGTGTTTCTTGTAAGGTGAGCTAGTATTTTTTTTTCGTATTCATAAACCGAGTTGAATCACATGTAGTTTCTGGTCTTATGAGCAAGAAATGTTTTTCTGTTATGAAAGTCACTATTGTGCTGCCATTGCAATACACAGTGCAAACAGCACTCGCATCTGTTCCTAGCAAGTACAGTTAATTGGACTGAATAGTAGCAATTGTTCTTGTCAGTTTCCTAAGCAGAATTGAACTGGCCCGTGTGTTTAGGAAGCACAGTTCTTTCGTTCTGAGCAAGCTAACTGTTCTGGCCCTATGGAAACACAGTAGAGTCGAAGACTGCTCTACTCAAAAGCAGAGTGTGTTCCTTGTAAGGCGAGCTAGTGTTTGTTTCCCATTCATAAACAGAGTTGAATCACATGCAGTTTCTGGTCCTACCAGTAAGAGTTGTTTTCTGGTAAGGAAAGTCACTATTGAACTCCCATTGCCATACACAGTGCAAGTACCGCTCGCGTCTGTTCCCAGCAAATAGTGTATTAGACTAAAGAAAAGCAACTTTTCTTGTCAGTTTACTAGGCAAAGTTGAACTAGATATGGCCCATGAGTATAGGAAACACAGTTCTTTTACTCAGTGCAAGCTCTCTTTTCTGGTCCTATATGAAACGGTGTAGAGTAGAAGAGTGCTCTTCTCTCAAAAGCAGAGTGTGTTTCTTGTAAGGCGAGGTAGTGTTTGTTTCCCATTCATAAACTGAGTTGAATCACATGCAGTTTCTGGTCCTATGAGCAAGAGTTGTTTTCTGGTAAGAAGAGTCACTATTGTGCTCCCAATGCCATACACAGTGCAAATATCACTCGTGTCTCTTCCCAGCTACTACAGTGTATTGGATTGAATAGAAGCTACAGTTCTTGTCAGTTTCCTGGGCAGATTTTAGCTAGATACGGCCCATATGTAGGAATCAGTTTTTTTGTTCTGAGCAAGCTCACTGTTCTGCCCCAATAAAATACAGTAGAGTAGAAGAGTGCTCTATTCTCAAAAGCAGACAGAGTTTCTTGTATGCGATCTAATGTTTGTTTGCCATTCATAATGGGTGTTGAATCACATGCAGTCTATGGTTTTACGAGCAAGATTTGTTTTCTGTAAGGAAAGTCACTATTGCACTCCCATTGCTATATACAGTGAAAATCGCACTCGTGTCTGTTCTCTTGCAAGTACAGTGTATTGGACTGAACAGAAGCTACTGTTCTTGTCATTTTCCTAAGCAGAATTGAAGTAGATATGGCCGGTGTGTGTAGGAAACACATTTCTTTTTTTCTGAGATAGCTCACTGTTCTGGCCCTATAGGAAACACAGTAAAGTAGAAGAGTGCTCTTTTCTCAAAAGCAGAGTGTGTTTCTTGTAAGGTGAGCTAGTGTTTGTTTCCCATTCATAAACTGAGTTGAATCACATGCAGTTTCTGGTCCTACAAGCAAGAGTTGTTTTCTACTGTGGAAAGTCACTATTGATCTCCCAGTTCCATACATAGTGCAAATAGCCTTCGCATCTGTTCCCAGCAAATACACTGAATTGGACTGAAGTGAAGCTACTGTTCTTATCAGTATCTTAAGCAGAGTTGAACTGGATATGGCCCCTGTGTGTAGAAAGCACAGTTCTTTTTTTCTGAGCAAGCTCACTGTTCTGGCCTGATAGGAAACGAAGTAGAGTAAAAGTGTGCTCTTTACTCAAAAGCAGAGTGTGTATCTCGTAAAGCAAGCTAGTATTTGTTTCCCATTCCTTAACGGAGTTGAATCACAGGCAGTTTCTGGGCCTACGAGGAAGAGTTGTTTTCTTGTAAGGAAAGTCACTATTGCATTCCCATTGCCATACAGAGTGATAAGCACTAGCGTCTGTTCCGAGAAAGTACAGTGTATTGGACTGAAGAGAAGCTACTGTTCTTATCAGTTTCCTAAGCAGAGTTGAACTAGATATGGCCCATGTGTGTAGGAAGCACAATTCATTTGTTCTGAGCAAACTCACTGTTCTGGCCCTATAGGAAACACAGGAGAGTAGAAGAGTACTCTTTTCTCAAAAGCAGAGTGGGTTTTTTGTAAGGCGAGCTAGTGTTTGTTTCCCATTCATAAACGGAGTTGAATCACATGCAGTTTCTGGTCCTATGAGCAAGAGTTGTTTTCTGGTGTGGAAAGTCACTATTGCCCTTCCATTGCCATACACAGTGCAAATAGCCTTCGTATATGTTCCCAGCAAGTACACTGTATTGGACTGAAGACAAGCTACTGTTCTTCTCATTTTCCTAAGCAGAGTTGAACTAGATATGCCCCGTGTGTGTCGGAACCACAGTTCATTTTTTCTGAGCAAGCTCACTGTTCTGGCCCTATAGGAAACACAGTAAAGTAGAAGAGTGCTCTTCTCTCAAAGAAGAGTTTGTTTCTTGTAAGACGATCTAGTGTTTGTTTAACATTCATAAACGGAGTTGAATCACATGCAGTTTCTGGTCCTTAGAGCAAGAGTTGTTTTCTGGTGTGGAAAGTAACTATTTTGCTCCCAGGTGCGTACAGAGTGCCAATAGCACTCATGTCTGTTCCCAGCAAGTACAGTGTATTGGACTGAACAGAAGCTACTGTTCTTGTCATTTTCCTAAGCAGAGTTGAAGTAGATATGGCCCGTGTGTGTAGGAAACACATTCCTTTTTTTCTGAGATAGCTCACTGTTCTGGCCCTATAAGAAACACAGTAAAGTAAAAGAGTGCTCTTTTCTCAAAAGCAGCGTGTGTTTCTTGTAAGGCGAGCTAGTGTTTGTTTCCCATTCATAAACTGAGTTGAATCAATGCAGTTTCTGGTCCTACAAGCAAGAGTTGTTTTCTACTGTGGAAAGTCACTATTGATCTCCCAGGGCCATACAGAGTGCAAATAGCCTTTGCATCTGTTCCCAGCAAATACACTGAATTGGACTGAAGGGAAGCTAATGTTCTTATCAGTATCTTAAGCAGAGTTGAACTAGATATGGCCCGTGTGTGTAGAAAGCACAGTTCTTTTGTTCTGAGCAAGCTCAGTGTTCTAGCCTGATTGGAAACGAAGTAGAGTAGAAGTGTGCTCTTTACTCAAAAGCAGAGTGTGTTTCTCGTAAGGCAAGCTAGTGTTTGTTTCCCATTCCTTAACGGAGTTGAATCACATGCAGTTTCTGGTCCTATGAGGAAGAGTTGTTTTCTTGTAAGGAAAGTCACTATTGCATTCCCATTGCCATACAGAGTGATAAGCACTAGCGTCTGTTCCGAGCAAGTACAGTGTATTGGACTGAAGAGAAGCTACTGTTCTTATCAGTTTCCTAAGCAGAGTTGTACTAGATATGGCCCGTGTGTAGGAAGCACAATTCATTTGTTCTGAGCAAGCTAACTGTTCTGGCCCTATAGGAAACATAGTAGAGTAGAAGAGTGCTCTTTTCTCCAAAGTAGAGTGTGTTTTTCCTAAGACGAGCTAGTGTTTGTTTCCCATTCATAAACGGTGTTGAATCACATGCAGTTTCTGGTCCTACGAGCAAGAGTTGTTTTCCTGTAAGGAAAGTCACTATTGCGCTCCCATTGCCATAAACAGTGCAAATAGCACTCACATTTGTTCCCAACAAGTAAAGTGTATTGGACTGAAGAGAAGCTACTGTTCTTGTCATTTTCCTAAACAGAGTTGAACTAGATATGGCTCGTGTGTGTCGGAAGCACAGTTCTTTTTTTCTGAGGAAGCTCACTGTTCTGGCCCCATAGGAAACACAGTAGATAGAAGAGTGCTCTTTTTTCAAAAGCAGAGTGTGTTTCTTGTAAGGCGAGATAGTGTTTGGTTCCCATTCATAAACAGTGTTTAAACATGCAGTTTCTGGTCCTACAAGCAAGAGTTGTTTTCTGGTAGGAAAGTCACTATTGCGCTCCCCCTATCATACACAGTACAATAAGCACTCATGTCTGTTCCCAGCAAGTACAGTGTATGGACTGAAGTGAACCTACTGTTCTTGTCAGTTTCCTAAGCAGAGTTGAACTAGATATGGCCCGTGTGTGTAGGAAGCACAGTTGTTTTGTTCTGAGCAAGGTCATTCTCCTGGACCTATAGAAAACACAGTAGAGTAGAGGAGTGCTCTTTTCTCAAAAGCAGAGTGTGTTTCTTGTAAGGCGTGCTAGTGTTTGTTTCCCATTCATAAATGGGTTGAAGCACATGTAGTTTCTGGTCCTATGAGCAAGAGTTGTTTTCTGCTAAGGAAAGTCACTATTATGCTCCCATTACTATTTACAGTGCAAATAGTGCTTGCGTCTGTTCCCAGCAAGTACAGTGTATTGGACTGAAGAGGAGCTACTGTTCTTTTCAGTTTTCTAATCAGAGTTGAACTAGATTTGGCCCGTGTGAGCAGGAAGCACAATTCTTTTGTTCTGAGCAAGCTCACTGTTCTGGCCCTATAGGAAACACAGTAGAGTAGAAGAGTAATCTTTTCTCAAAAGCAGAGTGGGTTTCTTGTAAGGTGAGGTAGCGTTTGTTATTCATTCATAAATGGAGTTGAATCACATCCAGTTTCTGGTTCTATGAGTAAAAGTTTTTTTCTGTAAGGTAAATCACTATTGCCCTCCCATTGCCATACACATTGCAAATAGCACTCGCGTTTGTTCCCAGCAAGTAAAGTTTATTGGACTGAAGAGAAGCTACTGTTCTTGTCAGTTTCCTAAGCAGAGTTGAACTAGATATGGCCCGTGTGTGTAGGAAGCAAGTTCTTTTGTTCTGAGCAAGCTCACTCTTTTGATTTTAGAGGAAACACAGTAGAGTAGAAGAGTGATATTTTCTCAAAAGCAGAGTGTGTTTTGGAAGGCGATCTAGTGTTTGTTTCCCATTCAATAACGGAGGTGAATCACATGCAGTTTCTGGTACTATGAGCATGAGAAATTTTTTGGTAAAAAAAAGTCATTATTGCGCTCTGTTTGCCATACACAATGCAAATAGCACTAGCGTCTGTTCCCAGCAAGCACAGTGTATTGGACTTAAGAGAAGCCAGTGTTCTTCTCAGTCTCCTAAGCAGATATGTACTAGATATGGCCCGTGTGTAGGAAGCACAGTTCTTTTGTTCTGAGCAAGCTTGCTCTTCTGGCCTTATAGAAAGCACAGTAGAGTACAATAGTGCTATTTTCTCAAAAGCAGAGTGTCTTTCCTGTAAGACGAGCTAGAGTTTGTTTCCCATTCATAAACGGAGTTGAATCACATGCAGTTTCTGGTCCTACGAGCTAGATATTTTTTCTGGTAAGGAAAGTCACTATTGTGCTTCAATTGCCATACACAGTACAAATAGTCTTCGCGTCTATTCCCAGCAAGTACAGTGTATTGGACTGAAGAGAAGCTACTGTTCATGTCAGTTTCCAAAGTAGTGTTGAACTAGATATGACCCGTGTGTATCAACACAGTTCTTTTTGTCTGAGCAAGCTCACTCCTCTGGCCATTTAGGAAACACAGGAAAGACGAAGAGTCCTCTTTTCTCAAAAGCAGAGTGTGTTTCTTGTAAGGCAATCAAGTGCTTGTTTCTCATTCAAAAACGGATTTGAATCACATGCACTTTCTAGTCCTATGAGAAAGAGATGTTTTTTGTAAAGGAAAGTCACTATTGTGCTCCCGTTGTCATAGACAGTGCAAATATTACTCGGGTCTGTTCCCAGCAAGTACCGTGTATTGGACTGAAGAGAAGATACTGTTCTTGTCAGTTTCCTAAGCTGAGTTTTACTAGATATGGCCCGTGTGTGTAGGAAGCACAGTTCTTTTGTTCTGAGCAAGCTCACTCTTCTTGCCCTAAAGAAAACAAAGTAGAGAAGAAGAGTACTCTTTTCTCAAAAGCAGAGTGTGTTTCTTGTAAGGCGATCTAGTGTTTGTTTCACAATCATACAGGGAGTTGAATCACATGCAGTTTCTGTTACTATGACCAAGAGTTGTTTTCTGGTAAAGAAAGTCAGTATTGTGCTCCCATTGCCGTACACAGTGCAAATAGCTCTCGCGTCTGTACCCAGTAAGTACACTGTACTGGAATGAACAGAAGCTACTGTTCTTGTCAGTTTCCTAATCAGAGTTGAACTAGATATGTCCCGTGTGTGTAGGAAGCACAGTTCTCTTGTTTTGAGCAAGATCACTCTTCTGGCCCTATAGAAACACAGTAGAGTAGAAGAGTGCTCTTTTCTCAAAAGCAGAGAGGGTTTCTTGTAAGACGAGCTAGTGCTTGTTTCCCATTTATAAACGTAGTTGAATCACATGCTGTTTTTGGTCCTTTAAGCAAGAGTTGTTTTCTGTTAAGGAAAGTCACTATTGCGCTCCCTTTGCCATACACAGTGCAAATAACACTCGCGTCTTTTTCCAGCAAGTACAGTGTATTGGATGTGGGGCGTTTACCCAACCACCCCCACAGTTCCCCAGAGTTTTCTTGAGTGCGAGCAGCAGGAAATATTAGATAGAAGGATTTATTGCGGAGAATATCGCGGAGATAAACAGACAGAAAATAAAGGATAGCCTCGAGAGGGCCTGGAACCTATTCCAACGGGCCCCGACTGCCTCTGCCCCAGGGTTTTTATAGAGACGCCAAGGGATGGAGCAAAAGACCTCCTCCCCCAGCACAGCCAAGTGCAGACCATCTCAGACACCTGCACTCAGGCCCGTGGTCTAATCATCCTCTATGAGGACCTGCTGGGTAAAGACACGAGGAACCCGAGAACGGGCTCCCACAGGTCCCCCTTTCTTAATATATAAAAAAATAACTATTAATGGCTTACAGCAATCTTCAAGCTGTTACACCTCCCAATATGGAGTAGAGGATGATATAGATGGCATTTCTCTTTTGAATTAGGTCCAAGGTGACTACAGCAGTCTTAGCTGCCTCAAGCCCTTTCTAAGCCAAAAACTCTTAAGGCGACTACAAACTTAAAGAATCCCTTAGCTTCATCATTACCATTAACAGGTTAACATAAATATTGCTATACATAGTCACAATTCTCTCAATCTTATAACACAAAGCAAACTCTTAACAGAACCATTTGAATTAGCATATATGGTGCTAAATATAGTTAACAATTTTCTCCGTCTTACAACTTTAACTCAATCATTTGAATTTTCTTGTTAACAGAACATAGGAAAAACTTCGATGTATTCACATCAAACTTAAATATTTCCTTAACTCCACAAAACCAGGTGCACTAATATCAATAGGTTTCTGCAAACATAATTCAATCTCATAACTCCTCCTCTTTATAATTTTTTAAACAAAATCTCAAACCTAGTTAGAGGAACCCAAACTTATACAATTCCTATAAACCCATATTGAAAAGCAATCTTCTCAGTCTAACCATAAACACTTTGAAAACTTTTAGCAAAACATCCAAAAGCAGTTTCTTAATAAAACTCTTTACACTTTAGAAGTAGTCTCTTAATATACCCCATTTGCATTTCTTACTAACAAAAACATGACATTAATTCACTCAAACAACTTTTGAAATTAGACTAAGGAATATTAACTCTCCCCCTTTTCTTTATAATTTAAGCAAAATCTCAAGCCTAATTATAAAACCCAAACTTTTCCATTTAAACAATTCCATTTGTAACACAAAACCAGTTCTGTAAGTAATTTCATTTTTACATAAACAGTTCCACAAAACAATTGCATTTTTAACACAGAAAAATGAATCACCAATTAATAAAGCATATATGCAGTTCCTAGGTCATTACTATAAGTAAACTCAAAATTGTCCCATTGTAATGAAATCTCTACTATTCATTTCATTTCTTAAGTCTCAAAATTCAAATGATAAATTCTGGTATGAGCCTTCCAAATATGAAGAAATCTATAACCAAAATCTTTGTAGTTTTATCTCATTTTAAGTTCAAAAAGTTCAAACAAGAAATAAATTCTAGTAATCAGGCTTTCACTTCCAAATATGAAGAGATGGTTTTCAACCAAAACTTTTTGCTGTTAACAATTTTACTTCAAACAAGCGTCTCTGCAACTTTTGTTCTCACAGACAGACCTTTTTAGGTACAGTAGTATTCTAAACCGCACCGTTTTTGATGTTAGCTCAGGTTTTTCTGTGTTGCATCGATTTTCCACGGATCTCAGCTGCAGATGCCTTGTTGTGCTGGTTCTCGCGTCCGCCATTCTTAGCTTCTTAGCGGCTTCTGGAGCTTTTGAAACCATTCAGACTGCCTACTTTGCAGTCTGCTGGGACACTAACCTTCTGTGTCTCGGGTTCTTTCACCATATACATTAGGAATAGATTCATTAACATCTACTTATTTATACTCTTTAAGAGAACTATAGAACTACTTTAGCAAATATATTTCTTACTACTTCTTATGTATTTCTTATGTTCTTATTTAAACTTACATTTACAACTAGCATCTTTACTTATTACAAGCTTATTACTACATGTCTTAGGACTACCTTAGATTCTTCTTGTAAGCTTATATTCTTAAAGGAACTCTATAGATCTATTTTACAAACTTTTATAAGGCTATCATTAGCATATATTTAACTTAGCAAACACCTAAAGATTTCTTAACACAGATCTAACAAGACAATAATTTCTACAAACTCACATATCTTATTTTCATCTTTTTCTATTTCTTACTCTTAATTATCACTATCTCTATTAGAAAGATTCTCTCAACTAGACAGGAAGTACATACATCATTTCTAAAGTTTAGAGTTTATAGTCAGTTTTGTTATAAAACACTGGGATTTAGTGAGTGTTGTTATAGAATTGTGATAGTTGTTGCTAGGGGACTGTAACCTTCCCAGGATGATGCCACACTCCAAAGTTGCCAGTTCTCTCAGCCGTTCCGGACCCAGCAGAGATGCACTGTCAGCGGTAGACGGTGTTTAACTAGAGGCTGTCCCTTCACCCAAATTCATAATAGTTCCCCTAAGTGCTTCAATTCAGACAAATGTTTCTATTACAGCAGTACTCTTGGTTTGTTCTACCGAAAAACTTCATTTCATACTGAGGGTGAAATTACCATATTTAGCTGCTGTAAGGTCTTTGCCAAATACCGCACAGCTATTAGGTGATATAAAGTATTTTTCCAAAGGAGCTAGTAAAGCCAAAAGCGGCACAGCTCCGAGCTCTGTTTCCTCACTGCCTGCATCAACCAGTGACAAAACCTCAACCACTGATTGAGCCACTTTCATTCTGGTTCCTTTGTAGGAACATCATTGGAGCTGACCTTTCTTAGTTCCACGCTCCTTACCAGACGCTCCGGTAACCACCGAGCTTCATTCTCCTCTTGTGAAAAAACACAAACATGTCCTCGACCCCATATTAACACAGGATCAGGACCCTTCCACAATCCCGAGCAGGGATCTTTCCATTTCGCATTACCCTCAGCTAAAGGACCAGGAAGATTGGAGTGAACTCTAATATGGCCCACAAAGCATGGCAGCTTGCTTTTGTAGATAGCATAAGTTTCCTTTATATCTAAGACAACGTTCAGTGTATAAACTGCTCTCTCTTGCTTTCTTAAGGATTTTAAAGTGGCTTGTTTGCTCTTAAAGGTAGCTTTTGTCATCCAACTACCATAAAACTTTGCACAGCTATTAGGGTAAATAAGTCATTTTACCAACCCCCAAATCGCGAAGTGCCTAGTTCCGTATCCTTTCAATGTTTCATTGGAACTGACACTTAAACTCTTAGATGATTTTCCTCCTTATTCTTTTAAAAGCTGTATTTTAAGTTTACCATGAACGTATTTTCGAGCTGACAAAAGTGTTTTAGGGCAATGTCGCCATCTTTAGCAGAAAAACTACCTTTCCCAGAATGCATTTCCCTTATATCAGTCCATAATAGTATCAGTCCCTTAAATCAGTCTTTTATATCATTTCCCTTATATCAGTCATTTCTCATAGTTCTTTTTGGGTCTGAGAGTCAACTTTTAAGTTCTTTTTTACCAGACTTGCTTACAAATTCTTGCCCGGGAGGTTTGAACAAAGTTTTTTGCTTTTGCAATGGGAGATGTGAACAGGCATTTTACATTTTCAATTATGGGACATTGGGAGGTTTCTGGTCTCTCCTCAGCTGGAGGTGTCTCTCCTTTAATTGACACTGGCCCCCAAATCAGAACTGCACCTGCCTCATTAGCGCGCATTGAGGTGGGCAATTTCTGATAGCAACTTTCCTCGGGGCTTGTGTTTGTCTTAGCCAGTCAGTGAAAAACATTCACAACAGTTTTTTCATAGCTCTTTCAGAGAGATTTTCTCCCACTGATCTATTTCATTTTGCTTGTTCCTTCCTTCCCCAGATGCTTCAAGTATCTGTGGCTCTGTACCTCTGCTACCTGCCCTTGGAAGTAGGGGCTTTTTTTTTCTCCCCCCCCGAATCTGCCTCAAATTCTAGCAGCTTTTTCAGGTCATATTTTTCTGGGGAGGAAACGGTCCCTTCTGTTTCTTCAGAGTCTTTTCTCCCAGACAGTTCCCAGTTTGGTCTCAGTTTATCCCCTCTACCCCAGAAACAGTTTTCGACACTACAGTGGCGGCTTTCCCTGCTACTGAAGGTAGGGGCTTTTTGTCTGTTTTCGGGGTCTGTGTGGTTTGCGTACAGACTGAAAATCTAACAAGGGAGGTTTTTGCCATTTCTAACCCCCCATTAGCACAGGTGTTTTGCCTCATCAGGCCTTCACCTGGCCCAGTCTCCCAGTGGGTTGCATTTGCTTGTCTGGGTGCTCAAGGACAGAGCTTATTCCAGAGGCAATCACCCCTCAGGGCTACACCTCCCTCATCTCAGGGGAGTCAGTTGAAACAAAGCTTTTCTCAAAGAGGTGTTTTCTCTGACAGAAAAGAAAGCTTTACTAGTTCTGTTCTGCCCTGGCTGGGCTCTCTCCCCAGACAGCATTCTGACTCAGCAGCACAACTGCTTCAGACACAGTTCAGCTTTACTGTTTTCCCAGAAAGGTCCTTACTGATAGGAAAGCTTTTTTCAGATGTCTTTTTGCAGCAGTGGACCTACCAACCCGGGACTTGTAGGAAAGCAGACAACTGTGCTGTTCCCACTGGCTTTAGCTTTGTTCATTGGCAATCTTCCCCTGGGTCCTGCACCTTCCTGCCTCAGCTCTTTGCTCCAGGAAGTTTACAACTGCAGGAACCCTAGTATCCCTGAAATGCACTCCAACTCAGAGAAGCTGGCCAGTCCCTCTGGGTTTTTGCTCAGAAGAGAGGATACAAAGCTAACAGTTTGCATTGCTTCAGGGGATCTTTGCATTAGGACCATTAGGAGCACCTTTTCATTCTGAAATGCTCAACTCAGAAACAAAACCCTTGATGCCTCAGCTCGGTTGTAACTGAAAAGCTTGGCTTTTTTGCTTTTCTCAGGTAAAGTTTCTGGCCCTTTTGGGCTCTCTGTAGCTCTTTACCCACACTCTCCCAAGCGTTTCCCTCAGGGTACTCTGACCCACTGGCTTTTACTGGCTTGAAGAGACAGAGCTTAGAAGAGGTTTTTAGGAACTTGTCCCTGCCTCCTGCATTGCAGGGAGGATTTTTAAAGCTTGAAAGAGAACTTAGAGGTTTTGCTGTCTTAAGAGGTTTGTTGTTTTCCCTTTGAGCTAATCACAGGTGGTCCCCATATTAATATCTTCAGGTGATTCTAATTTTTGTCCTTTTGAAAGAAAGTTAAAGGCTTTAGTTTTTAAGTTTGAGAGCTTTTGAGAAAGATGAAGGCTTTTTAGAGTTTTTTCCCCCAAATTTTCCAAGAAAAGCTTTAAGAGAAAGGTTTTTTTCCCCCAAGAGAAAGAGCAACTTTTCCCAAAACTTCAAACTTTAAACTTTTTGGCTTTTTACATCCCCATTTTTGCCTCAGGGAGAAATCACTTTCTCCTGCCGCTTGGACTTAGCATTTCAGTTGTCCCCAGGACAAAAGCTTCCATAGGAAAACTTTTTCTTCCCCATAAGCTCAAAGAAGAGCTTTTTTACTACCCATAAAGCCCAAAGAAAGATTTATTCCCCCAGTTTGCGTTCTTAGCCCCCAAAGTTAGAAAATTGTAGAGTTTTTCTGTCTAGTTGCTTTACTTATTTTTTCCTACACAATCTTACACTTCTAAGTTTTTCCTACACTATTCTACTACCCTATGCCTTATTTTTCACAGATAGAAATTGAGAAAGGGATAGAAGATAGAAAATTTTGACAGAAGAGAATTTCGCTGCAGCATCGGACATCCTTCCAGTCCGCTTTCCTTTTCTCTCGAGGATAAAACCCCTGCCTCTCAAAAATATATATAAAAAATATATATTTTCCATAACACCGGCATGCCTCATCCACTGGCAGGGCTGAACTCAGCACTTTCGCCAAAAACTCTAATAAAACTATTATTTTCCTTTATCTTTAGTCCCTAATACTTTGTCTTTAGTCCCTGTTCATTTGTCTTTAGTCCCCCCTTTTTTTAGTCCCCCCTTTTTTTCTTTAGTCCCTTTTTTTTTTCTTTAGTCCCTGTTCATGGCGCCATTCGAGGGGCGTTTACCCAACCACCCCCACAGTTCCCCAGAGTTTTCTTGAGTGCGAGCAGCAGGAAATATTAGATAGAAGGATTTATTGCGGAGAATATCGCGGAGATAAACAGATAGAAAATAAAGGATAGCCTCGAGAGGGCCTGGAACCTATTCCAACGGGCCCCGACTGCCTCTGCCCCAGGGTTTTTATAGAGACGCCAAGGGGTGGAGAAAAAGACCTCCTCCCCCAGCACAGCCAAGTGCAGACCATCTCAGACACCTGCACTCAGGCCCGTGGTCTAATCATCCTCTATGAGGACCTGCTGGGTAAAGACACGAGGAACCCGAGAACGGGCTCCCACAATTGGAGAGAAGAGAAGCTACTGTTCTTGTCACTTTCCTAAGCAGAGTTGAACTAATATGGCCCGTGTGTAGGAATCACAGTACTTTTGTTCTGAGCAAGCTCACTCTTCTGGCCCTATAGGAAACAAAGTACAGTAGAAGAGTGCTCTTTTCTCAAAAGCAGAGTGTGTTTCTTGTAAGGAGATCTAGTATTTGTTTCCCATTCATAAACGGAGTTGAATCACATGCAGTTTCTAGTCCTACGATCAAGAGTTGTTTTCTGGTAAGGAACGTCACTATTGTGCTCCCATTTTCATACTCAGTGCAATAACACTCGCATCTGTTCCCAGCAAGTACAGTGTATTGGACTGAAGAGCAGCTACTGTTCTTTTCAGTTTCCTAAGCAGAGTTGAACTAGATATGGCCCGTGTGAGTAGGAAGCACAGTTCTTTTGTTCTGAGCAAGCTCACTGTTCTGGCCCTATAGGAAACACAGTAGAGTAGAAGAGTGCTCTTTTCTCAATAGCAGAGTGTGTTTCTTCTAAGGCAAGCTAGTGTTTGTTTTCCTATCCTAAACAGAGTTGAATCACACACAGTTTCTGGTCCTACGAGGGAGAGTTGTTCTTTTGTAAGGAAAGTCACTATTGTGCTCCCATTGCCATACACAGTGATAAGCATTCGAGTCTGTTCCCAGCAAGAACAATGTATTGGACTGAAAAGAAGCTACTGTTCTTGTCAGTTTACGAAGCAGAGTTGAACTACATATGACCCGTGTGTAGGAAGCACAATTCTTTTGTTAGCAGCAAGCTCAATCTTTTGGCCATGTAGGAAACACAGTAGAGTAGAAGAGTGCTCTTTTCTCAAAAGCAGAGTGTGTTCTTCTGAGGCGATCTAGTGTTTGTTTCCCATTCATAAACGGAGTTGAAACACATGTAGTTTTTGGTCCTACGAGCAAGAGTTGTTTTCTGATATGTAAAGTCACTATTGCACTCCCATTGCCATACACAGTGCAAATAGCACTCGTGTCTGTTCCCAGCAATTACAGTGTATTGCACTGAAGAGAAGCTACTGTTCTTGTCAGTTTCCTAAGCAGAGTTGAGGAAGATATGGCTCATGTGTGTAGGAAGCACAGTTCTTTTGTTTTGAGCAAGCTTAATCTTATGGCCCTACAGGAAACACAGTAGGGTAGAAGAGTGCTCTTTTATCAAAACCAGAGTGTATTTCTTGTAAGGCGAACTAGTGTTTATTTCCCATTCATAAACGGAGATGAATCTCATGCAGTTTCTGGTCCTACGAGCAAGAGTTGTTTTCTGGTAATGAAAGTCACTATTGTGCTCCCATTGCCATACACGATGCATAGAACACTTGTGTCTTTTCCCAGCTAGTACACTGTATTGGAGAGAAGAGAATCTACTGTTCTTGTCAGTTTTTTAAGCAGAGTTGAAATAGATATGGCCTGTGTGTAGGAAGCACAGTTCTTTTGTTCTGAGCAAGCTCACTCTTCTTGCCCTAATGGAAACAATGTAGAGTAGAAGAGTGCTCTTTTCTCAAAAGCAGTGTGTTTTTCTGGTAAGGAGAGCTAATGTTTGTTTCCCATTCATAAACGGAGTTGAATCACGTGCAGTTTCTGGTGCAACGAGAAAGAGTTGTTTTCTTCTAAGGAAAGTCACTATTGAATTCTCATTGAATACACAGTGCAAATAGCACTGGTGTCTGTTCCCAGGAATTACAGTGCATTGGACTGAAGAGAAGCTACTCTTCTTGTCAGTTTCCTAAGCAGAGTTGAACTAGATATGGTCGGTGTGTGTAGGAATCACAGTTTTTTGGTCTGAGCAAGCTCACTGTTTAGCCCTATAAGAAACACAGTAGAGAAGAAGAGTACTCTTTTCTCAAAAGAAGAGTGTGTGTCTTGTAAGGCCAGATAGTGTATGTTTTCCATTCATTAGCGGAGTTGAATCACAAGCAGTTTCTGGTCTTATGAACAAGAGTGGTTTTCCACTTAAGAATGTCACTATTGTGCTCACAGTTCCATAGAGAGTGCAAATAGCACTCGCGTCTGTTCCTAGCAAGTACAGTGTATTGGACTGAAGAGAAGCTACTGTTCTTGTCAGTTATCTAAGCAGAGTTGAACCTGATATGGCCCGTAAATGTAGGAAGCACAGTTCTTTTTTTCTGAGCAAGCATACTGTTCTGTCCCTATAGAATACACAGTAGAGTAGAAGAGTGCTCTTTTCTCAAAAGCAGAGTATGTTTATTGTAAGGCGAGCTAGTGTTTGTTTCCTATTCATTAACGTTGTTGAATCACATGCAGTTTCTGGTCCTATGAGCAAGAGTTGTTTTCTGGTAAGGAAATTCACTATTGCTCTCAATTGCAATATACAGTGTAAACAGCAGTTGCATCTGTTCCCAGCAAGGACAGTGGATTGTACTGAAGAGAAGCTACTGTTTTTGTCAGTTTCCTAAGCAGAGTTGAACTAGTTATGGCCCTTGTGTTTAGGAAGCACAATTGTTTTGTTTTTAGCTAGCTCACCGTTCTGGCACTATAGGAAAAACAGTAGAGAAGAAGAGTGCTCTTTTCTCAAAATCAGAGTGTGTTTCTTCTTAGTCGAGCTAGTGTTTGTTTCCCACTCATGAAGGAAGTTGAATCACATGCAGTTTCGAGTCCTACGAGCAAGAGTAGTTTTCTGGTAAGGAAAGTCACTATTGCGTTCCCCTCTTTGTACACAGTGCAAATAGCACTCACATCTGGTCCCAGATAGTGCAGTGTATGGATTGAAGAAAAGCTTCTGTTCTTGTCAGTTTCCTAAGCAGAGTCGAACTAGATATGGCCTGTGATTGAAGGAAGCACAGTTCTTTTGTTCTGAGCAAGCTCACTCTTCTGGGCATAAAGGAAACACAGTAGAGTAGAAGAGTACTCTTTTCTCCAAAGCAGAGTGTGTTTCTCAAAAGGCGAGCTAGTGTTTGTTTCCATTCATAAATGGAGTTAAATCACATGCAGTTTTTGTTCCTAAGAAAGAGTTGTTTTCTGGTAAGGAAAGTCACTATTGCACTCCCATTGCAATACACAGTGCAAATAGCACTCGCAACTGTTCCCAGCAAAAACAGTGTATTGGACTGAAGAAAAGCGACCATTCTTGTCAGTTTCATGAGCAGAGTTGAACTAGATATGGCCCATGTGTGTAGGGAGCACAGATCTTTTTTTCTGAGATAGCTCACTGTTCTGGCCCTATAAGAAACACAGTAGAGTAGAAGAGTGCTCTTTTCTCAAAAGCAGAGTGTGTTTCTTGTTAGGCGAGCTAGTGTTTGTTTCCAATTCATAAACGGAGTTGAATCAATGTAGTTTTTGTTCCTACAAGAAAGAGTTGTTTTCTGGTAAGCAAAGTCACAATTGCGCTCCCAGTTACTTACATAGTGCAAATAGCACTCAGGTCTCTACCCAGCAATTACAGTGTATTGAACTTAAGAGAAGTTACTGTTCTTGTCATTTTCCTAAGCATACTTGAACTAGATATAACCCGTGTGTGTAGGAAGCACAATTATTTTGTTCTGAGCAAGCTCACTCTTCTGGCCCATTAGGAAACACAGTAAAGTAGAAGACTGCTCTTTTCTCAAAAGCCGAGTGTGTTTCTTCTAAGACGAATTTGTGATTGTTTCCCTTTCATAAACAGAGTTGAATCACATGCACTTTATGGTCCTATGAGCAAGAGTTGTTTTCTGGTAAGGAAAGTCACTATTGGGTTCCCATTGCCATTCACAGTACAAACAGCACTCACGTCTGTTCCCAGCAATTACAGTGTATTGGACTGAAGAGAAGCTACTCTTCTTGTAAGTTTCCTAAGCAGAGTTGACCTAGATATGGCCCGTGTGTGTAGGAAGCACAGTTCTTTTGTTCTGAGCAAGCACACTGATCTGGCCCTATAGGAAACACAGAAGAGTAGAAGAGTGCTCTTTTCTCAAAAGCAGAGTGTGTTTCTTGTAAGATGAGCTAGTGTTTGTTTCCCATTCATAAAGGTAGTTGAATTACATGCAGTTTCTGGTCCTACAAGCAAGAGTTGTTTTCTGGTTAGGAAAGTCACTATTGTGCTCCCATTGCCATACGCAGTGCAAATAGTACTAGTGTCTGTTCCCAGCAAGTACAGAGTATTGATCTGAAGAGAATGTACTGTTCTGGTCACTTTCCTAAACAGAGATGAACTAAATATGGCACGTGTGTGTAGTAAGCACAGTTCTTTTCTTCTGAGCAAGCTCACTGTTCTTGCCCTATAGGAAACAAAGTAGAGTAGAAGAGTGCTCTTTTTTTCAGAAGCAGAGTGTGTTTCATGTAAGGTGAGCTAGTGTTAGTTTCCCATTCATAAACAGAGTTGAATCACATGCAGTGTCTGGACCTAAGAGCAAGAGTTTTTTTCTGGTAAGGAAAGTCACTATTATGCTCCCATTGCCATACACAGTGCAAATAGCACTTGCATCTATACCCAGCAGTACAGTGTATTGGACTGAAGAGAAGCTACCGTTCTTGTCAGTTTCCTAAACAGAGTTGACCTAGATATGGTACATGTGTGTAGGAAGCACAGTTCTTTTGTTCTGAGCAAGCTCACTGTTCTGGTCCTATAGGAAGCAGAGTAGAGTAGAAGAGTGCTCGTTTCTCAAAAGTAGAGTGTTTTTCTTGTAAGGCGAGCTAGTTTTTGTTTCTCATTCATAAACAGACTTGAATCACATGCAGTTTCTGGTCCTACAAGCAAGAGTTGTTTTCTGGTAGGAAAGTCACTATTGTGCTCACATTGCCATACACAGTGCAAGTAGTACTAGTGTCTGTTTCCAGGAAGTACAGTTTATTGGACTGAAGACAAGCTACTGTTCTTGCCACTTTCCTAAACAGAGTTGAACTAGATATGGCCGTGTGTGTAGGCAGCACAGTTCTTTTGTTCTGAGCAAGCTCACTATTCTGGCCCTATAGGAAACACAGTAGAGTACAAGAATACTCTTTTCACAAAAGGAGAGTGTGTTTCTTGTAAGGCAAGCTATTGTTTCTTTCCCAGTCATAAATGGAGTTGAATCACATGCAGTTTCTGGTCCTACGAGCAAGAATTGTATTCTGGTAAGGAAAGTAACTATAGTGCTCCCTTTGTCATACACAGCGCAAAAAACACTTGCATCTGTTCCCAGCAAGTACAGTGTATTGGACTGAAGAGAAGCCACTGTTCTTGTCAGTTTCCTAAGTAGAGTTGAATTAGATATGTCCCGTGTGTGTAGGAATCACAGTTCTTTTGTTCTGAGCAACCTCACTGTTCTGGCCCTATTGGAAACACAGTAGAGTAGAAGAATGCTCTTTTCTCAAAAGCAAAGTGTGTTTCTTGTAAGGCAATCTAGTGTTTGTTTCCCACTCAAAAAGGGTGTTGATTCACATGCAGTTTCTGGTCCTATGAGCAAGAGTTGTGTTTTGGTAAGGAGAGTCACAATTGTGCTCCCATTGCCATACACAGTGCAAATAGCCCTCACGTCTGTTCCCAGCAAGTACAGTGTACTGAAATGAAGAGAAGCTAGTGTTCTTCTCAGTTTCCTATGCAGAGTTGATGTAGATATAGACCGTGATTTAGGAAGCACAGTTCTTTTGATCTGAGCAAGTTCACTCTTCTTGCCCTATGGGAAACACAGTAGAGGAGAAGAGTGCTCTTTTCTCAAAAGCAGAGTGTGTTTCTAGTAAGGCAAGCTAGTGTTTGTTTTCCATTCATAAACAGAATTGCATCACATGTAGTTTATGGTCCTACGAGTACGAGTTGTTTTTTGGTAAGGAAAGTCACTTTTGCGCTCCCATTGACATACAAGAGCAAATAGCCCTCAAATCTTTTCCCAGCAAGTACAGTGTATTGGACTGAAGAGAAGATACTTTTCTTGTCAGTCTCCTATGCAGAGTTTAACTAAATATGGCCCGTGAGTAGGAAGCACAGTTCTTTTGTTCTGAACAAGCTCACTGTTCTGGCACTATAGGAAACACAGCAGAGTGGAAGAGTGCTCTTTTCTCAAAAGCAGAGTGTGTTTCTTGGAAGGCAAGCTAGTGTTTGTTACCCATTCATAAATGGAGTTGAATCGCATGCAGTTTCTGGTCCTATGAGCAAGAGTTGTATTCTCTTAAGAAGAGTCACTATTGTGCTCCCATTGCCATACACAGTACAAATAGAACTCGCGTCATTTCCCAGCATGTACAGTGTATTGGACTGAAGAGAATATACTGTTCTTGTCAGTTTCCTAAGCAGAGTAGAACAAGATATGGCCCGGGTGTAGGAAGCACAATTTGTTTGTCTGAACAAGCTCACTGTTCTGGCACTATAGAAAACAAAGTAGAGTAGAACAGTGCTCTTTTCTCAAAATCAGAGTGTGTTTCTTGTAAGGTGAGTTAGTGTTTGTTTCCCATTCATGAATGGAGTTGAATCACATGCAGTTTCTGGTCCTACGAGCAAGAGTTGTTTTCTGATAAGAAGAGTCACTATTGTGCTCCCATTGCCATACAATGCATGTAGCACTCTCATCTGTTCCCAGCAAGTTCAGAGTTTTGGACTGAAGAGAAGCTACTGTTCTTGTCAGTTTCCTGAGTAGAGTTGCACTAGATATGGCCTGTGGGTGTAGGAAGCGCAGTTCTTTTTTCTGAGCAAGCTGACTGAACTGGCCCTATAGGAAACAGAGTAGAGTAGAAAAGTGCTCTTTTCTCAAAAGCAGATTGTGCTTCTTCTAAGGCAAGCTAGAGTTTGTTTCCCAGTCATAAATGGAGTTGAATCACATGCGGTTTCTGGTCCTACGAGCAAGAGTTGTTTTCTGTTAAGAAGAGTCACTATTGTGCTCCCATTATCATACACAGTGCAAACAGCACTCGCATCTTTTCCCAGCAAGTACAGTGTATAAGAATGAAGCGAAGCTACTGTTCTTGTCAGTTTCCTAAGGAGAGTTGAACTAGATATGGCCTGTTAGTGTAGGAAGCACAGTTCTTTTCTTCTGAGCAAGCTCACTGTTCAGGCCCTAGAGGAAACACTGTAGAGTAGAAGAGTGCTCTTTTCTCCAAAGGAGAATGTGTTTCTTGAATGGCAAGCTAGTGTTTGTTTCCCAGTCATAAATGGAGTTGAATCACATGCAGTTTCTGGTCCTACGAGCAAGAGTTGTTTTCTGGTAAGAAGAGACACTATTGTGCTCCCATTGCCATACACAGTGCAAATAGCACTCACGTCTTTTCCCAGCATGTACAGTTTTTTGTACTGAAGAGAAGTTACTGTTCTTGTCAGTTTCCTAAGCAGAGTTGAACTAGATATGTACCATGTGTGTAGGAAGCACAGTTCTTTTGTTCTGAGCAAGCTCACTGTTCTGGCCCTATAGGAAACACAGTAGAGTAGAGGAGGACTCTTTTCTAAAAAGCAGAGTGTGCATTCTAAGGCGAGCTAGTGTTAGTTTCTCACTCATAAACAGAGATGAATCACATGCAGTTTCTGGTCCTATGAGCAAGAGTTGTTTTTTGGTTTAGGAAAATCACGACTGTACTCCCATTGCCATACACAGTGCAAATAGCACTCGTGTCTGTTCCCAGAAAGTACAGTGTATTGGACTGAAGAGAAGCTACTATTCTTGTCAGTTTCCTAAGCAAAGTTGAACTTGATATGGCCCAAGCGTGTAGGAAGCTCAGTTCTTTTGTTCTGAGCAAGCTCACTGTTCTGGTCCTTTAGAAAACACTGAAGAGTAGAAGTGTGTTCCTTTCTTAAAAGCAGAGTGTGTTTCTTGTAAGGTGAGCTAGTGTTAGTTTGCCATTCATAAACGGAGTTGAAACACGTGCAGTTCCTGGTCCTACAAGCAAGTGATGTTTTCTGGTAAGGAAAGTCACTATTGTGCTCCCATTGCCATACACATTGCAAATAGCTCCTGCGTCTATTCCCAGCAAGTACAGTGTATTGGACTGAAGAGAAGCTACTGTTCTTGTCATTTTAGTATGCAGAGTTGAACTAAAATAGGCCCGTGTGTGTAGGAAGCACAGTTCTACTTTTCTGTGGAAGCTCACTGTTCTGGTCCTATAGGAAACAGAGAAGAGAAGAAGAGTGTTATTTTTTCAAAAGTAGAGTGTGTTTCTTGTACGGCCAGCTAGTGTTTGCTTCCCATTCATAAATGGAGTTGAATCACATGCAGGTTCTGTTCTTACAAGCAAGAGTTGTTTTTTAGTAAGGAATGTCACTATTGTACTCCCATTGCCATACACAGTACAAATAGCACTCGTGTCTTTTCCCAGCAAGTACAGTGTATTGGACTGAAGAGAAGCTACTGTTCTTGTCTGTTTCCTAAGCAGAGTTGAACTAGATATGGCCGTGTCTGTAGGAAGCACCGTTCTTTTGTTTTGAACAAGCTTACTGTCTGCTCTTTTAAGAAACACATTAGAGTAGAAGAGTGCTCTTTTCTCAAAGGGAAAGTGTGTTTCTTGTAAGGGGAGCTAGTGTTAGTTTCCCATTCATTAACGGAGTTGAATCACATGCAATTTCTGGTCCTATGAGCAAGAGTTTTTTCTGGTAAGGAAAGTCACTATTTAGCTCCCATTTCCATACACAGTGCAAATAGCACTCGTGTCTATTCCAAGCTAGGGTAGTGTATTGGACAGAAGAGAAGCTACTGCTCTTGTCAGTTTCCAAAACAGAGTTGAAATTGATATGGCTCGTGTGTAGGAAGCACAGGTCTTTTGTTCTGAGCAAGCTCACTGTTCTGGTCCTATAGGAAACACAGTAGAGTAGAAGAGTGCTCTAATCTCCAAAGCAAAATGTGTTTTTTTAAGACTAGCTAGTGTTAGTTTCCCATTCATAATCGGAGTTGAATCACATGCAATTTCTGGTCCTACAAACAAGAGTTGTTATCTGGTAAGGAAAGTCACTATAGGGCTCCCATTGCCATACAGATGCAAATAGTAGTCACGTCTGTTCCCAGCAAGGACAGTGTATTGGACTGAGGAGCTCCTGTTCTTGTCAGTTTCCTAAGCAGAGTTGAACTGGATATGGCCCGTGTGTGTAGGAAGCACAGTTCTTTTGTTCTGAGCAAGGTCACTGTTCTGGTCCTATATGAAACACAGTAGACTAGAAGAGAGCTCTTTTCTCAAAGCAGAGTGTGTCTTGTAAGGCGAGCTAGTGTTTTTTCCCACTCATAAACAAAGATGATTCACATGCAGTTTCTGGTCCTATGAGCAAGAGTTGTCTTTTGGTAAGGAAAGTCACTATTGTGCTCCCATTGCTGTACAGAGTGCAAATAGCTCTCGCGGCTATTCCCAGCAAGTACAGTGTATTGTACTGAAGAGAAGCTACTCTTCTTGTCAGTTTCCTAAGCAGAGTTGAACTCGATATGGCCCGTGTGTGTAGGAAGCACAGTTCTTTTGTTCAGAGAAAGCTCACTGATCTGGCCCAATAGGAAACACAGAAGAGTAGAAGAGGGCTCTTTTCTCAAAAGCAGAGTGTGTTTCTTGTAAGGTGAGTTAGTGTTTATTTCCAATTCATAAATGTAGTAGAATCACATACAGATTCTGGTCCTATAAGCAAGAGTTGTTTTCAGGTAAGGAAAGTCACTATTGCGCTCCCATTGCCATACACAGTGCAAATAGCACTCGCGTCTGTTCCCAGCAAGTACAGTGTATTGGACTGAAGAGAAGCTACTCTTCTTGTCAGTTTCCTAAGCAGAGTTGAACTTGATATAGCCCCTGTGTGAAGGAAGCTCAGTTCTTTTGTTCTGAGCAAGCTCACTGTTCTGGTCCTTTAGAAAACACTGAAGAGTAGAAGTGTGTTCCTTTCTTAAAAGCAGAGTGTGTTTCTTGTAAGGTGAGCTAGTGTTAGTTTGCCATTCATAAACGGAGTTGAATCACATGCAGTTTCTGTTCTTACAAGCAAGAGCTGTTTTTTAGTAAGGAATGTCACTATTGTACTCCCATTGCCATACACAGTACAAATAGCACTCGCGTCTGTTCCCAGAAAGTACAGAATATTGGACTGAAGAGAAGCTACTGTTCTTGTCTGTTTCCTAAGCAGAGTTGAACTAGATATGGCCGTAACTGTAGGAAGTACCGTTCTTATGTTTTGAGAAAGCTTACTGTCTGCTCTTTTCTGAAACACATTTGAGTAGAAGAGTGCTCTTTTCTCAAAGGGAGAGTGTGTTTCTTGTAAGGCAAGCTGGTTTTAGTTTTCCATTCATTAACGGACTTGAATCACATGCTATTTCTGGTCCTATGAGCAAGAGTTTTTTCTGGTAAGGAAAGTCACTATTATGCTCCCATTGTCATACACAGAGCAAATAGCACTCACGTCTGTTCCCAGCAAGTACAGTGTATTGGACTGAAGAGAAGCTACTGCTCTTGTCAGTTTCCTAAACAGAGTTGAACTAGATATGTCTCGTGTGTAGGAAGCACAGGTCTTTTGTTCTGAGCAAGCTCACTGTTCTGGCCCTATTGGAAACACAGTAGAGTAGAAGAATGCTCTTTTCTCAAAAGCAAAGTGTGTTTCTTGTAAGGCAATCTAGTGTTTGTTTCCCACTCAAAAAGGGTGTTGATTCACATGCAGTTTCTGGTCCTACGAGCAAGAGTTGTGTTTTGGTAAGGAGAGTCACAATTGTGCTCCCATTGCCATACACAGTGCAAATAGCCCTCACGTCTGTTCCCAGCAAGTACAGTGTACTGAAATGAAGAGAAGCTAGTGTTCTTCTCAGTTTCCTATGCAGAGTTGATGTAGATATAGACCGTGATTTAGGAAGCACAGTTCTTTTGATCTGAGCAAGTTCACTCTTCTTGCCCTATGGGAAACACAGTAGAGGAGAAGAGTGCTCTTTTCTCAAAAGCAGAGTGTGTTTCTAGTAAGGCAAGCTAGTGTTTGTTTTCCATTCATAAACAGAATTGCATCACATGTAGTTTATGGTCCTACGAGTACGAGTTGTTTTTTGGTAAGGAAAGTCACTTTTGCGCTCCCATTGACATACAAGAGCAAATAGCCCTCAAATCTTTTCCCAGCAAGTACAGTGTATTGGACTGAAGAGAAGATACTTTTCTTGTCAGTCTCCTATGCAGAGTTTAACTAAATATGGCCCGTGAGTAGGAAGCACAGTTCTTTTGTTCTGAACAAACTCACTGTTCTGGCACTATAGGAAACACAGCAGAGTGGAAGAGTGCTCTTTTCTCAAAAGCAGAGTGTGTTTCTTGGAAGGCAAGCTAGTGTTTGTTACCCATTCATAAATGGAGTTGAATCGCATGCAGTTTCTGGTCCTATGAGCAAGAGTTGTATTCTCTTAAGAAGAGTCACTATTGTGCTCCCATTGCCATACACAGTACAAATAGAACTCGCGTCATTTCCCAGCATGTACAGTGTATTGGACTGAAGAGAATATACTGTTCTTGTCAGTTTCCTAAGCAGAGTAGAACAAGATATGGCCCGGGTGTAGGAAGCACAATTTGTTTGTCTGAACAAGCTCACTGTTCTGGCACTATAGGAAACAAAGTAGAGTAGAACAGTGCTCTTTTCTCAAAATCAGAGTGTGTTTCTTGTAAGGTGAGTTAGTGTTTGTTTCCCATTCATGAATGGAGTTGAATCACATGCAGTTTCTGGTCCTACGAGCAAGAGTTGTTTTCTGATAAGAAGAGTCACTATTGTGCTCCCATTGCCATACAATGCATGTAGCACTCTCATCTGTTCCCAGCAAGTTCAGAGTTTTGGACTGAAGAGAAGCTACTGTTCTTGTCAGTTTCCTGAGTAGAGTTGCACTAGATATGGCCTGTGGGTGTAGGAAGCGCAGTTCTTTTTTCTGAGCAAGCTGACTGAACTGGCCCTATAGGAAACAGAGTAGAGTAGAAAAGTGCTCTTTTCTCAAAAGCAGATTGTGCTTCTTCTAAGGCAAGCTAGAGTTTGTTTCCCAGTCATAAATGGAGTTGAATCACATGCGGTTTCTGGTCCTACGAGCAAGAGTTGTTTTCTGTTAAGAAGAGTCACTATTGTGCTCCCATTATCATACACAGTGCAAACAGCACTCGCATCTTTTCCCAGCAAGTACAGTGTATAAGAATGAAGCGAAGCTACTGTTCTTGTCAGTTTCCTAAGGAGAGTTGAACTAGATATGGCCTGTTAGTGTAGGAAGCACAGTTCTTTTCTTCTGAGCAAGCTCACTGTTCAGGCCCTAGAGGAAACACTGTAGAGTAGAAGAGTGCTCTTTTCTCCAAAGGAGAATGTGTTTCTTGAATGGCAAGCTAGTGTTTGTTTCCCAGTCATAAATGGAGTTGAATCACATGCAGTTTCTGGTCCTACGAGCAAGAGTTGTTTTCTGGTAAGAAGAGACACTATTGTGCTCCCATTGCCATACACAGTGCAAATAGCACTCACGTCTTTTCCCAGCATGTACAGTTTTTTGTACTGAAGAGAAGTTACTGTTCTTGTCAGTTTCCTAAGCAGAGTTGAACTAGATATGTACCATGTGTGTAGGAAGCACAGTTCTTTTGTTCTGAGCAAGCTCACTGTTCTGGCCCTATAGGAAACACAGTAGAGTAGAGGAGGACTCTTTTCTAAAAAGCAGAGTGTGCATTCTAAGGCGAGCTAGTGTTAGTTTCTCACTCATAAACAGAGATGAATCACATGCAGTTTCTGGTCCTATGAGCAAGAGTTGTTTTTTGGTTTAGGAAAATCACGACTGTACTCCCATTGCCATACACAGTGCAAATAGCACTCGTGTCTGTTCCCAGAAAGTACAGTGTATTGGACTGAAGAGAAGCTACTATTCTTGTCAGTTTCCTAAGCAAAGTTGAACTTGATATGGCCCAAGCGTGTAGGAAGCTCAGTTCTTTTGTTCTGAGCAAGCTCACTGTTCTGGTCCTTTAGAAAACACTGAAGAGTAGAAGTGTGTTCCTTTCTTAAAAGCAGAGTGTGTTTCTTGTAAGGTGAGCTAGTGTTAGTTTGCCATTCATAAACGGAGTTGAAACACGTGCAGTTCCTGGTCCTACAAGCAAGTGATGTTTTCTGGTAAGGAAAGTCACTATTGTGCTCCCATTGCCATACACATTGCAAATAGCTCCTGCGTCTATTCCCAGCAAGTACAGTGTATTGGACTGAAGAGAAGCTACTGTTCTTGTCATTTTAGTATGCAGAGTTGAACTAAAATAGGCCCGTGTGTGTAGGAAGCACAGTTCTACTTTTCTGTGGAAGCTCACTGTTCTGGTCCTATAGGAAACAGAGAAGAGAAGAAGAGTGTTATTTTTTCAAAAGTAGAGTGTGTTTCTTGTACGGCCAGCTAGTGTTTGCTTCCCATTCATAAATGGAGTTGAATCACATGCAGGTTCTGTTCTTACAAGCAAGAGTTGTTTTTTAGTAAGGAATGTCACTATTGTACTCCCATTGCCATACACAGTACAAATAGCACTCGTGTCTTTTCCCAGCAAGTACAGTGTATTGGACTGAAGAGAAGCTACTGTTCTTGTCTGTTTCCTAAGCAGAGTTGAACTAGATATGGCCGTGTCTGTAGGAAGCACCGTTCTTTTGTTTTGAACAAGCTTACTGTCTGCTCTTTTAAGAAACACATTAGAGTAGAAGAGTGCTCTTTTCTCAAAGGGAAAGTGTGTTTCTTGTAAGGGGAGCTAGTGTTAGTTTCCCATTCATTAACGGAGTTGAATCACATGCAATTTCTGGTCCTATGAGCAAGAGTTTTTTCTGGTAAGGAAAGTCACTATTTAGCTCCCATTTCCATACACAGTGCAAATAGCACTCGTGTCTATTCCAAGCTAGGGTAGTGTATTGGACAGAAGAGAAGCTACTGCTCTTGTCAGTTTCCAAAACAGAGTTGAAATTGATATGGCTCGTGTGTAGGAAGCACAGGTCTTTTGTTCTGAGCAAGCTCACTGTTCTGGTCCTATAGGAAACACAGTAGAGTAGAAGAGTGCTCTAATCTCCAAAGCAAAATGTGTTTTTTTAAGACTAGCTAGTGTTAGTTTCCCATTCATAATCGGAGTTGAATCACATGCAATTTCTGGTCCTACAAACAAGAGTTGTTATCTGGTAAGGAAAGTCACTATAGGGCTCCCATTGCCATACAGATGCAAATAGTAGTCACGTCTGTTCCCAGCAAGGACAGTGTATTGGACTGAGGAGCTCCTGTTCTTGTCAGTTTCCTAAGCAGAGTTGAACTGGATATGGCCCGTGTGTGTAGGAAGCACAGTTCTTTTGTTCTGAGCAAGGTCACTGTTCTGGTCCTATATGAAACACAGTAGACTAGAAGAGAGCTCTTTTCTCAAAGCAGAGTGTGTCTTGTAAGGCGAGCTAGTGTTTTTTCCCACTCATAAACAAAGATGATTCACATGCAGTTTCTGGTCCTATGAGCAAGAGTTGTCTTTTGGTAAGGAAAGTCACTATTGTGCTCCCATTGCTGTACAGAGTGCAAATAGCTCTCGCGGCTATTCCCAGCAAGTACAGTGTATTGTACTGAAGAGAAGCTACTCTTCTTGTCAGTTTCCTAAGCAGAGTTGAACTCGATATGGCCCGTGTGTGTAGGAAGCACAGTTCTTTTGTTCAGAGAAAGCTCACTGATCTGGCCCAATAGGAAACACAGAAGAGTAGAAGAGGGCTCTTTTCTCAAAAGCAGAGTGTGTTTCTTGTAAGGTGAGTTAGTGTTTATTTCCAATTCATAAATGTAGTAGAATCACATACAGATTCTGGTCCTATAAGCAAGAGTTGTTTTCAGGTAAGGAAAGTCACTATTGCGCTCCCATTGCCATACACAGTGCAAATAGCACTCGCGTCTGTTCCCAGCAAGTACAGTGTATTGGACTGAAGAGAAGCTACTCTTCTTGTCAGTTTCCTAAGCAGAGTTGAACTTGATATAGCCCCTGTGTGAAGGAAGCTCAGTTCTTTTGTTCTGAGCAAGCTCACTGTTCTGGTCCTTTAGAAAACACTGAAGAGTAGAAGTGTGTTCCTTTCTTAAAAGCAGAGTGTGTTTCTTGTAAGGTGAGCTAGTGTTAGTTTGCCATTCATAAACGGAGTTGAATCACATGCAGTTTCTGTTCTTACAAGCAAGAGCTGTTTTTTAGTAAGGAATGTCACTATTGTACTCCCATTGCCATACACAGTACAAATAGCACTCGCGTCTGTTCCCAGAAAGTACAGAATATTGGACTGAAGAGAAGCTACTGTTCTTGTCTGTTTCCTAAGCAGAGTTGAACTAGATATGGCCGTAACTGTAGGAAGTACCGTTCTTATGTTTTGAGAAAGCTTACTGTCTGCTCTTTTCTGAAACACATTTGAGTAGAAGAGTGCTCTTTTCTCAAAGGGAGAGTGTGTTTCTTGTAAGGCAAGCTGGTTTTAGTTTTCCATTCATTAACGGACTTGAATCACATGCTATTTCTGGTCCTATGAGCAAGAGTTTTTTCTGGTAAGGAAAGTCACTATTATGCTCCCATTGTCATACACAGAGCAAATAGCACTCACGTCTGTTCCCAGCAAGTACAGTGTATTGGACTGAAGAGAAGCTACTGCTCTTGTCAGTTTCCTAAACAGAGTTGAACTAGATATGTCTCGTGTGTAGGAAGCACAGGTCTTTTGTTCTGAGCAAGCTCACTGTTCTGGTCCTACAGGAAACACAGTAGAGTAGAAGAGTGCTCTTTTCTCAAAGCATAGTGTGTCTTGTAAGGCGAGCTAGTGTTAGTTTCCCACTCATAAACAAAGATGAATCACATGCAGTTTCTGGTCCTATAAGCAAGAGTTGTCTTTTGGAAAGGAAAGTCACTATTGTGTTCCCATTGCCGTACACAGTGCAAATAGCACTCGCGGCTATTCCCAGCAAGTACAGTGTATTGGACTGATAAGTAGCTACTCTTCTTGTCAGTTTCCTAAGCAGAGTTGAACTCGATATGGCCCGTATCTATAGGAAGCACAGTTCTTTTGTTCTGAGAAAGCTCACTGACCTGGCCCAATAGGAAACACAGAAGAGTAGAAGACGGCTCTTTTCTCAAAAGCAGAGTGTGTTTCTTGTAAGGTGAGTTAGTGTTTATTTCCAATTCATAAATGTAGTAGAATCACATACAGATTCTGGTCCTAAAAGCATGAGTTGTTTTCTGGTAAGGAAAGTCACTATTGCGCTCCCATTGCCATACACAGTGCAAATTGCACTCGCGTCTGTTCCCAGCAAGTACAGTGTATTGGACTGAAGAGAAGCTACTCTTCTTGTCAGTATCCTAAGCAGAGTTCAACTAGTTATGGCTCGTGTGTGTTGGAAGCACAGTTCTTTTGTTCTGAGAAAGCTCACTCATCTGTCCCTATGGGAAACACAGTAGAGTAGAAGAGTACTCTTTTCTAAAAAGCATAGTGTGTCTTGTAAGGCGAGCTAGTGTTAGTTTCCCACTCATAAACAGAGATGAATCACATGCAGTTTCTGGTCCTATGAGCAAGAGTTGTTTTTTGGTTTAGGAAAATCACGCCTGTACTCCCATTGCCATACACAGTGCAAATAGCACTCGCGTCTGTTCCCAGAAAGTACAGTGTATTGGACTGAAGAGAAGTTACTATTCTTCTCAGTTTCCTAAGCAGAGTTGAACTTGATATGGCCCAAGTGTGTAGGAAGCTCAGTTCTTTTTTTCTGAGCAAGCTCACTGTTCTAGTCATTTAGAAAACACTGAGGAGTAGAAGTGTGTTCCTTTCTTAAAAGCAGAGTCTGTATCTTGTAAGGTGAGCTAGTGTTTGTTTCTCATTCATAAACGGAGTTGAATCTCATGCAGTTCCTGGTCCTACAAGCAAGAGATGTTTTCTGGTAAGGAAAGTCACTATTGCACACCCATTGCCATACACAGTGCAAATAGCACCTGCGTCTGTTCCCAGCAAGTACAGTGTATTGGACTGAATAGAAGCTACTGTTCTTGTCATTTTATTAAGCAGAGTTGAACTAGAATAGGCCCGTGTGTGTAGGAAGCACAGTTCTTTTTTTCTGTGGAAGCCCACTGTGCTGGCCCTATAGGAAACAGAGAAGAGAAGAAAAGTGTTCTTTTCTCAAAAGTAGAGTGTGTTTCTTGTAAGGCCAGCTAGTGTTCGCTTCCCATTCATAAATGGAGTTGAATCACATGCAGTTTCTGTTCTTACAAGCAAGAGTTGTTTTTTAGTAAGGAATGTCACTATTGTACTCCCATTGCCATACACAGTGCAAATAGCACTCGCGTCTTTTCCCAGCAAGTACAGTGTATTGGACTGCACAGAAGCTACTGTTCTTGTCTGTTTCCTAAGCAGAGTTGAACTAGATATGGCTGTGTCTGTAGGAAGCACAGTTCTTTTGTTTTGAGCAAGCTTACTGTCTGCTTACATAAGAAACACATTAGAGTAGAAGAGTGCTTTTCTCTCAAAGAAAGAGTGTGTTTCTTGTAAGGCGAGCAGGTGTTAGTTTCCCCTTCATTAACGGAGTTGAATCACATGCAATTTCTGGTCCTATGAGCAAGAGATTTCTTCTGGTAAGGAAAGTCACTATTGTGCTCCCATTGCCATACACAGTGCAAATAGCACTCGTGTCTGTTCCAAGCTAGGGTAGTGTATTGGACTGAAGAGAAGCTACTGTTCTTGTCAGTTTCCTAAACAGAGTTGAACTAGATATGGCTCGTGTGTGTAGGAAGCACAGGTCTTTTGTTATGAGCAATCTCACTCTTCTGGCCCTATAGGAAACACAGTAGAGTAGATGAGTGCTCTAATCTCAAAAGCAAAATGTGTTTCTTATGAGACTAGTTAGTGTTAGTTTCCCATTCATAATGGGAGTTGAATCACATGCAATTTCTGGTCCTACAAGCAAGAGTTGTTATCTGGTAAGGAAAGTCACTATAGGGCTCCCATTGCCATACACATGCAAATAGCACTCACATCTGTTCCCAGCAAGTACAGTGTATTGGACTGAGGAGCTCCTGTTCTTGTCAGTTTCCTAAGCAGAGTTGAACTGGATATGGCCCGTGTGTGTAGGAAGCACAGGTCTTTTGTTCTGAGCAAGGTCACTGTTCTAGTCCTATATGAAGCACAGTAGAGTAGAAGAGTGCTCTTCTCTCAAAGCAGAGTGTGTCTTGTAAGGCGAGCTAGTGTTAGTTTTCCACTCATAAACAAAGATGAATCACATGCAGTTTCTGGTCCTATGAGCAAGAGTTGTCTTTTGGTAAGGAAAGTCACTATTGCGCTCCCATTGCCGTACACAGTGCAAACAGCACTCACATCTGTTCCCAGGAAGTACAGTATATGGACTGAAGAGAAGCTACTGTTCATGTCAGTTTCCTAAGCAGAGTTGAAATAGATATGACCCATGTGTGTAGGAAGCACAGTTCTTTTGTTCTGAGCATCATCTCTGTTCTGGCCCTATAGGAAACACCATAGAGTAGAAGCATGATCTTTTCTAAAAAGTAGAGTCTGTATCTTGTAAGGTGAGCTAGTGTTTGTTTCTCATTCATAAACGGACTTGAATCACATGCAGTTACTGGTCCTACAAATAAGAGTTATTTTTTGGTAAAGAAAGTCACTATTGTGCTCGCATTGACATACACAGTGCAAATAGCACTTGTGTCTGTTCCCAGCAAGTACAGTGTATTGGACTGAAGAGAAGCTACTGTTCTTGTAAGTTTCCTAAGCAGAAGTGAACTAGATATGGCCCGTCTGTGTAGGAAGCACAGTTCTTTTGTACTGAGCAAGCTCACTGTTCTGGTCCTATAGGAAACACTGTAGAGTAGAAGTGTACTCTTTTCTAAAAAGCAGAGTGTGTTTCTTGTAAGGTGAGCTAGTGTTAGTTTCCCATTCATACACGGTGTTGAATCACATGCAGTTCCTGGTCCTATGAGCAAGAGTTTTTTCTGGTAAGGAAAGTCACTATTGTGCTCCCATTGTCATACACAGTGTATAAAGCACTTGTGTCTGTTCCCAGCAAGTACAGTGCTTTGGAATGAAGAGAAGCTACTGTTCTTGCCTTTTTCCTAAACAGAGTTGAACTAGATATGGCTCTTGAGTTAGGAAGCATTGAACTTTTGTTCTGAGCAAGCTCACCGTTCTGGTCCTATAGGAAAAACAGTAGAGTAGATGTGTTCTCTTATCTCAAAAGCAGAATGTTTTTCTTGTAAGGCGAGCTAGTGTTAGTTTTCCATTCATAAACGAAGTTGAATCACATGCAGTTTCAGTTCCTATGAGCCAGAGTTTTCTTCTGGTAAGTAAAGTCTCTATTGTACTCCCATTGAAATACACAGTGCAAATAGCACTCACGTCTGTTCCCAGCAACACACTGTATAGGATTGAGACAAGCTGCTATTTTTGTCAGTTTCCTAAGCAGAGTTGAAATAGATATGGCCCGTGTGTAGGAAGCACAGTTCTTTAGTTCTGAACAAGGTCAATGTTCTGGCCCTTTATGAAACACCACAGAGTAGAAGAGTGCTCTTTTCTCAAAAGCAGAGTGTGATTCTTGTAAGGCCAGCTAGTGTTTGCTTCCAATTCATAAAAGGAGTTGAATCACATGCAGTTTCTGGTCTTACAAGCAAGAGTTTTTTTCTAGTAAGGAAAGTCACTACTGTGCACCCATTGGCCTACACAGTACAAATAGCACTTGTGTCTGTTCCCAGCAAGTACAGTGTATTGGACTGAAGAGAAGCTACTGTTCTTGTTACTTTCCTAAGCAGAGTTGAACTCGATATGGCCCATGTGTGTAGGAAACACAGTTCTTTTGTTCTGAGCAAGCTCACTCTTCTGGCCCTATATGAAACACAGAAGAGTAGAAGTGTGCTCTTTCCTAAAAAGCAGAGTGTGTCTTGTTAGGTGAGCTAGTGTTAGTTTCACACACATAAACAGAGATAAATCACATGCAGTTTCTGGTCCTATGAGCAAATTTTTTTTTTTAAATTTGGAAGGAATGTCACTTCTGCGTTCCCATTTCCATACACAGTGCATAAAGCAATCGCGTCTGTTCTCAGCAAGTACAGTGTATTGGACTGAATAGAAGCTACTGTTCCTGTCAGTTTCCCCAGCAGAGTTGAACTAGATATGGCCCGTGTGTAGGAAGCACAGTTCTTTTGTTCTGAACAAGCTCACTGTTCTGGCCCTATAGGAAAAACAGCAGAGTAGAAGAGTGCTCTTTTCTCAAAAGCAGAGTGGGTTTCTTGTAAGGCGAGCTAGTGTTTGTTTCCCATTCATAAATGGAGTTTTATCACATGCAGTTCCTGGTCTTACAAGCAAGAGTTGTTTTCTGGTAAGGAAAGTCACTATTGTGCTCCCATTGCCATACACAGTGCAGATAGCACTCGCGTCTGTTTGCAGCAAGTCCAGTGTATCAGACTGAAGAGAAGCTACTGTTTTTGTTAGTTTCCTAAGCAGAGTTGAACTAGATATGGCCCATGTGTGTAGGAAGCACAGTACTTTTTTCTGAGCAAGCTAACTGTTCTGGCCCTATAGGAAACTCAGTAGAGTAGAAGAGTGCTTTTTTTTTCAAAAACAGAGTGTGTCTCATGTAAGGCGAGCTAGTGTTTGTTTCCAATTAATAAACGGAGTTGAATCACATGTAGTTTCTGGTCCAATGAGCACGAGTTTTTTTCTGGTAAGGAAAGACACTATTGCGCTCCACTTGCAATACAAAGTGCAAATAGCATTCGCGTCTGTGCGCAGCAAGTACAATGTATTGGACTGAAGAGAAGATACTGTTCCTGTCAGTTTCAAAGCAGAGTTGACCTAGATATGGCCTGTGTGTGTAGGAAGCACATTTCTTTTTTTCTGAGGAAGCTCACTGTTCAGACCCTATAGGAAACACAGAAGTGTAGAAGAGTGCTCTTTTCTCAAACGAGGAGTGTGTATCTTGTAAGGCGAGCTATTGTTTGTTTACCATTGATAATTGGAGTTGAATCACATGCAGTTCCTTGTCCTACAAGCAAGAGTTGCTTTCTGGTAAGGAAAGTCACTATTGCGCTCCCATTGCCATACACAGTGCAAATAGCACTTGTGTCTGTTCCCAGCAAGTTCAGTGTATTTGACTGAATAGAAGCTACTGATCTTGTCAGTTTCCTAAGCAGAGTTGAACTAGATATGGACTGTGTGTGTAGTAAGCACAGTTCTTTTGTTCTGAACAAGCTCACTGTTCTGTCCCTAAAGGAAATACAGTAGAGTAGAAGAGTGCTCTTTTCTCAAAAGCAGAGTGTGTTTCTTGTAAGGCGAGCTAGTGTTTGTTTCCCATTCATAAACGGAGTTGATTCACATGCAGTTCCTCCTCCTACAAGCAAGAGTTATTTTCTGGTAAGGAAAGTCACTATTGTGCTCCCTTTGCCATACACAGTGCAAATAGCACTCATATCTGTTCTAAGCAATTACAGTGTATTGGACTTAAGAGAAGCTACGGTTGTTGTCAGATTCCTAGCAGAGTTGAACTACACATGGCCTTTGTGTGTAGGAAGCACAGTTCTTTTGTACTGAGCAAGCTCACTCTTCTGGCCCTATAGGAAACACAGGAGAGTAGAAGACTGCTTTTTTCTCAAAAGCAGAGTGTGTTTCTTATAATCGAGCTAGTGTTTGTTTTCCATTCATAAACGGAGTTGAATCACCTGCAGTTTCTGGTCCTATGAGCAAGAGTTGTTTTCTGGTAAAGAAAGACACTATTGTGCTCCCATTGCCATGCATTTTGCAAATAACACTCGCGTCTGTTCCTACCAAGTACAGTGTATTGGACTGAAGAGAAGCTACTGTTCTTGTCATTGTCCTAAGCAGAATGAACTAGATATGGCCTGTTTGTGTAGGAAGCACTGTTCATTTGTTCTGAACAGGCTCACTGTTCTGGTCCTATAGGAAAAACCGTAGAGTAGATGAGTGCTCTTATCTCAAAAGCAGAGTGTGTTTCTTGTAAGTCGAGCTAGTGATAGTTTTTCATTCATAAATGAAGTTGAACCATATGCAGTTTCTGGTCCTATGCACAATAGTTGTTTTCTAGTAGGTAAAGTCACTATTTTCTGCCCATTGAAATACACAGTGCAAATAGCACTCGCGACTGTTCCCAGCAATACAGTGTATTGGACTGGAGAGAAGCTACTATTGTTATCAGTTTCCTAAGCAGAGTTGAGATAGATATGTCCCGGGTGTGTAGGAAGCACAGTTCTTTTGTTCTGAGGAAGCATACTGTTCTGGCCATATAGGAAACACAGAAGTGTAGAAGAGTGCTCTTTTCTCAAAAGAGGAGTGTGTATCTTGTAAGGCGAGCTATTGTTTGTTTCCCGTTCATAATCGGAGTTGAATCACATGCAGTTCCTGGTCCTACAAGCAAGAGCTGTTTTCTGGGAAGGAAAGTCACTATGGAACTACCCTTGCCATACACAGTGCAAATAGCACTCGTGTCTGTTCCCAGCAAGTACAGTGTATTTGACTGAAGAGAGCTACAGTTGTTGTCAGTTTCCTAAACAGACTTGAACTAGATATGGCCTGTGTGTGTAGGTAGCACAGTTCATTTGTTCTGAGCAGGCTCACTGTTCTGGCCCTATAGGAAACACTGTAGAGTAGATGAGTGCTCTTTTCTCAAAAGCAGAGTGTGCTTCTTGTAAGTTGACCTACTGTTTGTTTCCCATTCATAAACGGAGTTGAATCACATGCAGTTACTTGTCCTATGAGCATGAGTTGATTTCTCGTAAAGAAAGTCACTATTGTGCTCCCATTGCCATACTCCGTTCAAATATCTCTAGTGTCGGTTCCCAGCAAGTACAGTGTATTGGACTGAAGAGAAGATACTGTTCCTATCAGTTTCGAAGCAGAGTTGACCTAGATATGGCCCGTGTTCATAAGAAACACAGTTCTTTTGTTCTGAGCAAGCTCACTGTTCTGACCCTATAGGAAACACCGTAGAGTAGAAGAGTGCTCTTTTCTAAAAAGTGGAGTGTATTTCTTGTAAGGCGAGCTAGTGTTTGTTTCCCATTCATACACGGACTTGAATCACATGCAGTTTCTGGTCCTACAAATAAGAGTTATTTTTTTGTAAGGAAAGTCTCTATTGTGCTGGCATTGACATAAAAAGTGCAAATAGCACTTGTGTCTGTTCCCAGCAAGTAGACTGTATTGGACTGAATAGAAGCTACTGTTCCTGTCAGTTTCCTAATCAGAGTTGAACTAGACATGCCCCATTTGTTTAGGAAGCACAGTTCTTTTGTTCTGAGCAAGATCACTGTTCTGGACCTATAGGAAAAAAAGAAGTGTAGAAGAGTGCTTTTTTCACAAAAGAGGAGTGTGTTTCTTGTAAGGCAAGCTTGTTTGTTTCCCATTCATAATTGGAGTTGAATCACATGCATTTTCCAGTCCTACAAGCAAGAGTTGTTTTCTGGTAAGGAAAGTCACTATTGTGCTCCCATTGACATACAAAGTGCAAATAGCACTTGTGTCTGTTCCCAGTAAGTACAGTATATTGGACTGAAGAGAAGGTACTCTTCTTGTAAGTTTCCTAGGCAGAAGTGAACTAGATATGGCCCGTGTATGTAGGATGCACAGTTCTTTTGTACTGAGCAAGCACACTGTTCTGGCCCTATAGGAAACACAGGAGCGTAGAAGAGGGTTCTTTTCTCAAAAGCAGAGTGTGTTTCTTGTAAGGTGAGATACTGTTTATTTCGAATTCATAAATGTAGTAGAATCACATACAGATTCTGGTCCTAAAAGCAAGAGTTGTTTTCTGGTAAGGAAAGTCACTATTGCGCTCCCATTGCCATACACAGTGCAAATAGCACTCGGGTATGTTCCCAGCAAGTACAGTGTATTGGACTGAAGAGAAGCTACTCTTCTTGTCAGTATCCTAAGCAGAGTTCAACTAGATATGGCTCATGTGTGTTGGAATCACAGTTCTTTTGTTCTGAGAAAGCTCACTCATCTGTCCCTATGGGAAACACAGTAGAGTAGAAGAGTACTCTTTTCTAAAAAGCAGAGTGTGTATTCTAAGGCGAGCTAGTGTTAGTTTCCCACTCATAAACAGAGATGAATCACATGCAGTTTCTGGTCCTATGAGCAAGAGTTGTTTTTTGGTTTAGAAAATCACGACTGTACACCCATTGCCATACACAGTGCAAATAGCACATGCGTCTGTTCCCAGCAAGTACAGTGTATTGGACTGAATAGAAGCTACTGTTCTTGCCATTTTACTAAGCAGAGTGAAACTAGAATAGGCCCGTGTGTAGGAAGCACAGTTCTTTTTTTCTGTGGAAGCCCACTGTGCTGTCCCTATAAGAAACAGAGAAGAGAAGAAGAGTGTTCTTTTCTCAAAAGTAAAGTGTGTTTCTTGTAAGGACAGCTAGTGTTTGCTTCCCATTCATAAACGGAGTTGAATCATATGCAGTTTCTGTTCTTACAAGCAAGAGTTGTTTTTTAGTAAGGAATGTCACTATTGTACTCCCATTGCCATACACAGTGCAAATAGCACTTGCGTCTGTTCCAAGCAAGTACAGTGTATTGGACTGAAGAGAAGCTACTGTTCTGGTCAGTTTCCTAAGCAGAGTTGAACTAGATATGGCTGTGTCTGTAGGAAGCACAGTTCTTTTGTTTTGAGCAAGCTTACTGTCTGCTTATTTAAGAAACACATTAGAGTAGAAGAGTGCTCTTGTCTCAAAGGGAGAGTGTGTTTCTTGTAAGGCGAGCAGGTGTTAGTTTCCCATTCATTACGGAGTTGAATCACATGCAATTTCTGGTCCTATGAGCAAGAGTTTTTTCTGGTAAGGAAAGTCACTATTGTGCTCCCATTGCCATACACAGTGCAAATAGCACTCGTGTCTATTCCAAACTAGGGTAGTGTATTGGACTGAAGAGAAGCTACTGTTCTTGTCAGTTTCCTAAACAGAGTTGAACTAGATATGGCTCATGTGTGTAGGAAGCACAGGTCTATTGTTCTGAGCAATCTCACTCTTCTGGTCCTATAGGAAACACAGTAGAGTAGATGAGTGCTCAATCTCAAAAGCAAAATGTGTTTCTTATAAGACTAGCTAGTGTTAGTTTCCCATTCATAATTGGAGTTGAATCACATGCAATTTCTGGTCCTACAAGCAAGAGTTGTTATCTGGTAAGGAAAGTAACTATAGGGCTCCCATTGCCATAAACATGCAAATAGCACTCACGTCTGTTCCCAGCAAGTACAGTGTATTGGACTGAGGAGCACCTGTTCTTGTCAGTTTCCTAAGCAGAGTTGAACTGGATATGGCCCGTGTGTGTAGGAAGCACAGTTCTTTTGTTCTGAGCAAGGTCACTGTTCTGGTCCTATATGAAACACAGTAGAGTAGAAGAGTGCTCTTCTCTCAAAGCAGAGTGTGTCTTGTAAGGCGAGCTAGTGTTAGTTTCCCACTCATAAACAAAGATGAATTACATTCAGTTTCTGGTCCTATGAGCAAGAGTTGTCTTTTGGTAAGGAAAGTCACTATTGCACTCCCATTGCCATACACAGTGCAAATAGCACTCACGCCTGTTCCCAGGAAGTACAGTGTATTGGACTGAAGAGAAGCTACTGTTCATGTCAGTTTCCTAAGAAGCGTTGAAATAGATATGACCCATGTGTGTAGGAAGCACAGTTCTTTTGTTCTGAGCATCATCTCTGTTCTGGCCCTATAAGAAACACCGTAGAGTAGAAGCGTGCTCTTTTCTAAAAAGTAGAGTCTGTATCTTGTAAGGCGAGCTAGTATTTGTTTCCCATTCATAAACGGAGTTGAATCACGTGCAGTTACTGGTGATACAAATAAGAGTTATTTTTTGGTAAGGAAAGTCACTATTGTGCTCGCATTGACATACACATTGCAAATAGCACTTGTGTCTGTTCCCAGCAAGTACAGTGTATTGGACTGAAGAAAAGCTACTGTTCTTGCAAGTTTCCTAAGCAGAAGTGAACTAGATATGGCCCGTCTGTGTAGGAAGCACAATTCTTTTGTACTGAGCAAGCTCACTGTTCTGGTCCTATAGGAAACACTGTAGAGTAGAAGTGTACTCTTTTCTAAAAAGCAGAGTGTGTTTCTTGTAAGGCGAGCTAGTGTTAGTTTCCCATTCATACACGGAGTTGAATCACATGCAGTTCCTGGTCCTATGAGCAAAAGTTTTTTCTGGTAAGGAAAGTCACTATTGTGCTCCCATTGCCATACACAGTGTAAAAAGCACTTGTGTCTGTTCCCAGCTAGTACAGTGCTTTGGAATGAAGAGAAGCTACTGTTCTTGCCTTTTTCTAAACAGAGTTGAACTAGATATGGCTCTTGTATGTAGAAGCATTGTTCTTTTGTTCTGAGCAAGCTCACTGTTCTGGTCCTATAGGAAAAACAATAGAGTAGAAGAGTTCTCTTATCTCAAAAGCAGAATGTGTTTCTTGTAAGGCGAGCTAGTGTTAGTTTTCCATTCATAAACGAAGTTGAATCACATGCAGTTTCAGTTCCTATGAGCCAGAGTTGTTTTCTGGTAAGTAAAGTCACTATTTTACTCCCATTGAAATACACAGTGCAAATCGCACTCACGTCTGTTCCCAGCAATACATGTATTGGATGGAGAGAAGCTACTATTTTTGTCAGTTTCCTAAGCAGAGTTGAAATAGATATGACCTGTGTGTAGGAAGCACAGTTCTTTTGTTCTGAACAAGGTCACTGTTCTGGCCCTATATGAAACTCCACAGAGTAGAAGAGTGCTCTTTTCTCAAAAGCAGAGTGTGTTTCTTGTAAGGCCAGCTAGTGTTTGTTTCCCATTTATAAAAGGAGTTGAATCACATGCAGTTCCTGGTCCTACAACCAAGAGTTGTTTACTGGTAAGGAAAGTCACTATTGTGCTCCCATTGGCATACACAGTACAAATAGCACTCACGTCTGTTCCCAGCAAGTACAGTGTATTGAACTGAAGAGAAGCTACTGTTCCTGTCAGTTTCCTAAGCAGAGTTGAACTCGATATGGCCCATGTGTGTAGGAAACACAGTTCTTTTGTTCTGAGCAAGCTCACTCTTTTGGCCTTATATGAAACACAGAAGAGTAGAAGAGTGCTCTTTTCTAAAAAGCAGAGTGTGTCTTGTTAGGTGAGCTAGTGTTAGTTTCACACTCATAAACAGAGATGAATCACATGCAGTTTCTGGTCCTATGAGCAAAAGTTGTTTTTTTTTTGTAAGGAAAGTCACTATTGTGCTCCCATTGCCATACACAGTGCATAATGCACTCGCGTCTGTTTTGAGCAAGTACAGTGTATTTGACTGAATAGAAGATACTGTTCCTGTCAGTTTCCCCAGAAGAGTTGAACTAGATATGGCCCGTGTATAGGAAGTACAGTTCTTTTGTTCTGAACAAGCTCACTATTCTTGCCCTATAGGAAACACAGTAGAATAGAAGAGTTCTCTTTTCTCAAAAGCAGAGTGTGTTTCTTGTAAGGCGAGCTAGTGTTTGTTTCCCATTCATAAATAGAGTTGAATCACATGCAGTTCCTGGTCCTACAAGCAAGAGTTGTTTTCTGATAAGAAAGTCACTATTGTGCTCCCATTGCCATACACAGTGCAGATAGCACTCGCGTCTGTTTGCAGCAAGTCCAGTGTATCAGACTGAAGAGAAGCTACTGTTCTTGTTAGTTTCCTAAGCAGAGTTGAACTAAATATGGCCCATGTGTGTAGGAAGCACAGTTCTTTTTTCTGAGCAAGCTAACTGTTCTGGCCCTATAGGAAACTCAGTAGAGTAGAAGAGTGCTTTTTTTTTCAAAAACAGAGTGTGTCTCATGTAAGGCGAGCTAGTGTTTGTTTCCAATTAATAAATGGAGTTGAATCACATGTAGTTTCTGGTCCAATGAGCACGAGATTTTTCTGGTAAGGAAAGACACTATTGCGCTCCCCTTGCCATACAAAGTGCAAATAGCACTCGCGTCTGTGCGCAGCAAGTACAGTGTATTTTAATGAAGAGAAGCTACTGTTCCTGTCAGTTTCGAAGCAGAGTTGACCTAGATATGGCCCATGTGTGTAGGAAGCACAGTTCTTTTTTTCTGTGGAAGCTCACTGTTCTGGCCCTATAGAAAAACAGAATCGGAGAAGAGTGTTCTTTTCTCAAACGAGGTGTGTGTATCTTGTAAGTCGAGCTATTGTTTGTTTCCCATTGATAATCGGAGTTGAATCACATGCAGTTCCTGGTCCTACAAATAAGAGTTGTTTACTGGTAAGGAAAGTCACTGTTGCGCTGCCATTGCCATACACAGTGCAAATAGCACTTGCGTCTCTTCCCGGCAAGTTCAGTGTATTTGACTGAATAGAAGCTACTGATCCTGTCAGTTTCCTAAGCAGAGTTGAACTAGATATGGCCTGTGTGTGTAGGAAGCACAGTTCTTTTGTCCTGAACAAGCTCACTGTTCTGGCCCTAAAGGAAATACAGCAGTGTAGAAGAGTGCTCTTTTCTCAAAAGAAGAGTGTGTTTCTTATAAGGCAAGCTAGTGTTTTTTTCCCATTCATAAACGGAGTTGATTCACATGCAGTTCCTCCTCCTACAAGCAAGAGTTGTTTTCTGGTAAGGAAAGTCCCTATTGCGCTCCCTTTGCCATACACAGTGCGTAATGCACTCACGTCTGTTATCAGCAAGTACAGTGTATTGGACTGAATAGAAGCTACTGTTTCCTGTCAGTTTTCCCAGCAGAGTTGAACTAGATATGGCCCGTGTGTAGGAAGTACAGTTCTTTTGTTCTGAACAAGCTCACTCTTCTTGCCCTATAGGAAACACAATACAGTAGAAGAGTTCTGTTTTCTCAAAAGCAGAGTGTGTTTCTTGTAAGGCGAGCTAGTGTTTGTTTCCCATTCATAAATGGAGTTGAATCACATGCAGTTCCTGATCCTACAAGTAAGAGTTGTTTTCTGGTAAGGAAAGTCACTATTGTGCTCCAATTGCTATACACAGTGCAGATAACACTCGCGTCTGTTCGCAGCAAATACAGTGTATCAGACTGAAGAGAAGCTACTCTTCTTGTTAGTTTCTTAAGCAGAGTTGAACTAGATATGGCCCATGAGTGTAGGATGCACAGTTCTTTTTTTCTGAGGAAGCACACTGTTCTGGCCCTATAGGAAACACAGAAGTGTAGAAGAGTGCTCTTTTCTCAAAAGAGAAGTATGTATCTTGTAAGGTGAGATACTGTTTGTTTCCCATTTACAATCGGAGTTGAATCACATGCAGTTCCTTGTCCTACAAGCAAGAGTTGTTTTCTGGTAAGGAAAGTCACTATTGAGCTCCCATTGCCTTACACAGTGCAAATAGCACTTGTGTCTTTTCTCAGCAACAACAGTGTATTTGACTGAATAGAAGCTACTGTTCCTGTCAGTTTCCTAAGCAGAGTTGAACTAGATATGGCCCGTGTGTGCAGGAAGCACACTTCTTTTGTTCTGAACAAGCTCACTGTTCTGGCCCTATAGGAAATACAGCAGAGTAGAAGAGTGCTCTTTTCTCAAAAGCAGAGTGGTTTTCTTGTAAGGCGAGCTAGTGTTTGTTTCCCATTCATAAACGGAGTTCAGTCACATGCAGTTTCTTGTCCTATGAGCAAGAGTTAATTTCTGGTAAGGAAAGTCGCTATATAGCTCCCAATGCCATACACTGTGCAAATAGCACTCACGTCTGTTCTCAGCAAGTACAGTGTATTGGACTGAAGAGAAGCTACTCTTCTTGTCAGTATCCTAAGAAGAGTTCAACTAGACATGGCTCGTGTGTGTTGGAAGCACAGTTCTTTTCTTCTGAGAAAGCTCACTCTTCTGTCCCTATGGGAAACACAGTAGAGTAGAAGAGTACTCTTTTCTAAAAAGCAGAGTGTGTCTTCTAAGGCGAGCTAGTGTTAGTTCCCCACTCATAAACAGAGATGAATCACATATAGTTTCTGGTACTATGAGCAAGAGTTGTTTTTTGGTTTAGAAAAATCACGACTGTACTCCCATTGCCATACACAGTGCAAATAGCACTCACGTCTGTTCCCAGAAATTACAATGTATTGGACTGAATAGAAGCTACTATTCTTGTCAGTTTCCTAAGCAGAGTTGAACTAGATATGGCCCAAGTGTGTAGGAAGCTCAGTTCTTTTATTCTGAGCAAGCTCACTGTTCTGGTCCTTTAGAAAACACTGGAGAGTAGAAGTGTGTTCCTTTCTTAAAAGCAGAGTGTGTTTCTTGTAAGGTGAGCTAGTGTTAGTTTGCCATTCATAAACAGAGTTGAATCACATGCAGTTCCTGGTCCTACAAGCAAGAGATGTTTTCTGGTAAGGAAAGTCACTATTGTGCTCCCATTGCCATACACAGTGCAAAGAGAACCTGAGTCTTTTCCCAGCAAGTACAGTATATTGGACTGAAGAGAAGCTACTGTTCCTGTCATTTTACTAAGCAGAGTTGAACTAGAATAGGCCCGTGTGTGTAGGAAGCACAGTTTTTTTTTTTTTTTTTGTGGAAGCCCACTGTGCTGTCCCTATAGGAAACAGAGAAGAGAAGAAGAGTGCTCTTTTCTCAAAAGTACAGTGTGTTTCTTGTAAGGCCAGCTAGTGTTTGCTTCCCATTCATAAAGGGAGTTGAATCACATGCAGTTTCTGGTCTTACAAGCAAGAGTTTTATTCTAGTAAGGAAAGTCACTATTGTCCTCCCATTGCCATACACAGTACAAATAGCACTCGCATCTGTTCCCAGCAAGTACAGTGTATTGAACTGAAGAGAAGCTATGGTTCATGTCTGTTTCCTAAGCAGAGTTGAACTCGATATGGCCATGTTTGTAGGAAGCACCGTTCTTTTGTTTTGAGCAAGCTCACTGTTCTGCTCTTTTAAGAAACATATTAGAGTAGAAGAGTGCTCTTTTCTGAAAAGGAGAGTGTGTTTCTTGTAAGGCGAGCTAGTGTTAGTTTCCCATTCATTAACGGAGTTGAATCACATGCAATTTCTGGACCTATGAGCAAGAGTTTTTTCTGGTAAGGAAAGTGACTATTGTGCTCCCATTGCCATACACAGTGCAAATAGCACTCGTGTCTGTTCCCAGCTAGGGTAGTGTATTGGACTGAAGAGAAGCTACTGTTCTTGTCAGTTTCCTAAACAAAGTTGAACTAGATATGGCTCGTGTGTGTAGGTAGCACAGGTCTTTTGTTCTGAGCAAGCTCACCGTTCTGGTCCTATAGGAAACACAGTGGAGTAGAAGAGTGCTCTAATCTGAAAAGCAAAATGTGTTTCTTGTAAGACTAGCTAGTGTTAGTTTCCCATTCATAATCGGAGTTGAATCACATGCACTTTCTGGTCCTACAAGAAGAGTTGTTTTGTGGTAAGGAAAGTCACTATAGGGCTCCCATTGCCATAGACATGCAAATAGCACTTGCGTCTGTTCCCAGCAAGTACAGTGTATTGGACTGAGGAGCTCCTGTTCTTGTCAGTTTCCTAAACAGAGTTGAACTAGATATGGCCCGTGTGTGTAGGAAGCACAGTTCTTTTGTTCAGAGCAAGGTCACTGTTCTGGTCCTATATGAAACTCAGCAGAGTAGAATAGTGCTCTTTTCTAAAAGCAGAGTGTGTCTTGTAAGGTGAGCTAGAGTTAGTTTCCCACTCATAAACAAAGATGAATCACATGCAGTTTTTGGTCCTATGAGCAAGAGTTGTCTTTTGGTACGGAAAGTCACTATTGCGCTCCCTTTGCCGTACACAGTGCAAATAGCACACGCATCTGTTCGCAGTAAGTCCAGTGTATCAGACTGAAGAGAAGCTACTGTTCTTGTCAGTTTCCTAAGAAGAGTTGAAATAGATATGACCCATGTGTGTAGGAAGCACAGTTCTTTTGTTCTGAGCAAGCTCACTATTCTGGCCCTATAGGAAACAGAGTAGAGTAGAAGAGTGTTCTTTTCTCAAAAGCAGAGTGGTTTTTTTTTTAATTTTATTTTGGAATACAATTCAGTTCTACATATCAGCCACAGATTCCCTTGTTCTCCCCCCTCCTGCCCCCCTCACCTTCCCCCCCCCAGCCTGCCCCCGATTCCAATCTCCTCCAGGGCAAAGCCGTCCCCACAGACTGAGATCAACCTGGTGGACTCAGTCCAGGTAGGTCCAGTCCCCTCCTCCCAGGCCGAGCCAAGGGACCCTGCATAGGCCCCAGGTTTCAAACAGCCAACTCATGCAATGAGAACAGGACCCGGTGCCACTGCCTGGATGCCTCCCAAACAGATCAGGCCAATCAACTGTCTCACCCACTCAGAGGGCCTGATCCAGTTGGTGACCCCTCAGCCATTGGTTCATATTTCATGTGTTTCCGTTCGTTCGGCTATTTGTCTCTGTGCTTAATCCGACCTTGGTCACAACAATTCTCGCTCATATAAACCCTCCTCATTCTCGCTAATTGGACTCCCAGAGATCCACCTGGGGCCTAGTCATGGGTCTCTGCATCCAGATCCCTCAGTAGTTGGATGAGGTTTCTAGCACGACAATTAGGGTGTTTGGCCATCCCATCACCAGAGTTTGTCAGTTCGGACTGTCTCTCGACCATTGCCAGCAGTCTGTTGTGGGGGTATCTTTGTGGATTTCTGTGGGCCTCTCTAGCACTTTGTTTCTTCCTATTCTCATGTGGTCTTCATTTACCATGGTCTCCTATTCCTTGTTCTCCCTCTCTGTTGTTGATCCAGCTGGGATCTCCCACTCACCCAAGCTCTCTTTCCCTCGACCCTCGCCCTTCACTACCCCCACTCATGTCCAGGCTGTTCATGTAGATCTCAATCCATTTCTCTGTCATTGGGCGATCCCTGTGTCTTTCTTGGGGTCCTGTTTTCCAGGTAGCCTGCCTGGTGATGTGAGTAGCAGTCCAGTCATCCTTGTTCCACATCTAGTATCCTGTTATGAGTGAGTACATACCATCTTTGTCTTTCTGAGTCTGGGATACCTCACTCAGGATGATTTTTTCTAGATCCATCCATTTGTCTGCAAACCTCATGATGTCATTGTTTTTCTCTGCTGAGTAGTATTCCATTGTGTATATGTACCACATTTTGTTTATCCATTCTTCCGTTGAAGGGCATCTAGGTTGTTTCCATGTTCTGGCTATTACAAACAATGCTGATATGAACATAGCTGAACAAGTGCTCTTGTGGTGTGGTTGAGCATTCCTTGGGTATATGCCCAAGAGTGGTATAGCTGGATCTTGGGGAAGATGGATTCCCAATTTTCTAAGAAATCGCCATATTGATTTCCAAAGTGGTTGTACAAGCTTGCATTCCCACCAGCAGTGGAGGAGAGTTCCCCTATCTCCACATCCTCTCCAGCATAAGGTGTCTTCAGTGTTTTATTAAAGCTTAAATCACATATAAAACCCCACACATTAATAGTGGGAGACCTCAACACCCCACTTTCACCACTGGACAGATCCCCCAAATCGAAACTTAACAGAGAAATAAAGGACTTAATTGATGTCATGACTCAAATGGACTTAATCGACATCTACAGAACATTCCATCCTAACAAAAAAGAATATACCTTCTTCTCAGCATCCCATGGAACCTTCTCTAAAATCGACCACATACTTGGTCACAAAACAAATCTAAACACATACAAAACAATTGGAATAACCTCCTGTGTTCTATCAGACCACCATGGTCTAAAGTTGCATTTCAACAACAACAAAAACTACAGAAAACCTACAATCTCATGGAAACTGAACAATACCCAACTGAATCACCAATGGGTTAAGGAAGAAATAAAGAAAGAAATTAAAGACTTCCTAGAGATCAACGAAAATGAAGACACCACATATCCAAACATATGGGACACTATGAAAGCAGTACTAATAGGGAAATTCATAGCACTAAACGCCCACATAAATAAGCTGGAGAAATCTCACACTAGTGACTTAAAAGCACACCTGAAAGTTCTAGAACAGGAAGAAGCAAAGTCTCCCAGGAAAAATAGATGCCAGGAAATTATCAAAGTGAGAGCTGAAATCAATAAAATAGAAACAAAGAGAACAATACAAAAAATTAATGAAACAAAGAGTTGGTTCTTTGAGAAAATCAACAAGATAGACAAGCCCTTATCCAAACTAACCAAAAGACAGAGAGAGAGCATCCAAATCAACAAAATCAGAAATGAAAAGGGGGACATAACAACAGACATTGAGGAAATCCAGAGAATCATCAGGTCATACTTCAAAAACCTCTATTCCACAAAACTGGAAAACCTAAAAGAAATGGATAATTTTCTGGATAGTTACCACATACCTAAATTAAATCAAGACCAGATAAACTATTTAAATAGTCCAATAACCCCTAACGAAATAGAAACAGTCATTAAAAGTCTCCCAACCAAAAAAAGCCCAGGACCAGATGGTTTCAGTGCAGAATTCTACCAGATCTTCAAAGAAGAGTTAATACCAATACTCTCTAAATTGTTCCATACAATAGAAACAGAAGGAACATTACCAAACTCCTTCTATGAGGCTACAATTACCCTGATTCCCAAACCAAACAAGGATACAACAAAGAAAGAGAACTACAGACCGATCTCCCTCATGAACATTGATGCAAAAATACTCAATAAAATACTGGCAAACAGACTCCAAGAACACATCAAAACAATTATCCACCATGATCAAGTAGGATTCATTCCAGGGATGCAAGGATGGTTCAACATACAAAAGTCTGTCAATGTGATACACCATATAAACAAACTCAAAGAAAAAAACCACATGATCATCTCACTAGATGCTGAAAAGGCATTTGACAAAATCCAACACCCCTTCATGATAAAGGTCTTGGAGCGATCAGGAATACAGGGAACATACCTAAACATAATAAAGGCAATTTACAGCAAGCCAACAGCCAACATCAAATTAAATGGAGAGAAACTCAAAGCAATTTCACTAAAATCAGGAACGAGGCAAGGCTGTCCGCTCTCCCCATACTTATTCAATATAGTACTTGAAGTTCTAGCCAGAGCAATAAGACAACATAAGGAGATTAAGGGGATACAAATCGGAAAGGAAGAAATCAAGCTTTCCCTATTTGCAGATGACATGATAGTATACTTGAGCAACCCCAAAGATTCCACCAAGGAACTGATACAACTTATAAACACTTTCAGCAACATAGCAGGATACAAGATCAACTCAAAAAAATCAGTAGCCCTCCTATATACAATGGACAAAAAAGCGGAGAAGGAAATCAGAGATACATCACCCTTTACTATAGCCACAAATGACATAAAATACCTTGGGGTAACACTAACCAAGCAAGTGAAGGACCTATATGACAAGAACTTTAAGTCCCTAAAAAAAGAAATTGAAAAAGATGTCAGAAAATGGAAAGATCTCCCATGCTCATGGATAGGCAGAACTAACATAGTAAAAATGGCAATCTTACCAAAAGCAATCTACAGATTCAATGCAATCCCCATCAAAATACCAACACAATTCTTCTCAGACCTGGAAAGAATAATACTCAACTTCATATGGAAAAACAAAAAACCCAGGATAGCCAAAAGAATCCTGTACAATAAAACAACCTCTGGAGGCATCACGATCCCTGACTTCAAGCTGTACTATAGAGCTACAGTAATAAAAACAGCTTGGTACTGGCATAAAAACCGACATGTGGACCAATGGAATCGAATTGAAGACCCTGATATTAATCCGCACACCTATGAACAAATAATTTTTGACAAAGAAGCCAAAAGTGCACAATGGAAAAAAGAAAGCATCTTCAACAAATGGTGCTGGCAAAACTGGATATCAACATGTAGAAGGCTGCAAATAGATCCATATCTATCACCGTGCACAAAACTTAAGTCCAAGTAGATCAAGGACCTCAACATAAATCTGAACCTGCTAGAAGAGAAAGTTGGAAGTAGTCTTGAACGCATTGGCATAGGAGACCACTTTCTAAATAGAACACCAGTAGCACAGACACTGAGAGAAACAATCAATCAATAGGACCTCTTGAAACTGAGAAGCTTTTGTAGGGCAAAGGATACGGTCAACAAAGCAAAGCGACAGCCTACAGAATGGGAAAAGATATTCACCAATCCCACATCTGACAGAGGACTGATATCCAGAATATATAAAGAACTCAAGAAATTAGACACCAAAATGCCCAACAGTCCAATTAAGAAATGGGCTATAGAACTAAACAGAGAATTCTCAACAGAGGAAAATCAAATGGCTGAAAGACATTTAAGGAATTGCTCAACATCCCTAATCATCAGGGAAATGCAAATCAAAACAACTCTGAGATACCACCTTACGCCTGTCAGAATGGCTAAGATCAAAAACACAGAGTGGGTTTTTTGTAAGGCGTACTAGTGTCTCTTTGCCATTCATAAATGTAGTTGAATCACATTCAGTTTCTGGTTCTACAAGCAAGAGTTGTTTTCTGGTAAGGAAAGTCACTATTGCGCTCCCATTGACATACAAAGTACAAATAGTACTCGTGTCTATTCCCAGCAAGTACAGTGTATTGGACTGAAGAGAAGCTACTGTTCTTGTAAGTTTCCTAAGCAAAAGTGAACTAGATATGGCCCATCTGCGTAGGAAGCACAGATCTTTTGTACTGAGCAAGCTCACTGTTCTGGTCCTATAGGAAACACTGTAGAGTAGAAGTGTACTCTTTTCTAAAAAGCAGAGTGTGTTTCTTGTAAGGCAAGCTAGTGTTAGTTTCCCATTCATACACGGAGTTGAATCACATGCAGTTCCTGGTCCTATGAGCAAGAGTTTTTTCTGGTAAGGAAAGTCACTATTGTGCTCCCATTACCATACACAGTGTAAAAAGCACTTGTGTCTGTTCGCAGCAAGTAGAGTGCTTTGGAATGAAGAGAAGCTACTGTTCTTGCCTTTTTCCTAAACAAAGTTGAACTAGATATGACTCTTGTGTTAGGAAGCATTGTTCTTTTGTTCTGAGCAAGCTCACTGTTCTGGTCCTATAGGAAAAACAGTAGAGTAGAAGTGTTCTCTTATCTCAAAGCAGAATGTTTTTCTTATAAGGCGAGCTAGTGTTAGTTTTCCATTCATAAACGAAGTTGAATCACATGCAGTTTCAGTTCCTATGAGCCAGAGTTTTTTTCTGGTAAGTAAAGTCACTATTGTACTCCCATTGAAATACACAGTGCAAATAGCACTCACGTCTGTTCCCAGCAATACACTGTATAGGATGGAGACAAGCTACTATTTTTGTTAGTTTCCTAAGCAGAGTTGAAATAGATATGGCCGTGTGTAGGAAGCACAGTTCTTTTCTTCTGAACAAGGTCAATGTTCTGGCCCTATATGAAACACCACAGAGTAGAAGAGTGCTCTTTTCTCAAAAGCAAAGTGTGTTTCTTGTAAGGCCAGCTAGTGTTTGCTTCCAATTCATAAAAGGAGTTGAATCACATGCAGTTTCTGGTCTTACAAGCAAGAGTTGTTTTCTGGTAAGAAGAGTCACTATTGCGCTCCATTTGCCATACACAGTGCAAATAGCACTCGCGACTGTTCCCAGCAAGTACAGTGTATTGGACTGAAGAGAAGCTACTGTTCTTGTCAGTTTATAAGCAGAGTTGAACTAGATATGACCCCTGTGTGTAGGAAGCACAGTTCTTTTGTTCTGAGCAAGCTCACTCTTCTGGCCCTATAGGAAACACAGTAGAGAAGAAGAGTGCTCTTTTCTCAAAAGCAGAGTGTGTTTCTTGTAAGTTGAGCTAGTGTTTGTTTCCCAGTCAGAAATGGAGTTGAATCTCATGCAGTTTCTGTTCCTACGAGCAAGAGTTGTTTTCTGGTAAGAAGAGTCACTATTGCGCTCCATTTGCCATACACAGTACAAATAGCACTCGCGTCTGTTCCCAGCAAGTACAGTGTATTGGACTGAAGAGAAGCTACTGTTTTTGTCAGTTTCCTAAGCAGAGTTGAACTCGATATGGCCCGTGTGTGTAGGAAACACAGTTCTTTTGTTCTGAGCAAGCTCACTCTTCTGGCCCTATATGAAACACAGAAGAGTAGAAGAGTGCTCTTTCCAAAAAGCAAAGTGTGTCTTGATAGGTGAGCTAGTGTTAGTTTCACACACATAAACAGAGATGAATCACATGCAGTTTCTGCTCCTATGAGCAAAAATTTTTTTTTTATTTGGAAGGAATGTCACTTCTGCGTTTCCATTTCCATACACAGTGCATAAAGCAATCGCGTCTGTTCTCAGCAAGTACAGTGTATTGGACTGAATAGAAGCTACTGCTCCTGTCAGTTTCCCCAGCAGAGTTGAACTAGATATGGCCCGTGTGTAGGAAGCACAGTTCTTTTGTTCTGAACAAGCTCACTGTTCTGGCCCTATAGGAAATAAAGCAGAGTAGAAGAGTGCTCTTTTCTCAAAAGCAGAGTGGGTTTCTTGTAAGGCGAGCTAGTGTTTGTTTCCCATTCATAAATAGAGTTGAATCACATGCAGTTCCTGGTCCTACAAGCAAGAGTTGTTTTCTGATAAGGAAAGTCACTATTGTGCTCCCATTGCCATACACAGTGCAAATAGCACTCGCGTCTGTTCGCAGCAAGTCCAGTGTATTAAACTGAAGAGAAGCTACTGTTCTTGTTAGTTTCCTAAGCAGAGTTGAACTAGATATGGCCCATGTGTGTAGGAAGCACAGTACTTTTTTCTGAGCAAGCTAACTGTTCTGGCCCTATAGGAAACTCAGTAGAGTAGAAGAGTGCTTTTTTTTCAAAAACAGAGTGTGTCTCATGTAAGGCGAGCTAGTGTTTGTTTCCAATTAATAAACGGAGTTGAATCACATGTAGTTTCTGGTCCAATGAGCACGAGTTTTTTTCTGGTAAGGAAAGACGCTATTGCGCTCCACTTGCAATACAAAGTGCAAATAGCACTCGCGTCTGTGCGCAGCAAGTACAATGTATTGGACTGAAGAGAAGCTACAGTTCCTGTCAGTTTCGAAGCAGAGTTGACCTAGATATGGCCCGTGTGTGTAGGAAGCACATTTCTTTTTTTCTGAGGAAGCTCACTGTTCTGGCACTATAGGAAACACAGAAGTGTAGAAGAGTGCTCTTTTCTCAAATGAGGAGTGTGTATCTTGTAAGGCGAGCTATTGTTTGTTTCCCATTGATAATTGGAGTTGAATCACATGCAGTTCCTTGTCCTACAAGCAAGAGTTGTTTTCTGGTAAGGAAAGTCACTATTGTGCTCCCTTTGCCATACACAGTGCAAATAGCACTTGTGTCTGTTCCCAGCAAGTTCAGTGTATTTGACTGAATAGAAGCTACTGATCCTGTCAGTTTCCTAGGCAGAGTTGAACTAGATATGGACTGTGTGTGTAGTAAGCACAGTTCTTTTGTTCTGAACAAGCTCACTGTTCTGTCCCTAAAGGAAATACAGCAGAGTAGAAGAGTACTCTTTTCTCAAAAGCAGAGTGTGTTTCTTGTAATTGAGCTAGTGTTTGTTTTCCATTCATAAACGGAGTTGAATCACCTGCAGTTTCTGGTCCTATGAGCAAGAGTTGTTTTCTGGTAAAGAAAGTCACTATTGTGCTCCCATTGCCATGCATTTTGCAAATAACACTCGCGTCTGTTCCTACCAAGTACAGTGTATTGGACTGAAGAGAAGCTACTGTTCTTGTCATTGTCCTAAGCAGAATGAACTAGATATGGCCTGTTTGTGTAGGAAGCACTGTTCATTTGTTCTGAACAGGCTCACTGTTCTGGTCCTATAGGAAAAACCGTAGAGTAGATGAGTGCTCTTATCTCAAAAGCAGAGTGTGTTTCTTGTAAGTCGAGCTAGTGATAGTTTTTCATTCATAAATGAAGTTGAACCATATGCAGTTTCTGGTCCTATGCACAATAGTTGTTTTCTAGTAGGTAAAGTCACTATTTTCTGCCCATTGAAATACACAGTGCAAATAGCACTCGAGACTGTTCCCAGCAATACAGTGTATTGGACTGGAGAGAAGCTACTATTCTTATCAGTTTCCTAAGCAGAGTTGAAATAGATATGTCCTGGGTGTGTAGGAAGCACAGTTCTTTTGTTCTGGGGAAGCATACTGTTCTGGCCACATAGGAAGCACAGAAGTGTAGAAGAGTGCTCTTTTCTCAAAAGAGGAGTGTGTATCTTGTAAGGCGAGCTATTGTTTGTTTCCCATTCATATTCGTAGTTTAATCACATACAGTTCCTGGTCCTACAAACAAGAGTTGTTTTCTGATGAGGAAAGTTACTATTGCGCTCCCATTGCCATACGCAGTGCAAATAGCTCTCGCGTCTGTTACCAGCAAGTACAGTGTATTGGACTGAAGAGAAGATACTGTTCCTGTCAGTTTTGAAGCAGCATTGACCTAGATATCAGCCGTGTTTGTAGAAAACACAGTTCTTTTTTTCTGAGGAAGCTCACTGTTCTGGCCCTATAGGAAACACAGAAGTGTAGAAGAGTGCTCTTTTCTCAAAAGAGAATTGTGTATCTTGTAAGGTGAGCTATTGTTTATTTCCCGTTCATAATCGGAGTTGAATCACATGCAGTTCCTGGTCCTACAAGCAAGAGCTGTTTTCTGGGAAGGAAAGTCACTATGGAACTACCCTTGCCATACACAGTGCAAATAGCACTCGTGTCTGTTCCCAGCAAGTACAGTGTATTTGACTGAAGAGAGCTACAGTTGTTGTCAGTTTCCTAAACAGACTTGAACTAGATATGGCCTGTGTGTGTAGGTAGCACAGTTCATTTGTTCTGAGCAGGCTCACTGTTCTGGCCCTATAGGAAACACTGTAGAGTAGATGAGTGCTCTTTTCTCAAAAGTAGAGAGTGCTTCTTGTAAGTTGACCTACTGTTTGTTTCCCATTCATAAACGGAGTTGAATCACATGCAGTTACTTGTCCTATGAGCAAGAGTTGATTTCTGGTAAAGAAAGTCACTATTGTGCTCCCATTGCCATACTCCGTTCAAATATCTCTCGTGTCTGTTCCCAGCAAGTACAGTGTATTGGACTGAAGAGAAGATACTGTTCCTGTCAGTTTCGAAGCAGAGTTGACCTAGATATGGCCCGTGTTTGTAGGAAACACAGTTCTTTTGTTCTGAGCAAGCTCACTGTTCTGACCCTATAGGAAACACCGTAGAGTAGAAGAGTGCTCTTTTCTAAAAAGTAGAGTGTATTTCTTGTAAGGCGAGCTAGTGTTTGTTTCCCATTCATAAACGGACTTGAATCACATGCAGTTTCTGGTCCTACAAATAAGAGTTATTTTTTGTAAGGAAAGTCTCTATTGTGCTAGCATTGACATAAAAAGTGCAAATAGCACTTGTGTCTGTTCCCAGCAAGTAGACTGTATTGGACTGAATAGAAGCTACTGTTCCTGTCAGTTTCCTAATCAGAGTTGAACTAGACATGCCCCATTTGTTTAGGAAGCACAGTTCTTTTGTTCTGAGCAAGATCACTGTTCTGGTCTTATAGGAAACAAAGAAGTGTAGAAGAGTGCTTTTTTCACAAAAGAGGAGTGTGTTTCTTGTAAGGCAAGCTTGTTTGTTTCCCATTCATAATTGGAGTTGAATCACATGCAGTTTCTGGTCCTACAAGCAAGAGTTGTTTTCTGGTAAGAAAGTCACTATTGTGCTCCCATTGACATACAAAGTGCAAATAGCACTTGTGTCTGTTCCCAGCAAGTACAGTATATTGGACTGAAGAGAAGCTACTCTTCTTGTAAGTTTCCTAGGCAGAAGTCAACTAGATATGGCCTGTGTGTGTAGGAAGCACAGTTCTTTTGTACTGAGCAAGCACACTGTTCTGGCCCTATAGGAAACACATCAGAGTAGAAGTGTGCTCTTTTCTCAAAAGCAGACTGTGTTTCTTGTAAGCGGAGCTGGTGTTTGTTTTCCATTCATAAACGGAGTTGAATCACCTGCAGTTTCTGGTCCTATGAGCAAGAGTTGTTTTCTGGTAAGGAAAGTCACTATTGTGCTCCCATTGCCATGCACAGTGCAAATAGCACTCGTGTCTCTTCCCAGCAATGTAGTGTATTGGACTGAAGAGAAGCTATTGTTCTTGTCATTGTCCTAAGCAGAGTTGAACTAGATATGGCCTCTGTGTGTAGGAAGCACAGTTCATTTGCTCTGAGCAAGCTCACTGTTCTGGCCCTATAGGAAACACAGTAGAGTAGAAGAGTGCTCTTTTCTCAAAAGCAGAGGGAGTTTCTTTTAAGTTGACCTACTTTTTGTTTCCCATTCATTAACGGAGTTGAGTCACATCAGTTTCTTGTCCTATGAACAAGAGTTGATTTCTGGTAAGGAAAATCACTATTTAGCTCCCATTGCCATACTCTGTGTAAATAGCACTCTCGTCTGTTCGCAGCAAGTACAGTCTTTTGGACTGAAGAGAAGCTACTGTTCTTGTAAGTTTCCTAAGCAGAAGTAAACTAGATATGGCCTGTTTGTGTAGGAAGCACAGTTCTTTTGTACTGAGCAAGCTCACTGTTCTGGCCCTTTAGGAAATACAGTAGAGTAGAAGAGTGCTCTTTTCTCAGAAGCAGACTGTGTTTCTTGTAAGGCAAGCTAGTGTTAATTTCTCAGTCATAAAGGGAGTTGAATCACATGCAGTTTCTGGTCCTTTGAGCAAGAGTTTTTTCTGGTAAGGAAAGTTACTATTGTACTTCATTGCCATACACAGTGCAAAAAGCACTCTCATAGGTTCCCAGCAAGTACAGTGTATTAGACTGAAGAGAAGCTCCTGTTCTTGTCAGTTTTCTAAGCAGAGTTGAACTAGATATGACCTGAGTGTGTAGGAAGCACAGTTCTTTTTTACTGAACAAGCTGGTCCTTTAGGAAACACTGTAGAGTAGAAGTTTGCTCTTTTTTTAAAAGCAGAGTGTGTTTCTTGTAAGGCGAGATAGTGTTTGTTTTCCATTCATAAATGGAGTTGAATCACATGCAGTTCTGGTCCTATGAGCAAGAATTGTTTTCTGTTAAGTATAGTCACTATTGTCCTCCCATTGAAATACACATTGCAAATAGCACCCACATCTGTTCCCAGCAATACAGTGTATTGGACTGGAAAGAAGCTACTATTCTTGTCAGTTTCCTAAGCAGAGTTGAACTAGATATGGCCCGTGTGTAATAAGAACTGTACTTCTGTTCTCAACAAGCTCACTGTTCTTGCCCTATAGGAAACAAAGCAGCGTAGAAGAGTTCTCTATTCTCAAAAGCAGAGTTTGTTTCTTGTAAGGTGAGCTAATGTTCGTTTCCCATTCACAAACGGAGTTGAATCACATGCAGTTCCTGGTCCTACAAGCAAGAGTTGTTTTCTGGTAAAAAAAAAGTCACTATTGTGCTTCCATTGCCATACACAGTGCAGATAGCACTAGCGTCTGTTCGTAGCAAAGACAGTGTATTTGACTGAAGAGAAGCTACTGTTCCTGTTAGTTTCCTAAGCCGAGTTGAACTAGATATGGCCCGTGTGTGTAGGAAGCACAGTTTATTTTTTCTGAGAAGGCTCACTTTTCTGGCCCTATGGAAAACACAGTAGAGTAGAAGAGAGCTCTTTTCTCAAAAGCAGAGTGTGTTACTTGTAACTCGACCTAGTGTTTGTTTCCCATTCATAAACGGAGTTGTATCACATGCAATTTCTTGTACTATGAGCAAGAGTAGATTTCTGGTAAGGAAAGCCACTATTTAGCTCTCATTGCCATACTCTGTGCAAATAGCACTCGTGACTGTTCCCAGCAAGTACAGTGTATTGGACTGAAGTGAAGCTACTGTTCCTGTCAGTTTTGAAGCAGAGTTGACCTAGATATGGCCCGTGTGTGTAGGAAGCACAGTTCTTTTTTTCTGAGGAACCTCACTGTTCTGGCCCTATAGGAAACACAGAAGTGTAGAAGAGTGCTCTTTTGTCAAAAGAGGAGTGTGCATCTTTTAAGGCGAGCTATTGTTTGTTTACCATTCATAAACAGAGCTGAATCACATGCATTTTCTGGTCCTAGGAGCATGAGTTGTTTTCTGTTAAGGAAAGTCACTATTGCGCTCCCATTGTCATACACAGTGCAAATAGCACTTGCGTCTGTATCCAGCAAGTACAGAATATTGGACAGAAGAGAATCTACTGTTCTTTTCAGTTTCCTAAGCAGAGTTGAACTAGATGTGACCTGTGCGTGTAGGAAGCACAGTTCTTTTGTTCTGAACAAGCTCACTCTTCTAACCCTATAGGATACACAGTAGAGAAAAAGAGTGCTCTTTTCTGAAAAAGCAGAGTGTGTTTCCTGTAACGCGAGCTAGCGTTTGTTTCCCAGTCCTAAAGGGAGTTGAATCACATCAAGTTTCTGGTCCTACAACAAGAGTTTTTTTCTGGTAAGGAAAGTCACTTTTGTGCTCCCATTGCCATACACAGTACAAATAGCCCTCATGTCTGTTCCCAGCAAGCACAGTCTGTTGGACTAAAGAGAAGCTACTGTTATTGTCAGATTCCCAAGCAGAGTTGAACTAGATATGGTCCGTGTGTAGGAAGCACAGTTCTTTTGTTCTGAGCAAGCTCACTCTTCTGGCCCTGTAGGAATCAGAGTAGAGGATTAGAGTGCTCTTTCCTTAAAAGCAACGTGTGTTTCTTGTAAGGCAAGCTAGTGTTTGTTTTCTATTCATAAACGGAGATGAATCACATGCAGTTTCTGGTCATATAAGCAAGAATATTTTCTGGTAAGGAAAGTAACTATTGAGCTCCCATAGCCAACACAGTGTAAACAGCACTTGCATCTGTTCCATGCAAGTACAGTTTTTGGACTGAAGAGAAGCTATTGTTCTTGTCAGTTTCCTAAGCAGAGTTGATGTAGATATGGCCCGTGTGTGTAGTAAGCACAGTTCTTTTGTTCTGAGCAAGCTGACTCTTCTGACCGTATAGGAAACACAGTAGAGAACATTTGTGATATTTTCTCAAAATTAGAGTGTGTTTCTTGTAAGGCGATCAAGTGTTTGTTTCCCTTTCAAAAACGGAGTTGAATCACATGCAGTTTCTGGTCCTACGAGCAAGAGTTGTTTTCTGGTAAGGAAAGTCACTAATGTGCTCCCTTTGCCAAACACAGTGCAAATAGCCCTCTCATCTGTTCCCAGCAAGAACAGTGTATTTGACTGAAGAGTAGCTACTGTTTTTTCAGTTTTTTAAGCAGAGTTGAAGAAGATATGGCTCATGTGTGTGTAGTAAGCACAGTTCTTTTGTTCTGAGCAAGCTCACTCTTCTGGCCCTATTGGAAAAATAGTAGAGTAGAAGAGTGCTCTTTTGTCAAAACCAGAGTGCGTTTCTTGTAAGGCAAGCTAGTGTTTGTTTTCAATTCATAAACGGAGCTGAATCACATGCAGTTTCTGGTCCTACTTGTTTTCTGGTAACAAAAGTCACCATTGCTTTCCCAGTTCCATACAGGGTGCAAATAGCACTCGCGTCTGTTCCCAGCAAGCACAGTGCATTGGACTGAAGAGAAATTACTGTCCTTGTCAGTTTCTTAAGCAGAGTCGAACTAGATATGGCCCGTGTGTGTATGAAGCACAGATTTTGTTCTGAGCAAGCTTATTGTTCTGGCACTATAGGAAACATAGTAGAGTAGAAGAGTGCTCTTTTCTCCAAAGCCGAGGGGGTTTCTCAAAAGGCGAGCTATTGTTTGTTTCCCATTCATAAACGGAGTTGAATCACATGCAGTTTTTGGTCCTATGAGCAAGAGTTGTTTTCTGGTAAGGAAAGACACTGTTGCTCTGCCATTGCAATACACAGTGCAAATAGCAGTCGCATCTGTTCCCAGAGACTACAGTGTATTGGACTGAAGAGAAGCTACTGTTCTTGTCAATTTCCTAAGCATAGTTGAACTAGAGATAGCCCTTGTTTGTAGGAAGAACAGTTCTTTTGTTCTTAGCTAGCTCACTGTTCTGGCCCTATAGGAAACATAGTGGAGTTGAAGAGTGCTCTTATCTCAAAGCAGAGTGTGTAAGGCAAGGTAGTGTTTGTTTCCCAATCATAAATGGACTTGAATTAAATGCAGTTTCTGGTCCTATGAGCAAGAGTTGTTTTTTGTTAAGGAAAGTCACTATTACATTCCACTGGTCATACACAGTTCAAATAGCACTCGCGTCTGTTCCTAGCAAGTACAGTGTATGGACAAAAGAATCTACTGTTCTTGTCAGTTTCCTAAGCAGAGTTTAACTAGATATGGCCCATGTGTGTAGGAAGCACAGTTCTTTTGTTCCAAGCAAGAATACGCTTCTGGCCCTATAGGAAATACAGAAGAGTAGAAGGGTGCTCATTTGTCAAAAGCAGAGTGTGTTTCCTGTAAGTTTAGCTAGTGTTTGTTTCCCATTCATAAATGTAGTTGAATCATATGCAGTTTCTGGTACTTCAAGCAAGAGTTGTTTTCTGGTAAGGAAAGTTACTACTGTGCTCCCATTGCCATACATAGTGCAAATAGCCCTCACGTCTGTTCCCAGCAAGTACAGTGTATTGGACTAAAGAGAAGCTACTGTTCTTGTCAGTTTCCTAAGCAGAGTTGAACTAGATATGGCCTGTGTGTAGGAAGCACAGTTCTTTTTTCCTAAGCAATCTCACTGTTCTGCCCCTATGGAAACACAGTAGAGTAGAAGAGTGCCGTTTTCTCAAAAGCAGAGTGCGTTTCTTGTAAGGCGAGCTAGTGTTTGTTTCCCATTCATAAATGGAGTTGAATCATATGCAGTTTCTGGTACTTCAAGCAAGAGTTGTTTTCCGGTAAGGAAAGTTACTACTGTGCTCCCATTGCCATACATAGTGCAAATAGCCCTCAGGTCTGTTCCCAGCAAGTACAGTGTATTGGACTAAAGAGAAGCTACTGTTCTTGTCAGTTTCCTAAGCAGAGTTGAACTAGATATGGCCTGTGTGTAGGAAGCACAGTTCTTTTTCCCTAAGCAATCTCACTGTTCTGCCCCTATGGAAACACAGTAGAGTAGAAGAGTGCCGTTTTCTCAAAAGCAGTGTGCGTTTCTTGTAAGGCGAGCTAGTGTTTGTTTCCCATTCATAAATGGAGTTGAATCAAATGCAGTTTCTAGTCCTATGGGCAAGAGATGTTTTCTGGTAAAGAAAGTCACTATTGTGCTCCCAATTGCCATGTACAGTGGAAATAGTTCTCACGTCGGTTCCCCACAAGTACTGTGTATTGGACTAAAGAGAAGCTATTGTTCTTGTCAGTTTCCTAAACAGAGTTGAACTAGATATGGCCTGTGTTTGTAGGAAGCACAGTTCTTTTTTTCTGAGCAAGTTCACTCTTCTGGGCCTATGTAAACACAGTAGAGTAGAAGAGTACTCTTTTCTCCAAAGCAGAGTGTTTTTCTCAAAGGGCAAGCTACTGTTTGTTTCCCATTTATAAACGGAGTTGAATCACATGCAGTTTCTGGTCCTACGAGCAAGAGATGTTTTCTCGTGAGGAAAGTCACTATTGCGCTCCCATTGCCATACACAGTGCAAATAGCACTCGCATCTGTTCTGAGCAAGCAAAGTGTATTGGACTGAAGCGAAGCTACTGTTCTTAACAGTTTCCTAAGCAGAGTTGAACTAGATATGGCCCATGTGTGTAGGAAACAGAGTTCTTTTGTTCTGAGCAAGCTCACTGCACTGGTCCTATAGGAAACACAGCAGAGTAGAAGAGTGTTCTTTTCTCCAAAGCAGATTGTGTTTCTCGAGGGCAGGCTAGTGTTTGTTTCCGATTCATAAACGGAGTTGAATCACATACAGTTTCTGGTCCTAAGAGTAAAAGTTGTTTTCTGGTGTGAAAAGTCACTATTGTGCTCCCATTGTCATACTCAGTGTAAACAGCCCTCGTGTCTGTTCCCAGCAAGTACAGTGTATTGTACTGAAGAGAAGCTACTGTTCTTGTCAGTTTCCTAAGCAGAGTTGAACTACATATGGCCCGTGTGTTTAGGAAGCACAGTTCTTTTGTTCTGAGCAAGCTCACTCTTCTCTCCATGTAGGAAACGCAGTAGAGTAGAAGAGTGCTGTTTTCTCAAAAGCAAAGTGTGTTTCTTGTAAGGCAAGCTAGTGTATGTTCCCATTTATAAAGGCAGTTGAATCACATGCAGTTTCTGGTCCTACGAGCAAGAGTTGTTTTCTGGTAAGGAAAGTCAGTAGTATGTTCCCATTGCCATTTACAGTGCAAATAGCACTTGCGTCTATTCCAGGAAGTACAGTGTATTTGACTGAAGAGAAGCTACTGTTCTTGTCAGTTTCCTAAGCAGAGTTGAACTAGATATGGCCCGTGTGTGTAGGAAGCACAGTTCTTTTATTCTGAGCAAGCTTACACTTCTGGCCCTATAGGAAACACAGTATAGAAGAATACTGCTCTTTTCTCAAAAGCAGAGTGTGTTTCTGGTAAGGCGATCTAGTGTTTATTTCCCATTCATAAATGGAGTTGAATAACGTGCAGTTTCTGGTCCAACGAGCAAAGAGTTGTTTTCTGGTAAGGAAAGTCACTATTGCGCTCCCATTGCCGTAAACAGTGCAAATAGCACTCGCGTCTGTTCCCAGCAAGTACAGTGTATTGGACTGAAGAGAAGCACCTGTTCCTGTCACTTTCCTAAGCAGAGTTGAACTAGATATGTCCTGTGTGTAGGGAGCACAGTTCTTTTGTTCTGAACAGGCTCACTCTTCTGGCCCTATATGAAACACAGTAGAGTAGAAGGCTGTTTTTTTTTTTTTCAAAAGCAGAGTGTGTTTCTTGTTACGTGAGCTATTGTTAGTTTCCCATTCATAAAATGAGTTGAATCACATGCAGTTTCTGGTCCTATGAGCAAGAGTTGTTTTCTGGTAATGAAAGTCACTATTGCGCTCCCATTGCCATACACAGTGGAAATAGCACTTGCATCTTTTACCAGAAAGTACAGTGTATTGGACTGAAGAGAAGCTCGTGTTCTTGTCAGTTTTCCTAAGAAGAGTTGAGCTAGATATGTCCCGTGTGTGTAGGAAGCACAGTTTATTTTTTCTAGGCAAGCTCACTGTTCTGGCACTATAGGAAACTCAGTAGAGTAGAAGAGATCTTTATTCTCAAAAACAGAGTGTGTTTCTTGTAAGGCGAGGTTGTGTTTGTTTCCCATTCATAAAATGAGTTAAATCACATGCAGTTTCTGGTCCAAAAAGCAAGAGTTGTTTTCCGGTAAGGAAAGTCACAAATCGCTCCCATTGCCTTACAAAGTGGAAATAGCACTCGCGTCTGTTACCAGAAATTACAAGTGTATTGGACTGAAGAGAAGCTGGTGTTCTTGTCAGTTTTCCTAAGCAGAGTTGAACTAGATATGTCCCGTGTGTGTAGGAAGCAGAGTTTATTTTTTCTAGGCAAGCTCACTGTTCTGGCTCTATAGGAAACACAGTAGAGTAGAAGAGTTCTCTTTTCTAAAAAGCAGAGTGTGTTTCTTTTAAGGCAAGCTAGTGTGTGCTTCCCATTCATCAACGGAGTTGAATCACATGCAGTTTTTGGGTCCCACGAGCATTTTTTGGTTTCTGGTAAGGAAATCACTATTATGCTCCTTTTGTCACACACTGTGCAAATTGCACTCGTGTCTGTTCCCAGCAAGTACAGTGTATTGGACTGAAGAGATGATACTGTTCTTGTCAGTTTTCTAAGCAGAGTTTTACTACATATGGCCCTTGTGAGTAGGAAGCACAGTGTTTTTGTTCTGAGCAAGCTCACTCTTCTGGCCCTATAGGAAACACAGTAGAGAAGAAGAGTGCTCTTTTCTCAAAAGCAGAGTGTGTTTCTTGTAAAGTGATCTAGTGTTTGTTTACCATTCATAAAGGGAGATGAATCACATGCTGTTTTGGTCCTACGAGCAAGAGTTGTTTTCTTTTAAGGAAAGTCACTATTGTGCTCCCATTGCCATACACAGTGAAAATAGTACTTGCGTATTTTCTCAGCAAGTACAGTGTGTTGCATTGAAGAGAAGCACCTGTTCTTGTCAGTTTCCTAAGCAGAGTTTTACTGCATACGGCCGATGTGAGTAGGAAGTACAGTTGTTTTGTTCTGAGCAAGCTCACTGCTCTGGTCCTGTAGGAAACACAGTAGAGAAGAAGAGTGCTCTTTTCTCAATAGCAGAGTGTGTTTCTTGTGAGGCGATCTAGTGTTTGTTTCTCATTCATAGAGGGTGTTGAATCACATGCTGCTTCTTCTCCTACAAGCAAGAGTTGTTTTCTAGTAAGGAAATTCACGATTGCACTCCCATTGCCATAAAAAGTGCAAATAGCCCTAGCTTCAGTTCCCAGCAAGAACAGTGTATAGGACTAAAGAGAAGCTACTGTTCTTGTCAGTTTCCTAAGCAGAGTTAAACTAGATATGGCTCATGTGTGTAGGAACACAGTTCATTTTTTTCTGAGCATGCTCACTCTTCTGGCTCTATAGGAAACAGTAGAGCAGAAGAGTGCTCTTTTCTCAAAAGGAGAGTGTGTTTCTTGTAAGAAGAGCTAGTGTTTGTTTCCCATTCATAAACGGAGTTGAATCACATGCAGTTTCTGGTCCTACGAGCAAGAGTTGTTTTCTGGTAAGGAAAGTCACTACTGCACTCCCTTTGACAAACACAGTGCTAAAAGCACTCGCGTCTGTTCCCAGCAAGGACAGTATATTGGACTGAAGAGAAGCACCTGTTCTTGTCAGTTTCCTAAGCAGTGTTGAACTAGATATGGCCTGTGAGTGTAGGAAGCACAGTTCTTTTGTTCTGAGCAAGCTTACTTTTCTGGCCCTATAGGAAACACAGTAGAGACGAATAGTGCTCTTTTGTCAAAAGCAGAGTATGTTTCTGGTAAGGCGATCTAGTGTTTGTTTCCCATTCATAAATGGAGTTCAATAACCTGTAGTTTCTGGTCCATTGAGCAAAGAGTTGTTTTCTGGTAAGGAAAGTCACTATTGCGCTCCCATTGCCATAAACAGTGCAAATAGCACTTGCGTCTGTTCCCAGCAAGTACAGTGTATTGGACTGAAGAGAAGCACCCGTTCTGGTAACTTTCCTAAGCAGAGTTGAACTAGATATGACCTGTGTGTAGGGAGCACAGTTCTTTTGTTCTGAACAGGCTCACTCTTCTGGCCCTATATGAAACACAGTAGAGTAGAAGGCTGTTTTTTTTTTTTAAAGCAGAGCGTGTTTCTTGTAAGGCGAGCTATTGTTAGTTTCCCATTCATAAAATGAGTGGAATCACCTGCAGTTTCTGGTTCTATGAGCAAGAGTTGTTTTCTGGTAAGGAAAGTCACTAATGCTCTCCCATTGCCATACACAGTGCAAATAGCACTCGAGTCTGTTACCAGAAAGTACAGTGTATTGGACTGAAAAGAAGCTCGTGTTCTTGTCAGTTTTCCTAAGCAGAGTTGAACTAGATATGTCCCGTGTGTGTAGGAAGCACAGTTTATTTTTCTAGGCAAGCTCACTGTTCTGGCACTATGGGAAACACAGTAGAGTAAAAGCGTTCTCTTTTCTAAAAAGCAGAGTGTGTTTCTTGTAAGGTGAGCTACTGTGTGCTTCCCATTCATCAATGGAGTTGAATCACATACAGTTTTTGGGTCCCACGAGCATTTTTGGGTTTCTGGTAAGGAAATTCACTATTATGCTCCTTTTGCCATACACTGTGCAAATTGCACTCGTGTCTGTTCCCAGCAAGTAAAGTGTATTGGAATGAAGAGATGATACTGTTCTTGTCAATTTTCTAAGCAGAGTTAAACTAGATATGGCTCGTGTGTGTAGGAACACAGTGCTTTTGTTCTGAGCATGCTCACTCTTCTGGCTCTATAGGAAACAGTAGATTAGAAGAGTGCTCTTTTCTCAAAAGGAGAGTGTGTTTCTTGTAAGAAGAGATAGTGTTTGTTTCCCATTCAGAAACGGAGTTGAATCCCATGCAGTTTCTGGTCCTACGAGCAAGAGTTGTTTTCTGGTAAGGAAAGTCACTATTGTGCTCCCTTTGACATACACAGAGCTAAAAAGCACTCGCGTCTGTTCCCAGCAAGGACACTGTATTGGACTGAAGAGAAGCACCTGTTCTGGTCAGTTTCCTAAGCAGATTTGAACTAGATATGGCCTTTGTGTAGGGAGCACAGTTCTTTTATTCTGAGCAAGCTCACTCTTCTGGCCTTATAGGAAACACACTAGACAAGAAGAGTGCTCTTTTCTCAAAAGCAGAGTGTGTTTCTTGTAAAGGGATCTAGTGTTTGTTTCCCATTCATAAATGGAGTTGAATCACATGCTGTTTCTGGTCCTATGAGCAAGAGTTGTTTTCAGGTAATGATAGTCAGTATTGTGCTCCCATTGCCATACACAGTGCAAAATGTACTTGGATCTTTTCCCAGCAATACAGTGTATTGGATTGAAGAGAAGATACTGTTCTTGTCAGTTTCCTAAGGAGAGTTTCACTACATATGCCCCATATGAGTAGGAAGCACAGTTCTTTTGTTCTGAGCAAGCTCACTCTTCTGGCCCTATAGGAAACACAATAGAGAAGAAGAGTGCTCTTTTCTCAAAAGCAGAGTGTGTTTCTTGTAAAGCGATCTAGTGTTTGTATCCCATTCATAAAGGGAGTTGAATCACTTGTTGTTTCTAGTCCTACCAGCAAGAGTTGTTTTCTGGTAAGAAAAGTCACTGTTGTGCTCCCTTTGCCATACACAGTGCAAATAGCACTCGCGTCTGTTCGCAGCAAGTACAGTGTATGGACTGAAGAGAAGCTACTGTTCTTGTCAGTTTCCTAAGTAGAGTTGAGCTAGATATGGCCTGTGTGTTTAGGTATCACAGTTTGTTTGTTCTGAGGAAGCTCACTCTTCAAGCCCTATAGGAAACACAGTAGAGTAGATGAGTGCTCTTTTCTCAAAAGCAGATTGTGTTTCTTGTAAGGCGAGCGAGTGTTTGTTTCCCATTCATAAACTGAGTGGAATCCCATGCACTTTCTGGTCCTACAATCAAGAGTTCTTTTATGGTAAGGAAAGTCACTGTTGTGCTCCATTAGCCATTCACATTACAAATAGCACTCGTGTCTGTTCCCAGCAAGTACAGTGTATTGGACTGAAGAGAAGCTACTGTTCTTGTCAGTTTCCTAAGCAGAGTTGAACTAGATATGTCCCGAGTGTAGGAGGCACAATTTTTTTTGTTCAAGCAAGCTCACTTCTCTGGCCCTATAGGAAAAACAGTAGAGTAGAAGAGTGCACTTTTTTCAAAAGCAGAGTGTTTTTCTTGTAAGGTGAGCTAGCGTTTGTTTCCCATTCATTAAAAGAGTAGATTTCATGCAGTTAATGGTCCTACGAGCAAGAATTTTTTCTGGTAAAGAAAGACACTGTTGTGCTCCCTCTGCCATACACAGTTCAAATAGCACCCGCGTCTGTTCCCAGCAAGTACAGTGTATTGGACTGAAGAGAAGCTAGTCTTCTTGTCAGTTTCCTAAGTAGAGTTGAGCTAGATATGGCCCATGTGTGTGGGAATCCCATTTCTTTTGTTCTGAGCAAGCTCACTGTTCTGTCCCTATAGGAAACATAGTAGAGTAGAAGAGTGCTTTTTTCCTCAAAAGCAGAGTGTGTTTCTTGTAAGGCGAGCTACTGTTTGTTTCCCATTCATAAACGGAGTTGAATCACATGCAGTTTCTGGTTTTACAAGGAAGAGTTGTTTTCTGGTAAGGAAAGTCACTATTGTGCTCTTTTTACCATACACAGTGGAAATAGCACTCGAGTCTGTTCCCAGCAAGTACAGTTTATTGGACTGTAGAGAAGATACTGTTCTTGTCAGTTTCCTAAGAAGAGTTTTACTAGATATGGCCCGTATGAATAGGAAGCACAGTTCTTTTGTTCTGAGCAAGCTCACTGTTCTGGCCCTATAGGAAACACAGTAGAGAAGAAGAGTGCTCTTTTCTCAAAAGCAGAGTGTTTTTCTTTTTAGGCATGCTAGTGTTTGTTTCAAATTCATAAACGGAGTGTAATCAAATGCAGTTTCTGGTCCTACAAGCAAGAGTTTTTTTCTGGTAAGGAAAGTCAGTATTTGGCTCCCATTGCCATACACAGTACAAATAGCACACGCGTCTGTTCCCAGCAAGTACAGTGTATTGGACTGAAGAGAATCTCCTGTTCTTGTCAGTTTCCTAAGCAGAGTTAACAATGTATGGCCCCTGTGTGTAGGAAGCACAGTTCTTTTGTTCTGAGCTAACTCACTCTTCTGACCCTATGGAAATACAGTAGAGTAGAAGAGTGCTCTTTTCTCAAAAGAAGATTGTGTTTCATGTTAGGCGAGTTAGTGTTTGTTTCCCATTCATAAACGGAGTTGAATCACATGCAGTTTCTAGTCCTATGAGCAAGAGTTGTTTTCTGCTAAGGAAAGTCACTATTGCGCTCCCAGTTCCATATAGATTGCAAATAGCACTCGCTTCTGTTCCCAGCAAGTACAGTGTATTGGACTGAAGAGAAGCTACTTTTCTTGTCATTTTCCTAAGCAGAGTGGAATTACACATGCCACGTGTATGTAGGAAGCACAGTTCTTTTGTTCTGCGCAAGCTCACCTATAGGAAACACAGTAAAGTAGAAGAGGGCTCTTTTCTCAAAAGCAGAGTGTTTTTCTTGTAAGGCGAGCTAGAGTTTGTTTCCCTTTCATAAACGGAGTTTAATCACATGCAGTTTCTGGTAATACTAGCAAGAGTTGTTTTCTGGTAAGGAAAGTCAGTATTGGGCTCCCATTGCCACAAACAGTACAAATAGCACATGCATCTGTTCCCAGCAAGTAGAGTGTATTGGACTGAAGAGAAGCTACTGTTCTTGTCAGTTTCCTAAGCAGAGTTAACAATGTATGGCCCCTGTATGTAGGAAGCACAGTTCTTTTGTTCTGAGCAAGTTCGCTGTTCTGGCCCTTTTGGAAACACAGTAGAGTAGAAGAGTGCTCTTTTTTCAAACCAGAGAATGTTTCTTGTAAGGAGAGCTAGTATTTGTTTCCAATTCATCAATGGAGTTAAATCACATGCAGTTTCTGGGTCCTACGAGCAAGTCTTTTTTTTTCTGGTAAGGAAAGTCACTATTAAGCTCCCTTTGGCATTCACAGTGCAAATAGCACTTATGTCTGTTCCCAGCAATTACAGTGTTTTTAAATAAAGAGAAGCTACACTTCTTGTCAGTTTATTAAGCTGACTTTTACTAGATATGGCCCGTGTGAGTAAGATGCACAGTTCTTTTGTTCTGAGCAAGCTTACTCTTCTGGCCCTATAGGAAACACAGTAGAGATGAACAGAGCTCTTTTCTCAATAGCAGAGTGTTTCTTTTAAGGAGATCTAGTGATTGTTTCCCATTCATAAATGGAGTTGAATCACATGCAGTTTGTTGTCCTACAAGCAAGAGTTGTCTTCTGGTAAGGAAAATAACTATTGCGCCCCCCTTGCATTACACAGAGCAAATAGCACTCGCATCTCTTCCCAGCAAGTACAGTGTATTGGACTGAAGAGAAGCTACTGTTATTGTTAGTTTCCTAAGCAGAGTTGACCTGGATATGGTCTGTGTGTGTAGGAAGCACAGTTCTTTTGTTCTGAGCAAGCTCACTGATGTGGCCATATAGGAAACACTGAAGAGTAGAAGAGTGCTCTTTTCTCTAAAGCAGAGTGTGTTTCTTATAAGGCGAGCTAGTCTTTGTTTCCCCTTCATAAATGGAGTTGAATCACATACAGATTCTGGTCCTACAAGCAAGAGTTGTTTTCTGTTAAGGAAAGTCACTATTGTGCTCCCATTGCAATACACAGTGCAAATAGCAATCGCGTCTGTTCCCAGCAAGTACAGTATATTGGACTGAAGAGAAGCTACTGTTTTTGTCACTTACCTATACAGAGTTGAACTAGATATGGCCCGTGTTTGTAGTAAGCACAGTTCTTTTGTTCTGAGCAAGCTCACAGATCTGGCACTGTAGGAAACACAGTAGAGTAGAAGAGTGCACTTTTCTCAAAAGCAGAGTGTGTTTCTTGTAAGGTGAGCTAGAGTTAGTTTCCCATTCATAAACAGAGTTGAATCACATGCAGTTTCTGGTCCTATGAAGAAGAGTTGTTTTCTGGTAAGGAAAGACACTATTGTGCTCCCATTGCCATAAACAGTTCAAATAGCACTTATGTCTACTCCCAGCATGTCCAGTGTATTGGACTGAAGAGAAGCTACTATTCCTGTCAGTTTCATAAACAGAGTTGAACTAGATATGGCCCGTGTATGTAGGAAGCACAGTTTTTTTGTTCTGAGCAATCTCACTATTCTTGCCCTATAGGAAACACAGTAGAGTAGAAGAATGCTCTTTTCTCAAAAGCAGAGTGTGTTTCTTGTAAGGCGAGCTAGTGTTTGTTTCCCAGTCATAAATGGAGTTGAATCACATGCCGTTTTGGTCCCCTGACCAAGACTTGTTTTCTGGTAAAGAAAGTCACTGTTGTGCTCCCATTACCATACACAGTGCAAATTGCACTCTCGTCTGTTCTCCGCAAGTACTATGCACTGGACTGAAGAGATGCTACTGTTCTTGTTAGTTTCCTAAGCAAAGTTGAACTAGATATGGTCCGTGTGTGTAGGAAGCAGAGATCTTTTGTTCTGAACAAGCTCAACGTTCTGGCCCTATAGGAAACCCAGTAGAGTAGAAGACTGCTCTTTTCTCAAAAGCCGACTGTGTGTCTTGTAAGGCAAGCAAGTGTTTGTTTCCCATTCATAAACGGAGTTGAATCACATGCAGTTTCTGGTCCTAGGAGGAAGAGTTGTTTCCCAGTAAGGAGTGTCACTATTGTGCTCCCCTTGCCATACACATTGCAAATAGCACTAGCGTCTGTTCCCAGCAAGTACATTGTATTGAACTGAAGAGAAGCTGTGGTTCTTGTCAGTTTCCTAAGCAGAGTTGAAGCTCAGTTCTTTTGTTCTCAGCAAGCTCACTGTTCTCGTCCTATAGGAAAGACAGAAGAGTAGAAGAGTGCTTTTTTCTGAAAAGCAGAGTGTGTTCCCTCAAAGGTGAGCTAGTGTTTGTTTCCCATTCATAAACGAAGTTGAATCACATGCAGATTCTGTTCCTACAAGATAGAGTTGTCTTCTGGTAAGAAAAGTCACTATTGTGCACCAATTGCCATACACAGTGTAAATAGCACTCGCGTCTGTTCCAGCAAGTACAGTGTATTGGACTGATGAGAAGCTACTGTTCATATCAGTTTCCTAAGCAGAGTTCAACTAGGTATGGCTCTTGTGTGTAGGAAGCACAGTACTTTGGTTCTGAGCAAACTCACTATTCTGGTCCTATAGGAAACACAGTGGAGTAGAAGAGTGCTCTTTTCTCAAATGCAAGGTGTGTTTCATGTAATGCAAGCTAGTCTTTGTTTCCCATTCATAAACTGAGTTGAATCACATGCATTTCTGGTCCTATGAGCATGAGTTGTTTTCTGGTAAGGAAAGTCACTATTGCTCTCCCATTGACATGCACAGTGCAAATAGCACTCGCGTTTGTTCCCAGCAAGTACAGTGTATTGGACTGAAGAGAAGCAACTATTCTCGTCAGTTTCCTAAGCGGAGTTGTACTAAATTTGCCTCGTGTGTGTAGGAAGCAAATTTCTTTCGTTCAGAGCAAGCTTACTGTTCTGATCCTCTAGGAATAACAGTAGCGTAGAAGAGTGCTCTTATCTCAAAAACAGAGTGTGTTTCTTGTAAGGCAAGCTAGTGTTTGTTTCTCATTCATAATCGGAGTTGAATCACATGCAGTTCCTGGTCCTACAAGCAAGAGTTGTTTTCTGGTAAGGAAAGTCACTATTGTGCTCCCATTGCCATAAACAGTGCAAATAGCACTAGCGTCTGTTCCCAGCAATACAGTGTATTGGATGGAGAGAAGCTACTATTCTTGTCAGTTTCCTAAGCAGAGTAGAAATAGATATGGCCCGAGTGTGTAGGAAGCACAATTCTCTTGTTCTGAACAAGCTCACTGTTCTTGCCCTATAGGAAACACAGCAGAGTAGTAGAGTGCTCTTTTCTCAAAAGCAGAGTGTGTTTCTTGTAAAGTGAGCAAATGTTTGTTTCCCATTCATAAACTGAGTTGAAACACATGCAGTTCCTGGTCCTACAAGCAAGAGTTGTTTTCTGGTAAGGAAAGTCACTATTGCGATCCCATTGCCATACACAGTGCAGATAGCACTCGCGTCTGTTCGCAGCAAGTACAGTGTATTTGACTGAGGAGAAGCTACTGTTCTTGTCAGTTTCCTAAGCGGAGTTGAACTAGATATGGCCCGTGTGTGTAGTAAGCACTTTTCTTTTGTTCTGAGCAAGCTCACTGTTCTGGCCCTATAGAAAAGACAGTAGTGAAGAAGAGTGCCTTTTTTTCAAAAGCAGAGTGTGTTTCATGCAAGGTGAGCTAGTGTTTGTTTCCAATTTATAAATGTAGTTGAATCACATACAGTTTCTGTTCCTACAAGCAAGAGTTGTATTCTGGTAAGGAAAGTCACTATTGTGCTCTCATTGCCATACACAGTTCAAATAGTCTCCCGTCTGTTCCCAGCAAGTATAGTATATTGGACTGAAGAGAAGCTACTGTTCTTGTCAGTTTCCTTAGCAGGGTTGAACAAGATATGGCCCATGTGTGTAGGAAGCACAGTTCTTTTGTGCCTAGCAAGCTCACTGTTCTGGCCCTATAGGAAACACAGTAGAAAAGATGAGTGCTCTTTTTTCAAAAGCAGAGTGTGTTTCATGTAAGGCGAGCTAGTGTTTCTTTACCATTCATAAACAGAGTTGAATCACATGCAGTTTCTTCTCATATGAGCAAGAGTTGATTTCAGCTAAAGAAAGTCACTATTGCACTCCCATTGCCATAGTCTGTGGGAATAGCACTCTTGTCTGTTCCCAGCAAGTACAGTGTATTGGACTGAAGAGAAGCTACTGTTCCTGTCAGTTTCAAAGCAGAGTTGACCTATTTATGGTTTGTGTGTGTAGGAAACACAGTTCTTTTGTTCTGAGCAAGCTTACTGTTCTGGCTCTATAGAAAACACAGTAGAGTAGAAGAGTGCTATTTTCTCAAATGTAGAGTGTGTTTCTTGTAAGCGAACTATTGTTTGTTTCCCATTCATAAATGGAGTTGAATCACATTCAGTTTCTGGTCCTTCGAGCAAGAGTTGTTTTCTGGAAAGGAAAGTCACTATTGCACTCCCATTGCCATACACAGTGAAAATAGCACTCGCGTCTGTTCACAGCAAGAACAGTGTATTGGACTGAAGAGAAGCTGCTGTTCTTGTCAGTTTCCTAAAGAAATGACCTAGATATGGCCTGTGTCTTTAGGAAGCACAGTTCATTTTTTTTGAACAAGCTCACTGTTCTGGCCCTATAGGAAACATAGCTGAGTAGAAGAGTGCTCTTTTTTCAAAAGCAGAGTGTGTTTCTTGTAAGGCGAGCTAGTGTTTGTTTCCCATTCATAAATGGAGTTGAATCACATGCAGTTTATGCTCCTATAAGCAAGAGTTGATTTCTGGTAAAGAAAGTCACTGTTGTGCTCCCATTGCCATACACAGTGCAAATTACACTCTCATCTGTTCTCAGCAAGTACTTTGCATTGGACCGAAGAGAAGCTACTGTTCTTTTTAGTTTCCTAAGCAGAGTTGAACTAGATATGGCCCGTGTGTGTAGGAAGCACAGTTCTTTTGTTCTTAACAAGTTCACTGTTCTGGCCCTATAGGAAACCCAGTAGAGTAGAAGAGTGCTCTTTTCTCAAAAGCCGACTGTTTTTCTTATAAGGCAAGCAAGAGTTTGTTTCCCAATCATAAACAGAGTTGAATCACATGCAATTTCTGGTCCTAGGAGGAAGAGTTGTTTTCTGGTAAGGAAAGTCACTATTGCACTCCCCTTGCCATACACAGTGCAATTACCTCTCGCATATGTTCCCAGCAAGTAAAGTGTATTGGCCTGAATAGAAGCTACTGTTAATGTCAGTTTCATAAGCAGAGTTGAAGAAGATATGGCCCTTGTGTGTAGGAAGCACAGTTCTTTTGTTCTGAACAAGCTCACTGTTCTGGCCCTAAAGGAAACCCAGTAGAGTAGAAGAGTGCTCTTTTCTCAAAAGCAGATTTTGTTTCTTGTAAGGGGAGCTAGGGTTTGTTTCCCATTCATAAACGGAGTTGAACCACGTGCAGTTTCGGGTCCTTTAAGCAAGAGTTTTTTTCTGGTAAGAAAAGTCACTATTGTGCTTCCTTTGCTTACATAGTACAAATAGCACTCGCGTCTGTTACCAGAAATTACAGTGTATTGGACTGAAGAGAAGCTAGTGTTCTTTTCAGTTTCATAACCAGAGTTGACCTAGATATGGCTCATTTGTGTACGAAGCACATTTCTTTGGTTCTGAGCAAGCTCACTATTCTGGCCCTATAGGAAACACAGTAGAATAGAAGAGTCCTATTTTCTCAAAAGTAGAGTGTTTTTCTTGTAAGGTGAGCTAGTGTTAGTTTCCCAATAATAAAAGGAGTTGAATCACATGCAGTTTCTGGTCCTATGAGCAACAGTTTTTTTCTGGTAAGGAAAGTCACTATTGTGCTCCGATTGCCATACACAGTGTAAATAGCACTCTCGTCTGTTCCCAGCAAGTACAGTATATTGGACTGAAGAGAAGCTACTGTTCTTGACAGTTTCCTAAGCAGAATTGAACTAGATATGGCCCGTGTGTAGGAAGCACAGTTCTTTTGTTCTGAACAAGCTCACTGTCCTGGCCTTATAGGAAACACAGAAGTGAAGAAGAGTGCTCTTTTCTCAAAAGCAGAGTGTGTTTCATGTAAGGCGAGCTAGCGTTTGTTTCCCAGTCCTAAACGGAGTTGAATCCCATGCAGTTTCTGGTCCTACGAGCAAGAGTTGTTTTCTGCTAAGAAGAGTCACTATTGCGCTCCCATTGCCATACAATGTGCAAATAACACTCGTGACTCTTCACAGCAAGCACAGTGTATTGGACTGAAGAGAAGCTAGTTTTCTTGTCATTTTCCTATGGAGAGTTAAGCTAGATGTGGCCCGTGTGTGTAGAAAGCACAGTTCTTTTGTTCTGAGCAAGCTCTCGCTTCTGACCCTATAGAAAACACAATAGAATAGAAGAGAGCTGTTTTCTCAAAAGCAGAGTGTGTTTTTTGTAAGGCGAGCTCGTGTTTGTTTTCCATTCATAAACGGAGTTGAATCATATGAAGTTTCTGGTCCTACGAGCAAGAGTTGATTTCAGGTACGGAAAGGCACTATTGTGCTAACATTGCCATACACGGTGCAAATAGCATTCGTGTCAGTTACCGGCAAGTACAGTTTATAGGACTGAAAATGAGCTATTGTTCTTGTCAGTTTCCTAAGCAGAGTAGAACTAGATATGGACCGTGTGTGTAGAAAGTACAGTTCTTTTGTTCTGAGCAAGCTCACTGTTCTGGCCGAATAGGAAGCACAGTAGAGTAGAAGAGTGCTCTTTTCTCAAAAGTAGAGTGTGTTTCTTTTAAGGCGAGATAGTGTTTGAATCCCATTCATAAACGAAGTTGAATCACATGCAGTTTCTGGTCCTACAAGCAAGAGTTGTTTTCTGGTAAGGAAAGTCACTGTTGCACTCCCACTGCAATACACAGTGCAAATAGTACTCGCATCTGTTCCCAGCAAGTACTGTGTATTGGACTGAAGAGAAGCTTGTGTTCTTGTCAGTTTCCTAAGCAGAGTTGAACTAGATATGGCTTGTGTGTAGGGAGCACAGATCTTTTGTTCTGAGCAAGTTCACTCTTCTGGCCTGATAGGAAACACAGTAGAGTAGAAGGGTGCTTTTTTTTCAAAAGCAGAGTGTGTTTCTTGTAAGGCTAGCTATTGTTATTTTCCCATTCATAAAAAGAGTTGAATCACATGCAGTTTCTTGTCCTATGAGCAAGAGTTGCTTTCTGGTAAGGAAAGTCACTAATTTGCTTCCATTGCCATACATAGTGCAAATAACACTCGTGTCTTTTCCCAGCAAGTACAGTGTATTGGACTGAAGAGAAGCCACTGTTCTTGTCAGTTTCCTATGCATACTTGAGCTAGGTATGACCCGTGTGTGTAGGAAGGTCATTTCTTTTGTTCTGAGCAAGCTAACTCTTCTGGCCTTATTGAAAACACAGCAGAGTAGAAGAATGCTCTTTTCTCATAAGCAGAATGTGTTTCTTGTAAGGCGATCTAGTGTTTGTTTCCCACTCAAAAAGGGTGTTGAATCACATGCAATTTCTGGTTCTACCATTAAGAGTTGTTTTTTGGTAAGGAAAGACACTTTTGTGCTCCCATTGCTGTAAACCGTGCAAAGAGCCCTCACGTCTGTTCCCAGCAATTACAGTGTACTGAACTGAAGAGAAGCTAGTGTTCTTGTCAGTTTCCTAAGCAGAGTAGAACTAGATATGGCCCGTTTGTGTAGGAAGCACAGTTCTTTTGTTCTGAGCAATCTCACTGTTCTGTTCCTATTGGAAACACAGAAAAGTAGAAGAATGCTCTTTCCTCGAAAGCAAAGCGTGATTCTTGTAAGCGGAGCTAGTGTTTGTTTCCCATTCATAAAGGGAGTTGAATCACATGCAGTTTCTGGTGCTATGAGCAAGAGTTGTTTTCTGGTAAGGAAAGTCACTATTGCACTCCCATTGTCATACACAGTGCAAATAGCACTCGCGTCTGTTCCCAGGAAGTAGAGTATATTGGACTGAAGAGAAGCTTCTGTTCTTGTCATTTTCCTAAGCAGAGTTGAACTAGATATGGCCCTTGTGTGTAGGAAGCACAGTTCTTTTGTTCTGAGCAAGCTCACTCTTCTGGCCCTATAGGAAACACAGTACAGTAGAAGTGTGCTCTTTTCCCAAAAGCAGAGTGTGGTTCTTCTAAGGAGAGCTATTGTTTGTTTCCCATTCATAAACGGTGTAGAATCACATGCAGTTTCTGGTGCTATGAGCAAGAGTTGTTTTCTGGTAAGGAAAGTCACTATTGCACTCCCATTGCCATGCACAGTTCAAATAGCACTCGTGTCTGTTCCCAGCAAGTATAGTTTAATGCATTGAAGAGAAGCTACTGTTCTTGTCAGTTACCAAAGTGGAGTCAAACTAGATATGGCCTGTGTGTGTAGGAAGCACAGTTCTTTTTTTCTGAGCAAGCTCACTCTTCTGGCCCTATTCAAACACAGTAGAGTAGAAGAGTGCTCTTTGTGCCATAGCAGAGTGTGTTTCTCGTAAGGCCAGCTAGTGTTTGTTTCACTTTCATAAACGGAGTTGAATCACATGCAGTTTCTAGTCCTACGAGCAAGAATTGTTTTCTGGTAAGGAAAGTCACTATGGTGCTCCCCTTGTCATAGACAGTACAAATTGCACTCGCGTGTGTTCCCAGCAAGAACAGTGTATGGACTGAAGAGAAACTACTGTTCTTGTCAGTTTCAGAAGCAGAGATGAACTAGATATGGCCAGTGTGTAGGAAACACAATTCTTTTGTTCTGAGCAAGCTCACTCTTCTTGACCGATAGGAAACACAGTAGAGTAAAAGAGTGCTCTTTTCTCAAAAGTAGAGTTTGTTTCTTGTAAGGTGAGCTAGTGTTTGGTTCACATTCATAAACAAAGTTGAATCACATGCAGTTTCTGGACCGACGAGCAAGAGTTGTTTTCTGGTAAGGAAAGTCACTAGTATGCTCCCATTGCCATACACAGTGCAAATAGCACTCGTGTCTGTTCCAAGCAATTACAGTTTATTGGACTGAAGAGAAGCTCCTGTTCTTGTCAGTTTTATAAGCAGAGTTGAGCTAGATATGGCCCATGTGTGTAGGAATCACAGTTCATTTTTTCTGGCCAAGCTCACTGTTCTGGCCCTATTGGAAACACTGTACAGTAGAAGAGTGCTCTTTTCCCAAAAGCAGAGTGTGTTTCTTGTAAGACAGTCTAGTGTTTGATTCCCACTCATAAAGGGTGTTGAATCACATGCAGTTTCTGGTCCTACAAGCAAGAGTTGTTTTCTGGTAAGGAAAGTCACTATAGCGCTGCCTTTGCCATACACAGTGCAAATACCACTCACGTCTGTTCCCAGCAAGTACAGTGTATTGGACTGAAGAGAAGATACTGTTCTTGTCAGTTTCCTAAGCAGAGTTGAACTAGATATGGCACGTGTGTGTAGGAAGCACATTCCTTTTTTTCTCAGCAAACTCACTGTTCTGGCATTATAGGAAACATAGTAGAGTAAATGAGTACTCTTTTCTCAAAAGCAAACTGTGTTTCTTGTAAGACAAGCTAGTGTTTGTTTCCCATTCATAAATGGAGTTGAATCACATGCAGTTTCTGGTTCTACGAGCAAGAGTTGTTTTCTGGTAAGAAGAGTCACTATTGTGCTCAACTACCATACACAGTGCAAATAGCACTCGTGTCTGTTCCCAGCAAGTGGAGTGTATTGGACTGAAGAGAAGCTACTGTTCTTGTCAGTTTCCTTAGCAGAGTTGAACTAGATATGGCCCATGTTTGTAGGAAGGACAGTTCTTTTGTTCTGAGCAAGCTCACTTTTCTGGCCCTATAGAAAACACAGTAGAGTAGAAGAGTGCTCTTTTCTCAAAAGCAGAGTGTGTTTCTTGTAAGACGAGCTGGTGTTTGTTTCCAAGTCATAAATGGAATATAATCACATGCAGTTTCTGGTCCTACGAGCAAAAGTTGTTTTCTGGTAAGAAGAGTCACTATTGCGCTCCCATTGCCATACACAGTGCAAACACTCACGTCTGTTCCCAGCAAGTACAGTGTATTGGACTGAAGAGAAGCTACTGTTCATGTCAGTTTCCTAAGCAGAGTTGAACTAGATAAGGCCCGTGTATAGAAAGCACAGTTCTTTGGTTTTTAGCAAGCTCACTGTTCTGGCCCTGTAGAAAACACAGTAGAGTAAATGAGTGCTCTTTTCTCAAAAGCAGACTGTGTTTTTTGTAAGGCGAGCTATTTTTTGTTTGCAAGTCATAAATGACGTTGAATCACATGCAGTTTCTGGTACTACGAGCAAGAGTTGTTTTCTGGTAAGAAGAGTCACTATTGCGCTCCCATTTCCATACACAGTGCAAATAGCACTTGCTTCTGTACACAGCAAGTACAGTGTATTGGACTGAAGAGAAGCTACTGTTCTTGTCAGTTTCCTAAGTAGATTTGAACTAGGTATGCCCCATGTTTGTAGGAAGCACAGTTCATTTTTTCTGAGCAAGCTCACTGTTCTGACCCTATAGGAAACAATTAGAGTAGAAGAGTGCTCTTTTCTCAAAAGCAGAGTGTGTTTTTTGTAAGCCAAACTAGTGTTTGTTTCCAAGTCATAAATAGAGTTGAATCACAAGCAGTTTCTGGTCCTATGAGCAAAAGTTGTTTTCTGCTAAGAAGAGTCACTATTGCGCTCCCATTGCCATACACAGTGCAAATAGCACTCGCGTCTGTTCCAAGCAATTACAGTGTGTTGGACTGAAGAGAAGTTGCTGTTCAAGTCAGTTTCCTAAGCAGTGTATTGGACTGAAGAGAAGATACTGTTCTTGTCAGTTTCCTAAGCAGAGTTGAACTAGATATGGCCCGTGTGTGTAGGAAGCACAGTTCTTTTGTTCTGAGCAAGCTCACTGTTCTGGCCCTATAGGAAACACAGTAGAGTAGAAGAGTGCTCTTTTCTCAAAAGCAGAGTGTTTTTCTTGTAAAGCGAGCTAGTGTTTGTTTCCAAGTCATAATTGGAGTAGAATCACATGCATTTTCTGGTCCTATGAGCAAAAGTTGTTTTCTGGTAAGACGAGTCACTATTGAGCTCCCATTGCCATGCACAGTGTAAACACTCGTGTCTGTTCCCAGCAATTACAGTGTATTGGACTGAAGAGAAGCTACTCTTCATGTCAGTTTCCTAAGCTGAGTTGAACTTGATATGGCCCATGTGTCGGAAGCACAGTACTTTTTTTCTGAGCAACTCACTGTTCTGTCCCTATAGGAAACACAGTAGCGTAGAAGAGTGCTCTTTTCTCAAAAGCAGAGTGTGTTTCTGTAAAGAGAGCTAGTGTTTGTTTTCTATTCATAAACAGAGTTGAATCACATGCAGTTTCTGGTCCTACAAGCAAGAGATGTTTTCTGTTAGGAAAGTCACTACTGTGCTTCCATTGCCATACACAGTGAAAATAGCACTCGTGTCTGTTCCAAGCAATTACAGTGAATTGGACTGAAGAGAAGCTCCTGTTCTTGTCAGTTTCATAAGCAGAGTTGAGCTAGATATGGCCCGTGTGTGTACGAATCACAGTTCATTTTTTCTGGGCAAGCTCACTGTTCTGGCCCTATTGGAAACACTGTACAGTAGAAGAGTGCTCTTTTCCCAAAAGCAGAGTTTGTTTCTTGTAAGATGGTCTAGTGTTTGTTTCTCACTCATAAAGGGTGTTGAATCACATGCAGTTTCTGGGCCTACGATCAAGAGTTGATTTCTGCTAAGGAAAGTCACAATAGCGCTGCCTTTGCCATACACACAGTTCTTTTGTTCTTAGCTAGCTCACTGTTCTGGCACTATAGGAAACACAGTAGAGAAGAAGTGTGCTCTTTTCTCAAAAGCAGAGTGTGTTTCTTGTTAGTCGAGCTAGTGTTTGTTTCCCACTCATGAAGGAAGTTGAATCACATGCAGTTTCCAGTCCTACGAGCAAGAGTAGTTTTCTGGTAAGGAAAGTCACTATTGCGTTCCCCGCCTCGTACACAGTGCAAATAGCACTCACGTCTGGTCCCAGAAAGTGCAGTGTATGGAGTGAAGAAAACCTCCTGTTCTTGTCAGTTTCCTAAGCAGAGTCGAATTAGATATGACCTGTGTTTGAAGGAAGCACAGTTCTTTTTTTCTGAGCAAGCTCACTCTTCTTTGCCTAAGGAAACACAGTAGATTAAATGAGTGCTCTTTCCTCCAAAGAGAGTGTGTTTCTCAAAAGGCGAGCTAGTGTTTGTTTCCATTCATAAATGGAGTTAAATCACATGCAGTTTTTGTTCCTACAAGAAAGAGTTGTTTTCTGGTAAGGAAAGTCACTATTGTGCTCCCATTGCAATACACAGTGCAAATAGCACTCGCAACTGTTCCAGGCAAATACAGTGTATTGGACTGAAGAAAAGGGACCGTTCTTGTCAGTTTCATGAGCAGAGTTGAACTAGATATGGCCCATGTGTGTAGGAAGCACAGATCTTTTTTTCTGAGATAGCTCACTGTCTGGCCCTAAAAGAAACACAGTAGAGTAGAAGAGTGCTCTTTTCTCAAAAGCAGAGTGAGTTTCTTGTAAGGCTAGGTAGTGTTAGTTTCCCACTCATAAACAGAGATGAATCACATGCAGTTTCTGTTCCTATGAGCAAAAGTTGTTTTTTGGTAAGGAAAGTCACTATTGTGCTCCCATTGCCATACACAGTGCAAATAGCACTAGAGTCTGTTCCAAGCAAATACAGTGTATTGGACTGAAGAGAAGCTATTGTTCTTGTCAGTTCAATAAGCAGAGATGAACTAGATATGGTCCGTTTGTGAAGGAAGCACAGTTCTTTTGTTCTGAGCAAGCTCACTGCTCTGGCCCTATAGGAAACACAGTAGAGAAGATGTGTGATATTTTCTCAAACGCAGAGTGTGTTTCTTGTAAGGCAATCAAGTGTTTGTTTCCCATTCATAAATGGAGTTAAATCACATGCAGTTTCTGGTCCTACGAGCAAGAGTTGTTTTCTGGTAAGGAAAGCCACTATTGCGCTCCCATTGACATGTACTGAGCAAATAGTACCTTCATCTGTTATCAGTAAGTACAGTGTATTGGACTGAAGAGAAGCTACTGTTCTTGTCAGTTTCTTAAGCAGAGTTGAATGAGATAAGGCCCATGTGTAGGAAGCAGAGTTCTTTTTTTCTGAACAAACTCACTCTTAATGCCCTTTGGAAACACAGTTGAGTAGAAGAGTGCTCTTTTCTCCAAAGTCGAGTGTGTTTTTACAAGGCGAATTTTTGTTTGTTTCCCTTTCATAAAAAGAGTTGAATCACATGGAGTTTCTGGTCCTACGAGCAAGAGTTGTTTTCTGGTAAGGAAAGTCACTATTGGGATCCCATTGCCATTCACAGTACAAATAGCACTCGAGTCTGTTCCCAGTAATTACAGTGTATTGGACTGAAGAGCTGCTAATGTTTTTGTCAGTTTCCTAAGCAGAGTTGAACTAGATATGGACCGTGTGTTTAGGAAGCACAGTTCTTTTGTTCATAGCTAGCACACTGATCTGGCCCTATAGGAAACACAGAAGAGTAGAAGATCTCTTTTCTCAAAAACAGAGTGTGTTTCTTGTAAGGCAAGCTAGTGTTTGTTTCCCATTCCTAAATGTAGTTGAATTACACGCAGTTTCTGGTCCTAAAAACAAGAGTTGTTTTCTGGTTAGGAAAGTCACTATTGTGCTCCCATTGCCAAAGGCAGTGCAAATAGTACTACCGTCTGTTCCCAGCAAGTACAGAGTATTGGACTGAAGAGAATGTACTGTTCTGGTCACTTTCCTAAACAGAGATGAACTAAATATGGCACGTGTGTGTAGTAAGCACAGTTCTTTTGTTCTGAGCAAGCTCACTGTTCTGGCCATATAGGAAACAAAGTAGAGTAGAAGAGTGCTCTTTTTTCAGAAGCAGAGTGTGTTTCATGTAAGGCAAGCTAGTGTTAGTTTCCCATTCATAAACAGAGTTGAATCACATGCAGTTTCTGGTCCTAAGAGCAAGAGTTGTTTTTTGGTAAGGAAAGTCACTATTGCGCTCCCATTGCAATACACAGTGCAAATAGCGTTCGTGTCTGTTCCCAGCAAGTACAGTGTACTGGACTGAACAGAAGATACTGTTCTTGTCAGTTTCCTAAACAGAGTTGACCTAGATATGGCCCGTGTGTGTAGGAAGCACAGTTCTTTTGTTCTGAGCAAGCTCACTGTTCTGGCCCTATAGGAAGGAGAGTAGAGTAGAAGAGTGCTCTATTCTCAAAAGTAGAGTGTTTTTCTGGTAAGGCGAGCTAGTTTTTGTTTCTCATTCATAAACAGACTTGAATCACATGCAATTTCTGGTCCTAAAAACAAGAGTTGATTTCTGGAAGGAAAGTCAATTTTGTGCTCCAATTGCCATACACAGTGCAAATAGTACTAGTGTCTGTTTCCAGGAAGTACAGTTTATTGGACTGAAGACAAGCTACCATTCTTGCCACTTTCCTAAACAGAGTTGAACTAGATATGGCCCGTGTGTGTAGTAAGCACAGTTCTTTTGTTCTGAGCAAGCTCACTGATCTGGCACTAGACAAAACGAAGAAGAGTAGAAGAGTGCTCTTTTCTCAAAAGCAGAGTATGTTTCTTGTAAGGCAAGCTAGTGTTTGTTTCCCAGTAATAAATATTCTTGAATTACGTGCAGTTTCTGGTCCTATGAGCAAGAGTTGCTTTCTGGGAACAAGAGTCACTATTGTGCTCCCATTGACATACACAGTGCAAATTGCACTCTTGTCTTTTCCCAGCAATTACAGTGTATTGGACTGAAGAGATGCTACTGTTCTTGTCAGTTTCCTAAGCAGAGTTGAACTAGATATGACCCGTGTGTAGGAAGCACAGATCTTTTGTTCTGAGCAAGCTCACTGTTCTGGCCCTATAGGAAACACAGTAGAGTACAAGAGTGCTTTTACTCAAAAGCAGAGTGTGTTTCTTGTAAGGCGAGCTAGTGTTTGTTTCCCATTCATAAATGGAGTTGAATCATATGCAGTTTCTGGTCCTATGAGCAAGAGTTTTATTCTTGTAAGAAGAGTCACTATTGTGCTCCCATTTCCATACACAGTGCAAAAAGGCCTCGCGTCAGTTCCCAGCAAGTACAGTGGATCAGGCTGAAGAGAAGCTACTGTTCTTGTCAGTTTCCTAGCAGAGTTGAACTAGATATGGCCCTGGTGTGTGTAGGAAGCACAGTTCTTTTTTCTGAGCAAGCTCACTGAACTGGCCCTATAGGAAACCCAGTAGAATAGAAGAGTACTCTTTCCTCAAAAGCATAGTGTGTTTCTTGTAAGGCAAGCTAGTGTTTGATTCCCAGTCATAAATGGAGTTGAATCACATGCAGTTTCTGATCCTACGAGCAAGAGTTGTTTTCTGTTAAGAAGAGTCACTATTGTGCTCCCATTGTCATACACAGTGCAAACAGTCCTCGCGTCTGTTCCCAGCAAGTACAGTGTATCAGAATGAAGCGAAGCTACCGTTCTTGTCAGTTTCCTAAGCAGAGTAGAACTAGATGAGGCCCGTGTGTGGGAAGCACAATTCGTTTGTTCTTATCAAGCTCACTCTTCTGGCACTATAGGAAACACAGTGGAGTAGAAGAGTGCTCTTTTTTCAAAAGCAGAGTGTGTTTCTTGTAAGGCGAGTTAGAGTTTGTTTCCCATTCATACATGGAGTTAAATCACATGCAGTTTCTGGTCCTACGAGCAAGAGTTGTTTTCTGATAAGAAGAGTCACTCTTGTGCTCCCATTGCCATACACAGTGAAAACAGAACTCGCGTCATTTCCCAGCAAGTTCAGTGTTTTGCACTGAAGAGAAGCTACTGTTCTTGTCAGTTTCCTGAGTAGAGTTGAACTAGATATGGCCCGTGTGTGTAGGAAGCACAGTTTTTTTTTTTTATGAGCAAGCTCACTGAACTGGCCCTATAGGAAATGCAGTAGAGTAGAGGAGTGCTCTTTTTTCAAAAGCAGAATGTGTTTCTTGTAAGGCAAGCTAGTGTTTGTTTCCCAGTCATAAATGGAGTTGAATCACATGCAGTTTCTGGTCCTACGAGCAAGAGTTATTTTCTGTTAAGAAGAGTCACTATTGTGCTCCCATTGTCATACACAGTGCAAACAGCACTTACGTCTGTTCCCAGCAAGTACAGTGTATCAGAATGAAGCTAAGCTACTGTACTTGTCAGTTTCCTAAGCAGAGTTGAACTAGATATGGCCTGTGAGTGAAGGAAGCACAGTTCTTTTGTTCTGATTAAGCTCACTGTTCAGGCCCTATAGGAAACACTGTAGAATAGAAAAGTGCTCTTTCCTCAAAAGAAGAGTGTGTTTCTTGTAAGGCAAGCTAGTGTTTGTTTACCAGTCATAAATGGAGTTGAATCACATGCAGTTACTCGTCCTACAAGCAAGAGTTGTTTTCTGGTAAGGAAAGTCACTATTGTGCTCCCATTGGCATACACAGTACAAATAGCACTTGTGTCTGTTCCCAGCAAGTACAGTGTATTGGACTGAAGAGAAGCTATTGTTCTTGTTACTTTTCTAAGCAGAGTTGAACTCAATATGGCTCGTGTGTGTAGGAAACACAGTTCTTTTGTTCTGAGCAAGCTCACTCTTCTGGCCCTATATGAAACACAGAAGAGTAGAAGAGTGCTCCTTTATAAAAAGCGGAGTGTGTCTTGTTAGGTGAGCTAGTGTTAGTTTCACACTCATAAACAGAGAAGAATCACATGCAGTTTCTGGTCCTATGAGCAAAAGTTGTTTTTTTTTTTTGGTAAGGAAAGTCACTATTGCGCTCCCATTGCCATACACAGTGCATAATGCACTCGTGTCTGTTCTCAGCAACTACAGTGTATTGGACTGAATAGAAGCTACTGTTCCTGTCAGTTTCCCCAGCAGAGTTGAACTAGATATGGCCCGTGTGTAGGAAGTACAGTTCTTTTGTACTGAACAAGATCACTATTCAGGCCCTATAAGAAACACAGTAGAGTAGAAGAGTGCTCTTTTCTCAAAAGCAGAGTGGGTTTCTTGTAAGGCAAACTAGTGTTAGTTTCCCATTCAAAAATGTAGTAGAATCACATACTGTTTCTTGTCCTAAGAGCAAGAGTTCTTTTCTTGTATAAAGAGTCACTTCTATGCTCCCATTGCCATACACAGTGCAGATAGCACTCGCGTCTGTTCGCAGCAAGTACAGTGTATCAGACTGAAGAGAAGCTACTGTTCTTGTCAGTTTCCTAAGCAGAGTTGAACTAGATTTGGCTGTGTTTGTAGGAAGCACCATTCCTTTATTCTGTGCAAGCTCACTGTTCTGGCCCTATAGAAAACTCAGTAGAGTAGAAGAGTGCTTTTTTTTCAAAAACAGAGTGTGTCTCATGTAAGGCGAGCTAGTGTTTGTTTCCAATTAATAAACGGAGTTGAATCACATGTAGTTTCTGGTCCAATGAGCACGAGTTTTTTTTCTGGTAAGGAAAGACACTATTGCGCTCCCCTTGCCATACAAAGTGCAAATAGCACTCGATTCTGTGCACAGCAAGTACAGTGTATTGGACTGAAGAGAAGCTACTGTTCCTCTCAGTTTCGAAGCAGAGTTGACCTAGATATGGCCCGTGTGTGTAGGAAGCACAGTTCTTTTTTTCTGAGGAAGCTCACTGTTCTGGCCCTATAGGAAACACAGGAGTGTAGAAGACTGCTCTTTTCTCAAATGAGGAGTGTGTATCTTGTAAGGCTAGCTGTTGTTTGTTTCCCATTGATAATCGGAGTTGAATCACATACAGTTCCTGGTCCTACAAGCAAGAGTTGTTTTCTGGTAAGGAAAGTCACTATTGTGCTCCCTTTGCCATACACAGTGCAAAGAGCACTCATGTCTGTTCTAAGCAAGTGCAGTGTATTGGACTGAAGAGAAGCTACGGTTGTTGTCAGATTACTAGCAGAGTTGAACTAGACATGGCCCATGTGTGTAGGAAGCACAGTTCTTTTGTTCTGAGCAAGCTCACTCTTCTGGCCCTATAGGAAACACAGGAGAGTAGAAGACTGCTTTTTTCTCAAAAGCAGACTGTGTTTCTTGTAAGCCGAGCTAGTGTTTGTTTTCCATTCATAAACGGAGTTGAATCACCTGCAGTTTCTGATCCTATGAGGAAGAGTTGTTTTCTGGTAAAGAAAGTCACTGTTGTGCTCCCATTGCCAGGCATTTTGCAAATAACACTCGCGTCTGTTCCCACCAAATACAGTGTATTGGACTGAAGAGAAGCTACTGTTCTTGTCCTTGTCCTAAGCAGAGTTGAACTAGATATGTCCTGTGTGTGTAGGAAGCACAGTTCATTTGTTCTGGACAGGCTCATTGTTCTAGTCTATTGCAAAAACAGTAGAGTAGATGAGTGCTCTTATCTCAAAGGCAGAGTGTGTTTCTTGGAAGGTGAGCTAGTGTTAGTTTTTCATTCATAAATGAAGTTGAACCATATGCAGTTTCTGGTCCTATGAACAAGAGTTGTTTTCTGGTAGGTAGAGTCACTATTTTCTTCCCATTGCGATACACAGTACAAATAGCACTCGCGTCTGTTCCCATCAATACAGTGTATTGGACTGGAGAAAAGCTACTATTCTTATCTGTTTCCTAAGCAGAGTTGAAATAGATATGTCCCGGGTGTGTAGGAAGCACAGTTCTTTTGTTCTGAGGAAACTCACTGTTCTGGACATACAGGAAACACAGAAGTGTAGAAGAGTGCTCTTTTCTCAAAAGAGGATTGTGTATCTTGTAAGGCAAGCTATTGTTTGTTTCCCATTCATAATCATAGTTGAATCACGTACAGTTCCTGGTCCTACAAGCAAGAGTTTTTTTCTGGTGAGGAAAGTCACTATTGTGCTCCCATTGCCATACACAATGCAAATAGCTCTCGCGTCTGTTCCCAGCAAGTACAGTGTATTGGACTGAAGAGAAGATACTGTTCCTGTCAGGTTCGAAGCAGAGTTGACCTAGATATGGCCCGTGTTTGTAGGAAACATAGTTCTTTTACTCTGAGCAAACTCACTGTTCTGGCCCTATAGGAAACACCGTAGAGCAAATGAGTGCTCTTTTCTCAAAAGTAGAGTGTGTTTCTTGTAAGGCGAGCTAGTGTTTGTTTCCCATTCATAAACGGACTTGAATCACATGCAGTTATTGGTTCTACAAATAAGAGTTATTTTTTTGTAAGGAAAGTCACTATTGTGCTCTCATTGACATACAAAGTGCAAATAGCACTTGTGTCTGTTCCCAGCAAGTACAGTGTATTGGACTGAATAGAAACTACTGTTCCTGTCCGTTTCCTAATCAGAGTTGAACTAGACATGCGCCATTTGTTTAGGAAGCCCAGTTCTTTTATTCTGAGCAAGATCACTGTTCTGGTCCTATAGGAAACAAAGAAGTGTAGAAGAGTGCTTTTTTCACAAAAGAGGAGTGTGTTTCTTGTAAGGCAAGCTTGTTTGTTTCCCTTTCATAATTGGAGTTGAGTCACATGCAGTTCCTGGTCCTACAAGCAAGAGTTGTTTTCTGGTAAGGAAAGTCACTATTGTGCTCCCATTGACATAGAAAGTGCAAATAGCACTCGCGTCTGTTCCCAGCAATTACAGTGTATTGGACTGAAGAGAAGCTACTGTTCTTGTAAGTTTCCTAGGCAGAAGTGAACTAGATATGGCCTGTGTGTGTAGGAAGCACAGTTCTTTTGTACTGAGCAAGCTTACTGTTCTGGCCCTATAGGAAACACAGCAGAGTGGAAGGGGGCTCTTTTCTCAAAAGCAGACTGTGTTTTTTGTAAGCGAGCTAGTGTTTGTTTTCCATTCCTAAACGGAGTTGAGCCACCTGCAGTTTCAGGTCCTATGAGCAGGAGTTGTTTTCTGGTAAGGAAAGTCACTATTGTACTCCCATTGCCATGCACAGTGCAAATAGCACTCGCGTCTGTTCCCAGCAAGTACAGTGTATTGGACTGAAGAGAAGCTACTCTTCTTGTAAGTTTCCTAAGCAGAAGTGAACTAGATATGGCCCGTCTGTGTAGGAAGCACAGTTCTTTTGTACTAAGCAAGCTCACTGTTCTGGCGCTTTAGGAAACACAGTAGAGTAGAAGAGTACTCTTTTCTCAAAAGCAGACTATGTTTCTTGTACGGCTAGCTAGTGTTAGTTTCCCATTCATAAACGGAGTTGAATCACATGCAGTTTCTGGTTGTATGAGCAAGAGTTTTTTCTGGTAAGGAAAGTCACTATTTTGCTCAAATTTCCATACACAGTGTAAATAGCACTCGCGTCTGTTCCCAGCAAGTACAGTGCTTTGGACTGAAGAGAAGCTACTGTTCTTGTCATTTTCCTAAACAGAGTTGAACTAGATATGGCTTGTGTGTGTAGGTAGCACAGTTCCTTTGTTCTGAGCAAGGTAACTCTTCTGGCCCTATACGAAACATAGTAGAGAAGAAGAATGCTCTTTTCTCAAAAGCAGAATGTGTCTCTTGTAAGTCGACTTAGTGTTTGTTTCCCGTTCATAAATGAAGTTGAATCACATGCAATTTCTTCTTCTATGAGTAAGAGTAGATTTCTGGTAAGGAAAGTCACTATTTAGCTCCCATTGCCATACTCTGTGCAAATAGCACTCACGTCTGTTCCCAGCAAGTACAGTGTATTGAACTGAAGAGACGCTCCTGTTCCTGTCAGTTTCGAAGCAGAGTTGACCTACATATGGCCCGTGTGTGTAGGAAGCACAGTTCTTTTTTTCTGAGGAAGCTCACTGTTCTGACCGTATAGGAAAAACAGAAGTGTAGAAGAGTGCTCTTTTCTCAAAAGAGAAGTGTGTATCTTGTAAGGCGAGCTATTGTTTGTTTCCCGTTCATAATCGGAGTTGAATCACATGCAGTTCCTTGTCCTACAAGCAAGAGTTGTTTTCTGGTAAGGGAAGTCACTATTGTGCTCCCATTGCCATACACAGTACAAATAGCACTCGCGTCAGTTCCCAGCAAGTACAGTGTATTGGACTGAAGAGAAGCTACTGTTCTTGTCGGTTTCCTAAGCAGAGTTGAACTAGATATGGCCGTGTCTGTAGGAAGCACCATTCTTTTGTTTTGAGCAAGCTCATTGTTCTGCTCTTTTAAGAAACACATCAGAGTAGAAGAGTGCTCTTTTCTCAAAAGGTGAGTGTGTTTCTTGTAAGGCGAGCTAGTATTAGTTTCCCATTTATTAACGGAGTTGAATCATATGCAATTTCTGGTCCTATGAGCAAGAGTTGATTTCTGGTAAGGAAAGTGACTATTTAGCTCCCATTTCCATACACTGTGCAAATAGCACTCACGTCTGTTCTCAGCAGGTAAAGTGTATTGGACAGAAGATAAACTACTGTTCTTGTAAGTTTCCTAGGCAGAAATGAACTAGATATGGCCCGTGTGTAGGAAGCACAGTTCTTTTCTACTGAGCAATCTCACTGTTCTGGCCCTATAGGAAACACAGTAGAGTAGAAGAGTGCTCTTTTATCAAAAGCAGACTGTGTTTATTGTAATCCGAGTTAGTCTTTGTTTCCTATTCATAAACGGAGTTGAATCACCTGCAGTTTCTGGTCCTATGAGCAAGAGTTGTTTTCTGGTAAAAAAAAAAAAAAGTCACTATTGTGCTCCCAATGCCATACACAGTGCAAATATCACTCGCGTCTGTTCCCAGGAAGTACAGTGTATTGGACTGAAGAGAAGCTACTGTTTTTGTCATTGTCCTAAGCAGAGTTAAACTAGATATGGCCTGTGTGTGTAGGAAGCACAGTTCATTTGTTCTGAGCAGGCTCACTGTTCTGGCCCTATAGGAAACACAGTAGAGTAGAAGAGTGCTCTTTTCTCAAAAGCAGAGGGTGTTTTTTGTTAAGTCGACCTAGTGTTTGTTTCCCAATCATAAACGGAGTTGAATCACATGCAGTTTCTTGTCCTATGAGCAAGAGTTGATTTCTGGTAAGGAAAATCACTATTTAGCTCTCATTGCCATACTCTGTGCAAATAGCACTCTCTTCTGTTCGTAGCAAGTACAGTCTTTTGGACTGAAGAGAAGCTACTGTTCTTATAAGTTTCCTAAGCAGAAGTGAACTAGATATGGCCCGTTTGTGTAGGAAGCACTGTTCTTTTGTACTGAGCAAGCTCACTGTTCTGGCACTTTAGGAAACACAGTAGAGTAAAAGCGTGCTCTTTTCTCAAAAGCAGACTGTGTTTCTTGTAAGGCGAGCTAGTGTTAATTTCCCAGTCATAAAAGGAGTTGAATCACATGCAGTTTCTGGTCCTATGAGCAAGAGTTTTTTCTGGTAAGTAAAGTCACTATTGTGTTCCCATTGCCATACAGGCTGCAAATAGCACTCACATCTGTTCCCAACAAGTACAGTGTATTGGACTGAAGAGAAGCTCCTGTTCTTGTCAGTTTTCTAAGCAGAGTTGAACTACATATGGCCCGAGTGTGTAGGAAGCACAGTTCTTTTGTACTTAGCAAGCTCACTCTTCTGGTCCATTAGGAAACACTGTAGAGTAGAAGTGTGCTCTTTTTTTAAAAGCAGAGTGTGTTTCTTGTAAGGTAAGCTATGTTAGTTTCTTCTTCATAAACGGAGTTGAATCACATGCAGTTTCTGGTCCTATGAGCAAGGGTTTTTTTCTGGTAATGAAAGTCACTAATGTGCTCCCATTGCCAAACAGAGTGCAAATAGCCCTCGCGTCTGTTCCCAGCAAGAACAGTGTATTGGACTGAAGAGTAGCTACAGTTCTTTTCAGTTTTTTAAACAGAGTTGAAGAAGATATGGCTCGTGTGTGTGTAGGAAGCACAGTTCTTTTGTTCTGAGCAAGCAAACTCTTCTGGCCCTATTGGAAAAACAGTAGAGTAGAAGAGTGCTCTTTTGTCAAAAGCAGAGTGCGTTTCTTGTTAGGCAAGCTAGTGTTTGTTTCCCATTCATAAACGGAGTTGAATCACATGCAGTTTTTGGTCCTATGAGCAAGAGTTGTTTTCTGGTAAGGAAAGACACTATTGCTCTCCCATTGCAATACAAAGTACAAATAGCATTCTCATCTGTTCCCATTGAGTATAGTGTATTGGACTGAAGAGAAGCTACTGTTCTTGTCAATTTCCTAAGCAGTGTTGAACTAGATATGGCCCTTGTTTGTAGGAAGCACAGTTCTTTCGTTCTTACCTAGCTCACTATTCTGGCCCTATAGGAAACAAGGTGGAGTAGAAGAGTGCTCTTATCTCAAAGCAGAGTGTGTAAGGCAAGGTAGTGTTTGTTTCCCATTCATAAACGGACTTGAATTAAATGCAATTTCTGGTCCTATGAGCAAGAGTTGTTTTTTATTAAGGAAAGTCACTATTACATTCCACTGGTCATACACAGTGCAAATAGCACTCGCGTCTGTTCCTAGCAAATACAGTATATGGACTGAAGAGAATCTACTGTTCTTGTCAGTTTCCTAAGCAGAGTGGAACTAGATATGGCCCATGTGTGTAGGAAGCACAGTTCTTTTGTTCCGAGCAAGAACACTCTTCTGGCCCTATAGGAAATACAGAAGAGTAGAAGAGTGCTCATTTGTTAAAAGCAGAGTGTGTTTCCTGTAAGTTTAGCTAGTGTTTGTTTCCCATTCATAAATGTAGTTGAATCATATGCAGATTCTGGTACTTCGAGCAAGAGTTGTTTTCTGGTAAGGAAAGTTATTATTGTGCTCCCATTGCCATACAAAGTGCAAATAGCCCTCACATGTGTTCCCAGCAAGTACATTGTATTGGACTAAAGAGAAGCTACTGTTCTTGTCAGTTTCCTAAGCAGAGTTGAACTAGATATGGCCTGTTGTAGGAAGCACAGTTCTTCTTTTCTAAGCAATCTCACTGTTCTGGCCCTGTGGAAACACAGTAGAGTAGAAGAGTGCCCTTTTCTCAAAAGCAGAGTGCGTTTCTTGTAAGGGAAGCTAGTGTTTGTTTCCCATTCATAAACGGAGTTGAATCACATGCAGTTTCTAGTCCTATGAGCAAGAGATGTTTTCTGGTAAAGAAAGTCACTATTGCGCTCCCAATTGCCATGCACAGTGGAAATAGTACTCGCATCGGTTCCCCACAAGTACTGTGTATTGGACTAAATAGAAGCTACTGTTCTTGTCAGTTTTCTAAACAGAGTTGAACTAGATATGGCCTGTGTTTGTAGGAATCACAGATCTTTTTTTCTGAGCAAGTTCACTCTTCTGGGCCTATGTAAACACAGTAGAGTAGAAGAGTACTCTTTTCTCCAAAGCAGAGTGTTTTTCTCAAAGGACGAGCTAGTGTTTGTTTCCCATTTATAAACGGAGTTGAATCACATGCTGTTTCTGGTCCTATGAGCAAGAGATGTTTTCTAGTGAGGAAAGTCACTATTGCGCTCCCGTGCCATACACAGTGCAAATAGCACCCGCATCTGTTCTGAGCAAGCAAAGTGTATTGGACTGAAGTGAAGCTACTGTTCTTATCAGTTTCCTAAGTAGAGTTGGACTAGACATGGCCCATGTGTGTAGGAAACAGAGTTCTTTTGTTCTGAGCAAGCTCACTGCACTGGTCCTATAGGAAACACAGCAGAGTAGAAGAGTGTTCTTTTCAACAAAGCAGATTGTGTTTCTCGAGGGCCGGCTAGTGTTTGTTTCCCATTCATAAACGGAGTTGAATCACATGCAGTTTCTGGTCCTACGTATAAGATTTGTTTTCTGGTGTGAAAAGTCACTATTGTGCTCCCAGTTCCATACAGAGTGCAAATAGCACTCACGTCTGTTCCCAGCAAGTACAGTGTATTGGCCTGAAGAGAAGCTACTGTTCTTGTCAGTTTCCTAAGCAGAGTTGAACTTGATATGGCCTGTGTGTGTAGGAAGCACAGTTCTTTTTTTCTGAGCAATCTCACTGTTGTGGCCCTATAGGAAACACAGTAAAGTAGAAAAGTGCTCTTTTCTCAAAAGCAGAGCGTGTTTATTGTAAGGCGAGCTAGTGTTTGTTTAACAATCATAAACGGAGTTGAATCACATGAAGTTTCTGGTACTACGGGCAAGAGTTGTTTTTTGGTAAAGAAAGTCACTCTTGCGCTCCCATTGTCATACTCAGTGTAAAGAGCACTCGTGTCTGTTCCCAGCAAGTACAGTGTATTAGACTGAAGAGAAGCACCTGTTCTTGTCACTTTCCTAAGCAGAGTTGAACTACATATGGCCCGTGTGTGTAGGAAGCACAGTTCTTTTGTTCTGAGCAAGCTTACACGTCTGGCCCTATATTAAACACAGTAGAGAAGAATAGTGCTCTTTTCTCAAAAGCAGAGTGTGTTTCTGGTAAGGCGATCTAGTGTTTGTTTCCCATTCATAAATGGATGTTGAATCACATGCAGTTTCTGTTCCAACAATAAGAGTTGTTTTCTGGTAAGGAGAGTCACTATTGCGCTCCTATTGCCATAAACAGTGCAAATAGCACTTGGGTCTGTTCCAAGCAAGTACAGTGTATTGGACTGAAGAGACGCACCTGTTCTTGTCACTTTCCTAAGCAGAGTTGAAGATGATATGGCCTGTGTGTATGGAGCACAGTTTTTTGTTCTGAACAGGCTCACTCTTCTGGCCCTATATGAAACACAGTAGAGTAGAAGGCTGTTTTTTTTTTTTTTTCAAAAGCAGAGTGTGTTTCTTGTAAGGCGAGCTATTGTTAGTTTCCCATTCATAAAATGAGATGAATCACATGCAGTTTCCGGTCCTATGAGCAAGAGTTGTTTTCTGGTAAGGAAAGTCACTAATGCGCTCCCATTGCCATACAAAGTGGAAATAGCACTCGCGTCTGTTACCAGAAATTACAGTGTATTGGACTGAAGAGAAGCTGGTGTTCTTGTCAGTTTTCCTAAGCAGAGTTGAACTAGATATGTCCTGTGTGTGTAGGAAGCACAGTTTATTTTTTCTAGGCAAGCTCACTGTTCTGGCACTATAGGAAACAATGTAGAGTAGAAGAGATCTTTTTTCTCAAAAACAGAGTGTGTTTCTTGTAAGGCGAGGTTGTTTTTGTTTCCCATTCATAAAATGAGTTGAAACACATGCAGTTTCTGATCCAACGAGCAAGAGTTGTTTTCTGGTAAGGAAAGTCACTATTGCGCTCCCATTGCCATACACAGTGCAAATAGCACTTGCTTCTGTTCCCAGCAAGTACAGTGTATTGGCTTGAAGAGAAGCACCTGTTCTTGTCACTTTCCTAAGCAGAGTTGAACTAGATATGGCCTGTGTGCAGGGAGCACATTTCTTTTGTTCTGAAGAACCTCACTCCTCTGGCCATATATGAAACACAGTAGAGTAGAAGGCTGTTTTTTTTTTTTTTCAAAAGCAGAGTGTGTTTCTTGTAAGGCGAGCTATTGTTAGTTTCCCATTCATAAAATGAGATGAATCACATGCAGTTTCTGGTCCTATGAGCAAGAGTTGTTTTCTGGTAAGGAAAGTCACTAATGCGTTCCCATTGCCATACAAAGTGGAAATAGCACTCGCGTCTGTTACCAGAAATTACTGTGTATTGGACTGAAGAGAAGCTCGTGTTCTTGTCAGTTTTCCTAAGCAGAGTTGTACTGGATATGTCCCGTGTGTGTAGGAAGCACAGTTTATTTTTTCTAGGCAAGCTTACTGTTCTGGCTCTATAGGAAACACAATAGAGTAGAAGAGTTCTCTTTTCTCAATAGCAGAGTGTGTTTCTTGTAAGGCGAGCTAGTGTGTGCTTCCCATTTATCAATGGAGTTGAATCACATGCATTTTTTGTGTCCCACGAGCATTTTCTGGTTGCTGGTAAGGAAATTCACTATTATGCTCCTTTTGCCACACACTGTGCAAATTGCACTCGTGTCTGTTCCCAGCAAGTACAGTGGATTGGACTGAAGAGATGATACTGTTCTTGTCAGTTTCCTAAGCAGAGTTTTACTACATATGGCCCTTGTGAGTAGGAAGCACAGTGTTTTTGTTCTGAGCAAGCTCACTCTTCTGGCCCTATAGGAAACACAGTAGAGAAGAAGAGTGCTCTTTTCTCAAAAGCAGAGTATGTTTCTTGTAAAGCGATCTAGTGTTTGTTTACCATTCATAAAGGGAGATGAATCACATGCTGTTTCGGTCCTACGAGCAAGAGTTGTTTTCTATTAAGGAAAATCACTATTATTCTCCCATTGCCATACACAGTGCAAATAGCACTGTCGTATTTTCTCAGCAAGTACAGTGTGTTGCATTGAAGAGAAGATACTGTTCTTGTCAGTTTCCTAAGCAGAGTTTTACTACATATGGCCGATGTGAGCAGGAAGCACAGTTCTTTTGTTCTGAGCAAGCTCACTCTTCTGGCCTTATAGGAAACACATTAGAGGAGTGCTCTTTTCTCAAAAGCAGAGTGTGTTTCTTGTAAAGCGATCTAGTGCTTGTTTCCCTTTCAAAAATGGAGTTGAACCACATCCTGTTTCTGGTTCTATGAGCAAGAGTTGTTTTCAGGTAATGATAGTCGCTATTGTGCTCCCATTGCCATACAAAGTGCAAAATGTACTTCGATCTTTTCCCAGCAAGTACAGTGTATTGGATTGAAGAGAAGATACTGTTCTTGTCAGTTTCCTAAGGAGAGTTTTACTACATGTGCCCCGTATGAGTAGGAAGCACAGTTCTTTTGTTCTGAGCAAGCTCACTCTTCTGGCCCTATAGGAAACACAATAGAGAAGAAGAGTGCTCTTTTCTCAAAAGCAGAGTGTGTTTCTTGTAAAGCGATCTAGTGTTTGTATCCCATTCATAAAGGGAGTTGAATCACATGTTGTTTCTAGTCCTACCAGCAAGAGTTGTTTTCTGGTAAGAAAAGTCACTGTTGTGCTCCTTTTTCCATACACAGTGCAAATAGCACTCGCGTCTGTTCCCAGCAAATACAGTGTATTGGACTGAAGAGAAGCTACTGTTCTTGTCAGTTTCCTAAGCAGAGTTGAGCTAGATATGGCTCGTGTGTTTAGGTATCACAGTTCATTTGTTCTGAGCAAGCTCACTCTTCAAGCCCTATAGGAAACACAATAGAGTAGATGAGTGCTCTTTTCTCAAAAGCAGATTGTGTTTCTTGTAAGTTGAGCGAGTGTTTGTTTCCCATTCATAAACTGAGTGGAATCCCATGGACTTTCTGGTCCTACAAGCAAGAGTTCTTTTATGGTAAGGAACGTCACTGTTGTGCTCCATTAGCCATTCACATTACAAATAGCTCTACTGTCTGTTCCCAGCAAGTACAGTGTATTGGACTGAAGAGAAGCTACTGTTCTTGTCAGTTACCTAAACAGCGTTGAACTTTATATGGCCAGTGTGTAGGAAGCACAGGTCTATTATTCTGAGGAAGCTCACTGTTCTGGCCCTATAGGAAACACAGTAGAGTAGAAGAGTGCTCTTTTCTCAAAAGCAGAGTGTGTTTCTTATAAGGCGAATTAGTGTTTGTTTCCCATTCATAAACGGAGTTGAATCACATGCATTTTCTGGTTCTATGAGCAAGAGTTGTTTTCTGGTAAGGAAAGTCACTATTGTCCTCCCTTTGCCATACACAGTGCAAATAGCACACACGTCTGTTTCCAGTAAATACAGTGTATTGGACTGAAGAGAAGCTACTGTTCTTGACCGTTTCCTAAGTAGAGTTGAGCTTGATATGGCCCGTGTGTGTAGGAATCCCAATTCTTTTGTTCTGAGCTATCTTACTCTTCTTGCCCTCTAGAAAACACAGTAGAGTAGAAGAGTGCTCTTTTCTCAAAAGCAGAGAATGTTTCTTGTAAGGCGAGCGAGTGTTTGTTTCCGATTCATAAACAGAGTGGAATGCCATGCAGAGTCTGGTCTTAAAAGCAAGAGTTGTTTTATGGTAAGGAAAGTTGCTATTGTGCTCCCATTGCCATACAGACTGCAAATAGCACTCGTGTCTGTTCCCAGCAAGTACAGTGTATTGTACTGAAGAGAAGTTATTTTTCTTGTCAGTTACGTACCCAGTGTTGAACTTTATATGGCCATTGTGTAGGAAGCACAGTTCTTTTATTCTGAGTAAGCTCACTGTTCTGGCCCTATAGTAAACACAGTAGAATAGAAGAGTGCTCTTTTCTCAAAAGCAGAGTGTGTTTCTTGTAAGGCGAGCTACTGTTTGTTTCCCATTCATAAACGGAGTTGAATCACATGCATTTTCTGGTCCTATGAGCAAGAGTTGTTTTATGGTAAGGAAAGTCACTATTGCGCTCCCATTGCCATACATGCTACAAATAGCACTCAGGTCTGTTCCCAACAAATATAGTGTATTGGAGTGAAGAGAAGCTCCTGTTCTTGTCAGTTTCCTAAGCTGAGTTAACAATGTATGTCCCATGAGTGTAGGAAGCACAGTTCTTTTGTTCTGAGCGAACTCACTCTTTTGGCCCTATGGAAACACAGTAGAGTATAAGAGTGCTCTTTTCACAAAAAAAGGAGTGTGTTTCTTGTTAGGCAAGCTAGTGTTTGTTTCCCATTCATAAACGGAGTTGAATGACATGCAGTTTCTGGTCCTATGAGCAAGAGTTGTTTTCTGGTAAGGGAAGTCACTATTGCGCTCCGAGTTCCATACAGAGTGCAATAAAAGTCACTTCTGTTCCCAGCAAGTACAGTGTATTGGACTGAAGAGAAGCTACTGTAATTGTCATTTTCCTAAGCAGAGTGGAACTAGATATGACCCGTGTGTAGGAAGCACAGTTCTTTTGTTCTGAGCAAGCTCACCTATAGGAAACACAGTAAAGTAGAAGATTGCTCTTTTCTCAAAAGCAGAATGTGTTTCTTGTAAGGCCAGCTAGTTTTTATTTCCCATTCATAAACGGAGTTGAATCACATGCAGTTTCTTGTCCTACGAGCAAGATTTGTATTTTGGAAAGGAAAGTCACTATTACGTTCTTTTTGCCAAACACAGTGCAAAAAGCACTCACGTCTGTTCCCAGCAAGTACAGTGTATTGGACTGAAGAGAAGCTCCTGTTCTTATCAGTTTCCTAAGCAGAATTGAACTAGATATGGCCTGTGTGTGTATTAAGGAAAGTTGTTTTGTTCTGAGCAAGCTCACTCTTCTGGCCCTATAGGAAACACAGTAGAGTAGGAGGGTGCTTTATTCTCAAAAGCAGAGTGTGTTTCTTGTAAGGCGAGCAAGTATTTGTTTCCCATTCATAAACGGAATTGAATCACATGCAGTTTCTGATTTTACCAGCAAAAATTGTTTTCTGGTAAGGAAAGACACTATAGTGCTCACTTTGCCATGCACAGTGCAAAACCACCTGCGTATGTTCCCAACAAGTAGAATGAATTTGACTGAAGAGAAGCTACTCTTCTTGTCAGTTTCCTAAGTGGAGTTGAGCTAGATATGGCCCATGTGTGTAGGAATCCCAGTTCTTTTGTTCTGAGCAAGCTCACTGTTCTGAACGTATAGTTAACACAGTAGAGTAGAAGAGTGATCTTTCCTAAAAAGCAGAGTGTTTTTCTTGTAAGGCGAGCTAGTGTTTGTTTCCCATTCATAAACAGAGTTGAATCCTATGCAGTTTCTGGTCTTACGAGGAAGAGTTGTTTTCTGGTAAGGACAGACATATTGTGCTCGCATTACCATACACAGTGCAAAAAGCCCTCGTGTCTATTCCCAGCAAGTACAGTGTATTGGACTGAAGAGAAGATACTGTTCTTGTCAGTTTCCTAAGAAGAGTTTTACTAGATATGGCCCGTGTGAATAGGAAGCACAGTTCTTTATTCTGAGAAAGATCACTGTTCTGGCACTATAGAAAACACAGTAGATTAGAAGAGTGCTCTTTTCTCAAAAGTAGAGTGTGTTTCTTACAAGGCGAGCTAGTGTTTGTTTCCCATTCATGAACGGAGTTGAATCACATGCAGTTTCTGATTCTATGATCAAGAGTTGTTTTCTGGTAAGGAAAGTCACTATTATGCTCTCTTTGCCATATTCAGTGCAAATAGCAAGCGCGTCTGTTCCCAGCAAGTACAGTGTATTGGACTGAAGAAAAGCTACTATTCTTGTCAGTTTTCTAAGCAGAGTGGAACTAGATATGGCCCGTGTGTAGGAAGCCCAATTTTTTTGTTCTAGCAAGCTCACTTCTCTGGCCCTATAGGAAACACAGTAGAGTAGAAGAGTGCTCTTTTTTCAAAAGCAGAGTGTTTTTCTTGTAAGGCGAGCTAGCATTTGTTTCCCCTTCATTAACAGAGTAGAATTGCATGCAGTTAATGGTCCTACGAGCAAGAATTTTTTCTGGTAAAGAAAGACACTGTTGTGCTCCCTGTGCCATACACAGTTCAAATAGCACCCGCGTCTGTTCCCAGCAAGTACAGTGTATTGGACTGAAGAGAATCTACTGTTCTTGTCAGTTTCTGAAGCAGAGTTGAACTGGATATGGCCTGTCTGTGTAGTACGCACAATTTTTTTGTTCTGAGCAAGCTCACTCTTCTGTCTCTATAGGAAACATAGTAGAGTAGAAGAATGCTCTATTTTCAAAAGCAGAATGTGTTTCTTGTAAGGCGAGCTAGTGTTTGTTTCCCATTCATAAATGGAGTTGAATCACATACAGATTCTGGTCCTACAAGCAAGAGTTGTTTTCTGTTAAGGAAAGTCACTATTGCACTCCCATTGCCATACTCTGTGCAAATAGCACTCGCGTCTGTTCCCAGCAAGTACAGTGTATTGGACTGAAGAGAAGCTACTGTTCTTATCACTTTCCTATGCAGAGTTGAACAATTTATGGTGTGTGTTTGCCATTCATAAATGGAGTTGAATCACATGCAATTTCTGGTCTTACATGCAAGAGTTGTTTTCTGGTAAGGAAAGTCATTATTACCCTCCCATTGCCAAACAGTTCAAATAGCACTCTCGTCTGTTCCCAGCAAGTACAGTGTATTGGACTGAGGAGAAGCTCCTGTTCTTGTCAGTATCCTAAGCAGAGGTGAACTAGATATGGCCCATGTGTAGGAACACAGTTCTTTTGTTCTGAGCAAGCTTACTGTTCTGCTCCTATAGGAAACACAGTTGAGTAGAAGAGTGCTCTTTTCTCCAAAGCAGAGTGTGTTTCTTGTAAGGCAAGCTAGTGTTTGTTTCCCATTCATAAACGGAGTTGTATCAAATCTAGTTTCTGGTCCTATGAGCAGGAGTTGTTTTCTGGAAAGGAAAGTCACTATTACGCTCCCATTGCCATTTAAACTACAAATAGCACTTGCGTCTGTTCCCAGCAAATACAGTGCATTGGACTTAAGAGAAGCTACTATTTTTGTCAGTTTACTAAGCAGAGTTGAACTAGATATGGCCCGTGTGTGTAGGAAGCACAGTTCCTTTGTTCTGAGCTAGCTCAGTGTTCTGGCGCTAAAGGAAACGCAGTAGAGTAGAAGAGTGCTGTTTTCTCAAAAGCAGAGTGTGTTTCTTGTAAGGCGAGGTAGTGTTTGTTTCCCACTCATATACAGAGTTGAATCACATGTAGTTTCTGATCCTATGTGCAAGAGTTGTTTTCTGGTAAGGAAAGTCACTATTGCTCTCCCAATTGCCATACACAGTGCTAATAGGACTCGCGTCTGTTCCCAGCAAGTACAGTCTATGGACTGAAGTGAAGCTACTGTTCTTATCACTATCTTAATCAGAGTTGAACTAGATATGTCCCATGAGTGTAGGAAGTACAGTTCTTTTTTTTGAGAAAACTCACTCTTCTGGCCCTCTAGGAAACACAGTAGAGTAGAAGAGTGCTCTTTTCTCAAATGCAGAGTGTGTATTTGTAAGGCGAGCTAGCGTTTGTTTTCCATTCATAAACGGAGTTGAATCACTTGCAGTTTCTGATCCTATAAGCAAGAGTTGTTTTCTTTTAAGGAAAGTCACTATTGCACTCCATTGCCTTATACAGTACAAATAGCACTCGCATCTGTTCCCAGCAAGGCAGAGTATTGGACTGAATAGCAGCTACTGTTCTTCTCAGGTTCCTAAGCAGAGTTGAACTAGATATGGCCTGTGAGTGTAGGAAGCACAGTTCTTTTGTTCTGAGCAAGCTAACTGTTCTGGCTGTAGATGTAACCAACAGTCTTATTAAATAAGAAACACAGAGCCATTTCAGAGAAGAAAGCCAAGAGGTCAGAACTAAGAGCCTTACCCTTCCTGCTTCAGCTGTCCTGCTTCAGCCAAGAGAGCTCTCCGAAAAAAAGGGCCTATTTCTTGTGTGTATGTCTTTAAATAGTCTAGATGTTCTGCCTTCTCATTGGTTGTAAACTAAACACGTGACTGCCTTGTCACTGCCTGTATGTACCGCCCTCCAGGTCCTTAAAGGCGTACGCCACCACCACCACGCACTTGCTATGGCTCTAAAACTCTGACCCCCAGGCAACTTTATTTATTAACATACAATTAAAATCACATTTCAGTACAAGTAAAATACCACCACATTTCCCCTTTTCTATTTTAATAAAAAGGAAAAAAAAGAAAAAGGTTATAACTAACAAAAGAAAAACTATATACAAAAGTACAATAACTATATACAGTATATACAAATAATAAATGTCTAAACAATGCCTAGTCCATTTGTATTTGACAAATTCAGAGATAATAATTTCATTATCCTATTTTGTTTTGTCCAAAATGTATCTAATTCACTTTCTATCCTAATTAATCTTCAACTATAACTAACTAACCTTCAACTATAACTAACTAATCTTCAACTCCCTCAGAGACCCAAGAAGGAAATAATATTAGCTAACAAAAATAAAAACAGAAAGTGCATGCAAGCAACTTCCAAAAAATTTGTGAGTTGACAGAAACAGCCAGCTGCCTGGACAGTAACCTGAGGTTTCTCCGCAATGCTGGGGCATCATCTTCAGCCTATAGGCTTAGCATATCTGACAGACTCATTTGTGAAGTAGGATGTACACAAGGTCAACAGTTCAACCTCACATTGGGTGAGAGCAGTCCATGAACCAGAAGCACCTGAATTCCACTAATGTCATGTCATGATTCAGGATTTTAAATTCTGGAAAATGTTGATGGTTTTTTAATTCAGCTCTCCATTCTTCTTGGCTGTGTACATATGGTTTCATCTCAGCATCCCGTTCTTCTCCACATCTCTCTATCAAATGCCAGTCTACTATTGAGAGGAGTGAGCTTAGTTACTCTTCAAGAATAACTGTTTCAGCTGCTGTTCCATAGCACATCAGAAGCCATCGGCCCGCTGCCTGTTCAGCTGACTTTGAAGAAAAGGGCACTGTACCTTTTCCGGATTGTGAAGGCCACTTCAGAGATGGTGCCATATTGTCCTGGCCTCAGAAGATGCCTTTTGATAAAGCCATAACCACACTTGTTTTGGCAACAATTAGTAGTCCTTTGTTTCATGTCCTGTCTGTCCATTTTGTCAGCAGTTGATTCGAGGATACTTTGTTGTCCAGTGGCTAACTTTTGCCACAATGAAAGTTAACTCATATGCAGTTTCTTCAATGCCCATATTTTCTCTGAAGTAGATTGGTGCTGCCAGGAGCCGACATGTCTCATAGTCATAACAAAAAAGAAAAATTTTCTAAGTTATTAAAACATTTTAGCCGGGCGGTGGTGGCGCATGCCTTTAATCCCAGCACTCGGGAGGCAGAGCCAGGCGGATCTCTGTGAGTTCGAGGCCAGCCTGGGCTACAGAGTGAGTTCCAGGAAAGGCGCAAAGCTACACAGAGAAACCCTGTCTCGAAAAAAAAAAAAAAAAACAAAACAAAAAAAAAAAAACCATTTTAAATGCCATATTCTGTAGATCTCTGAAGGGTTTGAAGATGACCTATCTAAAATATATCTGCTCAATTTTTAAAACATATCTAATATGACTACAAGTTCTATTGTAATGTCTAACTACTAACTATCATTTCTTTATATCCTAATGGTAATAATAACATTCAAGGATCAGAAAATTGCATTGTTAAATGAACGATATAAGTACAATTAGAAATATACATATAGCATTTTCTAACAATATCAATTTCAGTATATATAATTTGTATACAATATAAAACAATCCGATCCAATGTAAAGTATTTAAAACTAGTAATTGTCTTTTTCTTCTTCTTTCTTTCTCTCTTTTTTTTTAAGAACCTTAAATCTAATCTGCTTAGTCTTTTTTCTAACCCTTGACAACAACTTGTAACCAACCCCCCTAAACAATGAAAATTATCCCAGACCCAAAACCCATTAAAAAGACCAAAAAACCACCCACCCCACACCACCTCTTTGGGAATGTGGGCGTCGTATTCTTAAAATTGCTTCCTGCTGGGTATGGGCGAAATTATCTTTATCCTGAAAGAAAAATTTTAGCTTAATTGTCAAATTCTAGGAAAGGTAACTATATCCTCCATTATCCATTCTGTGTATAATGCCAAAGTTCAGGGTTTATCTCAAGTCCTTATTCAAGTAGTCTTTGAGACTGGATCATCTCAGCTAGTCATCTCAAAATTTCTCTGAGCACCTTGTAGTTCAAAGCTGATCTGTAGATGATGTTTGTCAGCTTAGTGATGTTATTATTGTCCACGTGGAATTGTTGTTGTTGTGGGGCCCCAACTTCTTCCTGGAGACTTCAGTTGATGTTAGGCCTGGCCGTGAATTCCTGCAGAAACCTGATAAGAGACTTGAACACAAAGACATATATATGCAGCTAATTGAAGCCTTTTTTCTAGAATTAATCAGTACTCTATATGACCATTCATATCTTAGAAAAGTTTAAAATGTATATATATATCTATATATCTATATATCTATATATCTATATATATTAATCTTGTAAGTTTTGATATAAAATTTATACTTTAAGGAAAGTTTAAAGAATCAGAATAGAATCAAAGAGTTGAGATTAGTAATAGAATAGTCCCTTAATTAATTTGGCTTTTCTCCTGTCTCATAGCAGAAGATGGCTCTTTTATTATGGCATGATACAGGGAGTTTGCATTTTCCTTTTAACAACATGCTTGAGTTTAAAGAAGGAGAGAGCCATTCTCCAACTCCAAAGTCAGCTTTAAATTTTAATTGGACTGGGACTATTAGAAGACCAATAGTGTTAAATCTTTAGAGAAAAGCAGAAACAAACATTTAGGAAGAAACTATCAATTTGAGCAAAAAAAAATCAACAAAATAGAAACAAAGAAAAATACAAGGAGTCAGTGAAGCACAGATTTGGTTATGTGAGAAAAGCAACAAGACATACAAATCCTAATTCAAACTAAGAGACACAGAGAGAATATTCTAATTTACAAAATCAAAAACAAAACTGGCCCTTAAAAGCTGGAGATTGCAGCCAGGTGGTGGCACACGCCTTTAATCCCAGCACTGTAGGATTATGTGGTATGCCTGTAATATGCTTTATATTGTAATAAGCAAAAAACTGTTTCATTTTAACAGAGACATATGATGGAGCATTGTCAGTTTTGATTTGTGCAGGTATACCCATGATGGCCATAACTTCTAGCAAATGAGTGATTACAGAATCAGCTTTTTCAGAACTCAAAGCAGTTGCCCACTGAAATCCTGAATAAGTATTGATAGTGTGGTGTACATATTTCACTTTTCCAAATTCTGCAAAGTGAAACACGTCCATCTGCCAGATTTCATTCCTTTGAGTACCCTTTGGGTTACATCCTGCTGGTAATGGCGTTTGATTGTAGAAGGAACAAGTAGGACATTTCTTTACTATTTCTTTGGCTTGTTGCCAGGTTATGGAAACATCCTTTTTTAAACCTTTACTATTGACATGATGTTTTTTATGACATTCTGAGGCCTCCAGCACATTTCCTATTAATAAATTATCAATCTCATCATTGCCTTGTGCTAGAGGGCCTGGCAGACCAGTATGGGATCGAATGTGAGTTATATATAAAGGATGACTCCTTTTCCTGATTGTATCTTGTAATTGAATAAATAATGAAGTTAATTCTGAAGCATCAGGGATAAATTCTGCAGTCTCAATATGTAATACTACTCTTTCAGCATACTGAGAGTCAGTTACTATGTTGAGAGGTTCTGAAAAATCCATTAATACCAACAGAATAGCATATAATTCTGATTTTTGAACTGAATTATAAGGACTTTGAACCACTTTACTTAAATTTTCTGATTTGTAACCTGCCTTTCCTTGTGTGTTGGCATCTGTATAAAATGTACGAACTCCAGATATGGGCTTTTCCCGTACAATTCAAGGCAAGATCCAATCAGCTCTCTTTATAAGATCAATTCTATCGCTTTTGGGATATTTGCTGTTATTTTCTCCCAAAAAAATTACTGCAAGCTCTTTGCCAAGGTTCACTTTCTGTCCATAATTTTTCAATGTCCTCCTTAGTTAAAGGTACGACAATTTCTGCTGGGTCTATTCCTGCTAATTGACGAAGTCTCAATTTTCCTTTCCAAATCAAGTCAGAGATTTTTTCCACATAAGTTTTTAATTTTTTGTTTGGTTTATTTGGTAAAAATATCCATTCTAATATAATATCTTCCCTCTGCATTAATATTCCTGTAGGAGAATGCCTAGAAGGTAAAATAACCAAAATGCAATCCAGCTTTGGATCAATACGATCCATGTGCCTTTCATGTACTTTTTTTTCTACCAAGGCCAATTCTTTCTCAGCTTCAAGTGATAACTCTCTTGGACTATTTAGGTCCTTGTCACCATCTAAGGTTTTGAACAAATTATGCAGTTCATCATTTTTTACCCCAACAATAGTTCGTAGATGAGAAATATTTCCAAATAATCTTTGAAAGTCATTAAGAGTCTGTAGTCTATCTCTCCTAATTTGCACCTTTTGGGGTCTAATTTTTTGTAGCTCTATTTTATATCCTAAATAATTAATAGAATCTCCTCTTTGTATCTTTTCAGGAGCAATTTGTAATCCCCAGCAAGGCAACATTTTCTTTACGTCTTCAAACATTCTTTCTAAAGTATCTGCATTTGAGTCAGCTAGTAAAATATCATCCATATAATGATAAATTATAGATTTAGGAAATTTTTTACGTATCACTTCCAATGGCTGTTGTACAAAATATTGGCACAGAGTTGGGCTATTCAACATTCCCTGTGGGAGGACCCTCCATTGAAATCTTTTAACCGGTTGAGAATTATTATAAGTAGGCACTGTGAAAGCAAATCTTTCTCTGTCTTTTTCTTGTAACGGTATTGAAAAGAAACAGTCTTTTAAATCAATAACTATGAGAGGCCATCCTTTTGGTAACAGAGTAGGCAGAGGAATTCCAGATTGTAGAGAGCCCATTGGCTGAATTACTTTGTTAATTGCTCTAAGGTCTGTTACCATTCTCCATTTACCAGATTTCTTTTTAATAATAAATACAGGAGAATTCCAAGGGCTGGTTGATTCCTCAATATGCTGAGCATTTAACTGTTCTTCTACCAGCTCTTCTAAAGCCTGGAGTTTCTCTGTTGTTAAAGGCCATTGCTGGACCCATACAGGCTTGTCTGTTAACCATTTTAAAGGTAGAGCTGTTGGTGTCTTTGGAAGATCATCAGTTGTTGTGCCCTGTTCTTGTATAATATGAATGGCTGGTGACCACTCAGAATAATGCCTTCTAATATTTCTCTCAGAAACATGTGCTAATTTATGATTTGTTTCTGAGATTGGAGGGATGTTAATCTGAGTATTTCATTGTTGCAACAAGTCTCGACCCCACAAGTTCATAGCTATGTTAGCTACATATGGTTTTAATTTTCCTCTCTGTCCTTCTGGACCTATACACTCGAGCCATCTTGCACTCTGTTTCACTTGAGATAATGTCCCAATTCCTAACAGTTGAACATTTACCTCCTGAAGAGGCCAAGTTGGATGCCAAAATTCTGGTGCAATTATGGTAATGTCCGCACCTGTGTCTACGAGACCAGACAACAAAACACCATTTATTTTTATCGATAATTTTGGTCTTTGTTCATTAATAAAAGTTTGCCAAAAAATTTTCTTTATATTTGCTCCTGAATTTTCTATTCTCTCTGTTTCATCATCCTGACCAGCATGACTTATTCCAATAGGCATTTGGTTATTTAATTGCTCTGGGTAGGGGTAGGGGTTTCCTCTACGACTGCAGGAATGGTTTGAACTGGATTTGCTATTGGGGCCTGCATGAGGCCCTCTGGGAGTTTCCCGAAGACTGAGGCAAAGGATTACCCTGTCTGTCCCTTGTTGTTCTACATTCGTTGGTCCAGTGTTTTCCCTTACCACACCTTCTGCATACTCCAGAAGGAAGGGGCATTCTGTTGCCATCGTTCCTTGAAGAAACATTGTTTCTAGGAATGACCTGTTTACAGTCCCTTTTCAAATGTCCTTGCTTTCCACATCCAAAACATCTAACATTCCTCAAACCTTTTGAAATTGCTTCTCCTACCCACGTATCATCATGCTCATGAGCTTCAACGTTAACCGTATCTCTAATCCAATCTTCCAAAGGTGCAGATCTTGCCTTTAACGGCCTGATTATTGTTTTGCATGCTGCATTCGCATTCTCAAAGGACAAAGATTCAATTATTATCTTACTAGCTTCTGAATCCGGGACCATTCTCTTTACTGCTGAAGCCAGTCTTTGTAAAAAATCTGTGAAAGATTCTTTTGGGCCTTGTACAACCTTTGTAAATGACTCAGTTTTTTTTCCTGGTTCCTCAACTCTGTCCCATGCATTCAAGCCTACTGTTCAACATAAAATTAGGGTTTGGACATCATATAAACATTGTGTTTGTGCTGAAGCATATTGACCTTCTCCAATAAGCTGATCCTGGCAGACTTGTATTCCTTTATCCCTCCACTGCTTTTCTATGTTTTTAGCTTCGTCCTTGAACCAAGTTAGCCACTGAAGCCTTTGACTGGGTTCAAGAACAGCTTGTGCCAGCTCCCGCCAGTCCTGTGGTACAATCCTCTTATATGTTGACCAAGAGTTTAACATTTGCTTTACATATGGGGAATGCATACCATAAGATACTATTGCCTCCTTAAACCTTCATAAATCTATCATTTCAATTGGAGCCCAAATATTTTGTGTAGTCATTTGATCAGGCGACTGCTGTACGGTTACTGGACAAACTAAGGGTGACTGTGTGAAAACAGGCTTTCTTTCTGTAACCCTATGATCCAATCTTGAAGCAGCTTCACTGTTAGTTTCTTCTGTCTGAGTTTTTACAGGTTTAATAGGTTTTTCAAAAACTATCATCCTGGCACTTAAATTGACTATCTTTTTAAATAGTAAAATGAGGATAAACATAGTAATAAAATGCATAATTCGATCAACATTAATCTTCTCATATAGATGTTCCATTGTCAGACTGTCTAAAATTGCAAACAAAGCCAAATTTTCTTCCAATGTACACAGAAAACCCATTTTTTTTAATGTGGAAAAAAAATTTTCTTTTAAATAGTTTCCTTAAAATATCTGATATGTTAAGTGACTTACCAAGTCCTTGTAGAACAGTACCAATCCGAGGGAATTTCAAACAGCCACCTAGTGTCCGAGGTGTGAGTCCAGAGAGAGAGAGAGAGAGAGAGAAAGAGAGAGAGAGAGAGAGAGAGAGAGAGAGAGAGAGAGAGAGAGAGAGCAAGCAAACGTAGCCACAAGTTCTGCCTAAGAGCTTGAATCCAGCCACGTGTTCCCGCTTGAGCCTAGTCAAGCCTTGGCTCTGGCTACCTTAAGCTCCAACCACGTGCATTGGTTTTACAGTCAGGGGCCCTGTTCGGCAGGGCAGGCCTGAGTTGTTTGTAGCACTGGCTTTAAGCAAGTAGCTCAAGGTTAGTCCGGCCTGAGGCCAAGCCGACCTGGGCCCGGGCTAGGGAGCCGGCCGCCCTGGCGGGAAACCAGACCTGCCTGCCACCCTGGCGGGAACCCGGACCTGCCGCCAAGCCAAGTTAAGCAGTTTTAATGGATTCTTGTCACGTTGGGTGCCAAATGTAGATGTAACCAACCTTCTTATTAAATAAGAAACACAGAGCCGATTCAGACAAGAAAGCCAAGAGGTCAGAACTAAGAGCCTTACCCTTCCTGCTTCAGCTATCCTGCTTCAGCCAAGAGAGCTCTCTGAAAAAAGGGGCCTAATTCCTGTGTGTATGTCTTTAAATAGTCTAGATGTTCTGCCTTCTCATTGGTTGTAAACTAAACACGTGCCTGCCTTGTCACTGCCTGTATGTACTCCAGGTCCTTAAAGGCATACGCCACCACCGCCACGCACTTGCTATGGCTCTAAAACTCTGACCCCCAGGCAACTTTATTTATTAACATACAATTAAAATCACATTTCAGTACAAGTAAAATACCACCAAATTTGGCCCTATAGGAAACATAGTAGAATAGAAGAGTGCTGTTTTCTCAAAAGCATAGTGTATTTCTTGTAAGGCCAGCTAGTGTATGTTTAACATTCATAAACGTAGTTGAATCAGATGCAGTTTCTGTTCCTATGAGCAAGAGTTGTTTTCTGGTAAGGAAAGTCACTATTGCACTCCAATTGCCATCAACTGTGCAAATAGCACTCGCGTCGGTTCCGAGCCAGTACAGTGTATTGGACTGAAGAGAAGCTACTGTTCTTATCAGTTTGCTAAGCAGAGTTGAACTAGATATGGCCCGTGGATGTAGGAAACACAGTTCTTTTTTTCTGAGCAAGCTCACTATCCTGGTCCTATAGTAAACACAGTAGAGTAGTAGAGTGCTCTTTTCTAAATAGCAGAGTTTGTTTCTTGTAAGGCGAGCTAGGGTTTTTTTCCCATTCATACAGTTCTTTTTTTCTGAGCTAGCTCACTCTTCTGGCCTATAGGAAACCCAGTAGAGTAGAATAGGGCTCTTTCCCCCAAAGCAGAGTATATTTCTCGTAAGACAAGCTAGTGTTTGTTTCTCATTCATAAATGGAGGTGAATCACATGCAGTTTCTGGTCCTAGGGGCAAGAGTTTTTTTCTGGTAAGGAAAGTCACTATTGCACTCCCATTGCCATACACAGTGCAAATACCACTCGCTTCTGTTCCCAGCAAGTACAGTGTATTGTGCTGATAAGTAGCTACACTTCTGTCAGTTTCCTATGCAGAGTTGAACTGGATATGGACCGTTTTAGTAGGAAGCGCAGTTCTTTTATTCTGAACAAGCTCTTTGTTCTGGCCCTATAGGAAACACAGTAGAGTAGAAGAGTGCACATTTCAGATGAGCAAGAGTTGATTTCTGGTAAGGAAAGTCACTATTGCTCTCCCATTGCCATACTCTGTGCAAATAGCACTCGTGTATGTTCCCAGCAAGTACAGAGTATTGGACTGAAGAGAAGCTACTGTTCCTCTCAGTATCGAAACAGAGTTGACCTAGATATGGCCCGTGTGTGTAGGAAGCACAGTTCTTTTGTTCTGAGCAAGCTCACTGTTCTGGCCCTACAGGAAACACAGAAGAGTAGAAGAGTGCTCTTTTTTCAAAAGTAGAGTGTGTTTCTTGTAAGGCCAGATAGCATTTGTTTCCCATTCATAAACGGAGTTGAATCACATGCAGTTTCTGTTCCTATGAGCAAGAGTTTTTTTCTCATAAGGAAAGTAATTATTGTGCTTCCCTTGCTATAAACAGTGCAAATAGCACTCGTGTCTCTTCCCAGCAAGTACAGTGTATTGGACTGAGGAGAAGCTACTGTTCTTGTCAGCTTGCTTAGCAGAGTTGAACTAGATATAGCCCGTGTGTGAAGGAAACACCCTTCATTTGTACTGAGCAAGCTCACTGTTCTGGTCCTATAGGAAAAACTGTAGAATAGAAGTGTGCTCTTCTCTTAAAAGCAGACTGTGTTTCTTGTATGGCGAGCTAGTGTTACTTTCCCATTCATGAATGGATTTGAATCATATTTAGTTTCTGGTCCTATGACCAAGAGTTTTTTCTGGTAAGGAAAGTCACTATTGTGCTCCCATTGCCATACACAGTGTAAATAGCACTCGCGTCTCTTCCCAGCAAATACAGTGTATTGGACTGAAGTAAAGCTACTGTTCTTGTCATTTTCCTAAACAGAGTTGAACTAGATATGGCTGGTGTGTGTAGGAAGCACAGTTCTTTTGTTCTGAGCAAGCTCACTGTTCTGGTCCTATAGGAAAAACAGTATTGTAGAAGAGTGCTCTTTTCTCAAAAGCAGAGTGTGTTTGTTGGAAGGCGAGCTAGTGTTAGTTTTCCATTCATAAAGGAAGTTGAATCACATGCAGTTTCTGGTCCTATGAGCAAGAGTTGTTTCCTGTTAAGTAAAGCCACTCTTGTCCACCCATTGAAATAAACAGTGCAAATAGCACTCGTGTGTGTTCCCAGCAATACAGTGTATTGGACTGGAAAGAAGCTACTATTCTTGTCAGTTTCCTAAGCAGACTTGAAATAGATATGGTCCGTGTGTGGAGGAAGCACAGTTCTTTTGTTCTGAGGAAGCTCACTGTTCTAGACGTATAGGAAACACAGTAGAGTTTAAGAGTGCTCTTTCTCAAAAGCAGAGTGTGTTTCTTGTAAGCCGACCTAGTGCTTGTTTCCCATTCATAAACGGAGTTGAATCACATGCAGTTTCTTGTCCTATGAGCAAGAGTTGGTTTCTGCTAAGAAATGTCGCTATTTAGCTCCCATTGCCATTCTCTGTGCAAATATCACTCGCGTCTCTTCCCAGCAAGTACAGTGTATTGGACTGAAGAGAAGCTACTATTCTTGTCAGTTTTCTAAGCATAGTTGAACTGGATATGGCCGGTGTGTGGAGGAAGAAGAGTTTTTTTTTTCTGAGCAAGCTCATGTTCTGGCCCTATAGGAAACACAGTAGAGTAGAAGAGTGCTCGTTTTTCAAAAGCAGAATATGTTTCTTGTAGGGTGACCTAGCATTTGTTTCCCATTCATAAACGGAATGGAATCACATGCAATTTCCGGTCATACGAGCAAGAGTTGTTTTCTGTTAAGGAAAGTCACTATTGTGCTCCCATTGCCATACACAGTGTAAATAGCACTCGTGTCTGTTCCCGGCAAGTACAGTGTATTGGACTGAGGAGAAGCTACTTTTTTGTCAGTTTCCTAACGAGAGTTTTACTACATATGGCCCGTGTGAGTAGGAAGCACAGAACTTCTGTTCTGAACAAGCTCACTATTCTGGCCCTATCGGAATCACACTAGAGAAGAGTGCTCTTTTCTCAAAAGCAGAGTGTGTTTCTTGTAAAGCGATCTAGTGTTTTTTTCCCATTCATAAAGGGAGTTGAATCACATGCTGTTTCTGGTCCTATGAGCAAGAGTCATTTTATGATAACGATAGTCACTATTGTGCTTCCATTGCCATACACAGTGCAAAGAGTACTTGGATATTTTCCCAGCAAGTACAATGTATTGCATTGAAGAGAAGATACTGGTCTTGTCAGTTTCCTAAGGAGAGTTTTACTACATATGGCCCGTGTGAGTAGGAATCACAGTTCTTTTGTTCTGAGCAAGCTCCCTGTTAGGCCTATAGGAAACACAGTAGAGAACAAGAGTGCTCTTTTCTCAAAAGCAGAGTATGGTTCTTGTTAGATGAGCTAGTGTTTGTTTTCCAAACATAAACAGATTTGAATCATATGCAGTTTCTGGTCTTACGATCAAGAGTTGTTTTCTGGTAAGGAAAGTCCCTATTGTGCTCCCATTGCCATACACACTGCAAAAAGCACTCGCATCTATTCCCAGCAAGTACTGTGTATTGGACTGAGGAGAAGCTACTGTTCTTGTCACTTTCCTAAGCAGAGTTGAATTAGATAAGGCCCTTGTGTAGGAAGCACAGTTCTTTATTCTGAGCAAGCTCATTCTTCTGTCCCTATAAGAAACTCAGTAGAGTAGAAGAGTGCTCTTTAATCAAAAGCAGAGTCTGTTTCTTGTAAAGCAAGCTAGTGTTTGTTTCCCATTGATAAACGGAATTGAATCACATGCAGTTTCTGGTCCTACAAGTAAGAGTTTTTTTCTGGTAGTAAGTCACTATTGCGCTCCCATTGCCATACACAGTGCAAATAGCACTCGCTACTGTTCACAGCAAGCACAGTGTATTGGACTGAAGAGAAGCTACTTTTCTTGTCATTTTCCTATGGAGAGTTAAACTAGATGTGGCCCATGTGTGTAGAAAGCACAGTTCTTTTTTTCAGAGCAATCTCACGCTTCTGACCCTATAGGAAACACAGTAGAGTAGAAGAGTGCTCTATTCTCAAAAGCAGAGTGTGTTTTTTGTAAGGCGAGCTTGTGTTTGTTTCCCATTCATAAATGGAGTTGAATCACATGAACTTTCTGGTCCTACGAGCAAGAGTTGATTTCAGGTACGGAAAGTCACTACTGTGCAAACATTGCCATACACGGTGCAAATAGCATTCGTGTCTGTTCCCGGCAAGTACAGTTTATAGGACTGAAAATGAGCTACTGTTCTTATCAGTTTCCTAAGCAGAGTAGAACTAGATATGGACCGTGTGTGTAGAAAGCACAGTTTTTTGGTTCTGAGCAAGCTCACTGTTCTGGCCGAATAGGAAACACAGTAGAGTAGAAGAGTGTTCTTTTCTCAAAAGTAGAGTGTGTTTCATTTAAGGCGAGATAGTGTTTGAATCCCATTCATCAACTGAGTTGAATCTCATGCAGTTTCTGGTCCTATTAGCAAGAGTTGTTTTCTTTTTAGGAAAGTCAGTATTTCGTTCCCATTTCCATACACAGTGCAAATTGCCCTCGCATCTGTTCCCAGGAAGTACATTGTATTGGCTGAATAGAAGCTACTGTTCTTCTCAGTTTCCAAAGCAGAGTTGAACTAGATATGGCCCATGTGGGTAGGAAGCACAGTTTTTTTGTTCTGAGCAAGCTCGCTGTTCTGGCCCTATAGGAAACAAGTAGAGTAGAAGAGTGCTCTTTTCTTAAAAGCAGAGTGTGTTTCTTGTTAGGCGAGCAAGAGTTTGTTACTCATTCATAAATGGAGTTGAATTACATGCAGTTTCTTGTCCTAAGAGCAAGAGTTGTTTTCTGGTAAGGAAAGTCACCATAGCGCTCTCTTCACCATACACAGTACAAATAGCAGTCATGTCTGTTCCCAGCAACTACAGTGTATTGGACTGAAGAGAACCTACTGTTCTTGACATTTTCCTAAGCAGAGTTGAACGAAATAGGTCCCGTGTGTGTAGGAAGCACAGTTCTTTTGTTCTGAGCAAGCTCACTATTCTGGCACTTTAGGAAACACAGTAGAGTAGAAGATTACTCTTTTCTCAAAAGAAGAGAGTGTTTCTTGTAAGGCGATCTAGTGTTTGTTTCTAATTCATGAAGGGTGTTGAATCACATGCAGTTTCTGATTTAACAAGCAAGAGGTTTTTTCTAGTAATGAAAGTCACTATTGAGCTCCCATTGCCATATACAGTGTAAATCGACCTCGCGTTAGTTCTCATGCAAGTACAGTGTATTGGACTGAAAAAAAAGCTACTGTTCTTGTCAGTTTCCTAAGCAGAGTTGAACTAGATATGGCCGTGTGTGTAGGAAGCACAGTTCTTTTGTTCTGATCAAGCTCACTCTTCTGGCCCTATCAGAAACACAGTAGAGTAGAAGAGTGCTCTTTTCTCAAAAGCAGAGTGTGTTTCTTGTAAGGCGAGCTAGTGTTTGTTCCCATTCATAAACGGAGTTGAATCACATGCAGTTTCTTGTCCTAGAGCAAGAGTTGTTTTCTGGTAAGGAAGGTCTCTATTGCACTCCCTTTGCCATACACAGTACAAATAGCTTTCAAGTCTGTTCCCAGCATGTACAGTGTGTTTGACTGAAGGGAAGCTCATATGGCCTGTATGTGTATTTGGCATAGTTATTTTGTTCTGAGCAAGCTCACTGATCTGGCCCTATAGGAAACATAGTAGAGTAGAAGGGTGCTCTTTGCTCAAGAGCACAGTGTGTTTCCTGTAAGGTGAGCTATTGTTTGTTTCCCATTCATAAAATAAGTTGAATCATATGCAGGTTCTGGTGCAACGATCCAGAGTTGTTTTCTGGTAAGGAAAGTCACTAATGCACTCCCATTGCCATACTCAGTGCAAATAGCACTGGTGTCTATTCCAAGCATGTACAGTGTATTGGACTGAAGAGAAGTTACTGTTCTTGTCAGTTTCCTAAGCAGAGTTGAACTAGATATGGCCCGTGTGTGTAGGAAGCACAGTTCTTTTGTTCTGAGCAAGCTCACTGTTCTGGCCCTACAGGAAACACAGTACAGTACAAGGGTGCTCTTTTCTCAAAAGCAGAGTGTGTTTCTTGAAAGTCGAGCTAGTGTTTGTTTCCAATTCATAAATGGAGTTGAATCACATACAGTTTCTAGTACTACAAGCAAGAGTTGTTTTCTGGTAAGAAGAGTCACTATTGTGTTCCCATTGCCATACACAGTGCAAATAGCACTCGCGTCGGTTCCCAACAAGTACAGTGTTTTGGACTGAAGAGAAGCTACTGTTCCTTTTGGTTTCCTAAGCAGAGTTGAAGTAGATATGGACAGTGTGTGCAGGAAGCACAGTTCTTTTGTTCTGAGCAAGCTCACTGTTATGCCCCTAAAGGTAACACAGTAGAGGAGAAAAGTGCTCTTTTCTCAAAAGCAGAGTGTGTTTCTTGTAAGGCGAGCTAGTGTTTGTTCCCATTCATAAACGGAGTTGAATCACATGCAGTTTCTTGTCCTAGAGCAAGAGTTGTTTTCTGGTAAGGAAGGTCTCTATTGCACTCCCTTTGCCATACACAGTACAAATAGCTTTCAAGTCTGTTCCCAGCATGTACAGTGTGTTTGACTGAAGGGAAGCTCATATGGCCTGTATGTGTATTTGGCATAGTTATTTTGTTCTGAGCAAGCTCACTGATCTGGCCCTATAGGAAACATAGTAGAGTAGAAGGGTGCTCTTTGCTCAAGAGCACAGTGTGTTTCCTGTAAGGTGAGCTATTGTTTGTTTCCCATTCATAAAATAAGTTGAATCATATGCAGGTTCTGGTGCAACGATCCAGAGTTGTTTTCTGGTAAGGAAAGTCACTAATGCACTCCCATTGCCATACTCAGTGCAAATAGCACTGGTGTCTATTCCAAGCATGTAAAGTGTATTGGACTGAAGAGAAGTTACTGTTCTTGTCAGTTTCCTAAGCAGAGTTGAACTAGATATGGCCCGTGTGTGTAGGAAGCACAGTTCTTTTGTTCTGAGCAAGCTCACTGTTCTGGCCCTACAGGAAACACAGTACAGTACAAGGGTGCTCTTTTCTCAAAAGCAGAGTGTGTTTCTTGAAAGTCGAGCTAGTGTTTGTTTCCAATTCATAAATGGAGTTGAATCACATACAGTTTCTAGTACTACAAGCAAGAGTTGTTTTCTGGTAAGAAGAGTCACTATTGTGTTCCCATTGCCATACACAGTGCAAATAGCACTCGCGTCGGTTCCCAACAAGTACAGTGTTTTGGACTGAAGAGAAGCTACTGTTCTTTTTGGTTTCCTAAGCAGAGTTGAAGTAGATATGGACAGTGTGTGCAGGAAGCACAGTTCTTTTGTTCTGAGCAAGCTCACTGTTATGCCCCTAAAGGTAACACAGTAGAGGAGAAAAGTGCTCTTTTCTCAAAAGCAGAGTGTGTTTCTTGTAAGGCGAGCTAGGGTTTGTTTCCTATTCATAAATGGAGTTGAATCACATGCAGTTTCTGGTCTTACAAGCAAGAGTTGTTTTCTGGTAAGGATAGTCACTATTGTGCTCCTGTTGACATAGACAGTGCAAATAGAACTCGCGTCTGTTCCCAGCAAGTACAGAGTATTAGACTGAAGAGAAGCTTCTGTTATTGGCAGTTTCCTTAGCAGAGTTGAACTAGATATGGCCTGTGTGTGTAGGAAGCACAGTTCTTTTGTGCTGAGCAAACTCACTGTTCTGGCCCTATAGGAAATACAGTAGAGGAGAAGAGAGCTCTATTCTCAAAAGTAGTGTGTTTCTTGTAATCGAGCTAATGTTTGTTTCCCATTCATAAATGGAGTTGAGTCACATGCAGTTTCTGGTCCTACAAGCAAGAGTTGTTTTCTGGTAAGAAGAGTCACTATTACGCTCCCTTTGCCATATACAGTGCAAATAGCATTCCCGTCTGTTCCCAACAAGTACAGTGTTTTGGACTGAAGAGAAGCTACTGTTCTTTTTGGTTTCCTAAGCAGAGTTGAAGTAGATATGGACAGTGTGTGCAGGAAGCACAGTTCTTTTGTTCTGAGCAAGCTCACTGTTATGCCCCTAAAGGTAACACAGTAGAGGAGAAAAGTGCTCTTTTCTCAAAAGCAGAGTGTGTTTCTTGTAAGGCGAGCTAGGGTTTGTTTCCTATTCATAAATGGAGTTGAATCACATGCAGTTTCTGGTCTTACAAGCAAGAGTTGTTTTCTGGTAAGGATAGTCACTATTGTGCTCCTGTTGACATAGACAGTGCAAATAGAACTCGCGTCTGTTCCCAGCAAGTACAGAGTATTAGACTGAAGAGAAGCTTCTGTTATTGGCAGTTTCCTTAGCAGAGTTGAACTAGATATGGCCTGTGTGTGTAGGAAGCACAGTTCTTTTGTGCTGAGCAAACTCACTGTTCTGGCCCTATAGGAAATACAGTAGAGGAGAAGAGAGCTCTATTCTCAAAAGTAGTGTGTTTCTTGTAATCGAGCTAATGTTTGTTTCCCATTCATAAATGGAGTTGAGTCACATGCAGTTTCTGGTCCTACAAGCAAGAGTTGTTTTCTGGTAAGAAGAGTCACTATTACGCTCCCTTTGCCATATACAGTGCAAATAGCATTCCCGTCTGTTCCCAAAAAGTACAGTGTTTGGGAATGAAGAGAAGCTACTGTTCTAGTCATTTCCTAAGCAGAGTTGAACAAGGTATGGCACATGTGTGTAGAAAGCACAGTTCTTTTGTTCTGAGCAAGCTCACTGTTCTGGCCCTATAGGAAATACAGTTCAGTAGAAGAGTGCTCTTTTCTCAAAAGCAGAGTGTTTTTCTTGTAAGTCGAGCTTGTGTTTGTTTCCCAGTCATAAATGGAGTTGAATGACATGCAGTTTCTGGTCCAACGAGCAAGAGTTGTTTTCTGCTAAGAAGAGTCACTATTGCATTCCCATTGCCATACACAGTGCAAATAGCACTCGCGTCTGTTCCCAGCAAGTACAGTGTATTAGACTGAAGA